>NC_073258.2:19031730-19340961 GCF_029289425.2 Pan paniscus
AAAGTGCAGGAGTAGCTACACTTAGACGAAATAGATTTCAAGACAAAAAGTATAAAAAGAAATAAAGAAGGTCATTATATGATAAAGGGGTCAACGAGGATAAACAATTATAAATATATATGCACCAAACACTGGAGCACCCAGATATATAAAGCAAATATTACTAGCATGAAGAAGAGAAATAGACCCCAATACAATATTAGCTGGAGACTTTAACACCATGCTTTCAGCACTGAACAAATTATTCAGACACAAAATAAACAAAGAAACACTGTACTTAATCTGCACTATAGAGCAAATGGACCAAATAGATATTTACAGAACATTTCATCGAATGGTTGCAGAAAAATCATTCTCCTCAGCACATGGATCATTCTCAAGGATAGACCATATATATGTTAGGCCACAAAACAAGTCTTTAAAAATTGAAAAAAAATTGAAGTTATATCAAGTATCTTCTCTGACCATAATGGAATAAAAGGAAATCAATAACAAGAGGAATCTTGGAAACAATAAAAATACATGGAAATTATCCAATATGCTCCTGAATGACAGGGGTTCAATGAAGAAATTAAAAAGAAAATTAAAACTTTTCAAACAAGGCAGGACAACAGCCCATCCTAGAGCAACATGGAGCCAAGGGAACCTCCCCCACCCAGGGAAGTGGTACTGGAAAATCCAAGACAACTAGGGACTGCAGCACACCCCCAGCATACTGCAGTAGCCCTACAGAAAAGTGGCTGGAGTGTCACATGGGTGCCTGTTCCTATATCTCCTCACTGGGCAGTTCCTCCAGGCCCTGGGCCTCCAGCCATACCCGGCTGGGGCTATTGAGCCAGGGGCATCTCTGCAATTCCCTGGACAGGACTCCCAGTGGGAGGGGTGGGTTGCCATCTTTGCTTTCTTACAGCCCTTGCCCTTGCTGTCTCCAGGCTTGGGAGAGTCTGTGGAAATCAGGGGCTCATCCCAACCCCCAGCACAGAGCAACCACCTCACAGAAAAGTGGCCAGACTGTTCTCCATGCAGATCCCAGTCCTCACTTCTCCTTACTTGACAGAGCCACACAACCTGGAACTCTGACACAACAACCCTGCCCCCACCTGATCACCACAATCAGAGACAGCCCAGCACTTCTCTGAGGAGAAAATCCCAGAGTCAACCTGCAACTGCTCTGCCACTACAGTTGCAGTCATACAACCTAACAACCCTCAAACTAGGAAGGAACAAAGGGCTGAGTCATTATGCTGGCATCCCCAGCATACCACAGCTACCACAGGGTGAGGAGTCCAGCCCCCTTCCCTGGGAATCCCTACCCCCGCCCTTCACCAGGCAAGGCCCCCAACTCATGGACACAAAGCAGCTGCCACACCCATGGCTGAGCATACCTACTTGTAGTGCCTGGAGTTTTCCTGGGGAGAGGATCCCAGAAGCACAAAACAGCCCCTCTGCCACTGACACAGTAACAGTTCTATCCCTGATGCCTTGGTCTGGGGAAGAAACAAACAGATTGAGGGCTATGCCCAAGCTTACAGCGCACCATACACACCATATGGAGAAGAGACCAATCTCTCCTCCCTGCGAGCCATCAACCCCCTCCTCCCCAATAAGCAGACCTCCAAGCTCATACCAGCAGTACAGCCACCCCACCCCACTGGCTGAACACCCCCAGTAACAGTGACTCCATGTTTCTTGGAGGGGTAGCCCCCAAGAGCAACTGAAATCCTCTCTGCCACTGCCTCTGCAGTGAAACTGCCCTTGCTACACTTGGGCTTAATGAAGGAGCAAAGACCCTAAGTGCTTTATTCACACCTCCAACAAACTGCAGTTAGTCCAAGGAGAGGAGGCCAGTCTATCTCCCACAGATCACACCCACACCCCCCTCTTGTCACCAGACAGGGAACCCCCAACTTGGGCCCACAGCACAGACTTCATACTGCACTGTTTGCAGAGCAATTGCTGACCTGCATTTCTCTGGGGTGAAGCCCTCCGAAGACAAACAAAAGACCCTTGGCCACAACCACTACTGAGGTCCCTTCCTCGGCTGCCTCCAAGTTGGGGAAGAAACATAAGCCCTGAGATCATGCCAGAGCTGCAGTGGGCAGCCCAGGAGTGCAAAGCCATGAACTACAGCCATCACTCAATGGGAAGAGGAGTCCCCATCACTCAATGAGAGGGATCACGGCTGCAACTGTGAGGAAATATAGGAAAGTCACACGACTAAGCAAGAGCCTACCAACTGACCAATACATCTAAGTGTCACCTACTAAATCATATCCCAAATCTTCAACACCAAAAGCACCTCACTAACATACCCCACTATGAAACAAAAGACAAAAAGTAAGCTACAGATAAAGATCCTGCACAAAGCCTCAGCCCTGTGAAAACATCCAGAAAAGAAGTCTATTGACTATACTCAATCTGCACTGCAGTTAAAGAAATGGCCACATGCAGAGATGAGGAAGAACCAAGACAATAATTCTGGTAACTCAAATGGCAAGAGTGTCATATGACCTCCAAATGACCACACCAGTTCTCCAACAAAAGTTCTTAACCAGGCTGAGCTGGCTGAAATGGCAGAAATAGAATTCAGAATATGGATAGGAATGAAGGTCATTGAGATTCAGGGGACTGGCAAAACCCAATCCAAGAAAACAAGAATTGCAATAAAGTGATACAGGAGCTGAAGGATGAAATAGCCAGTACAGAAAAGAACCTAAAAGATCTGACAGTGCTGAAAAACACAATACAATTATTTCACAATACGATTATAAGTATTAACAGCAGAATAGACCAAACTGAGGAAAGAATCTCAGAACTGGAAGACTGACTCTCTGAAATAGGACAGGCAGAAAAAAATAAAGAAAAGAAAATGAAAAAAAATGAACAGAAGCCCCAAGAAATATGGAGTCACGTAAAGAGGCCAAATCTACTAATCGTTGGCATCCCTGAAAGGGAGGAGGAGAAAGCAAACAACTTGGAAAACATATTTCAGGATATCATCCATGAAAACTCTCCCAACCTGGCTAGAGAGGCCAACAGTCAGATGTAGGAAATACAGAGAACTCCTGAAAGATTCTACACAAGAATATCATCCTCAAGACACACAGCTATCAGATTTTCCAAGGTTGAAATGAAACAAAGAATGTTATGGCAGCTAAAGAGAAAGGGCAGGTCACCTACAAAGGAAACACCCTCAAGATAACACCAGATGTTTCAGCTGAAACCCTATGAGCCAGAAGAGATTGGGGGCCTACAGTCAACATTCTTAAAGAAAAAATCTTCGACCAAGAATTTTATATCTAGCCGAACTAAGCTTCCTAAGTGAAGGAGAAATAAGATCCTTTTCAGATAAGCAAATGTTGAGGGAGTTTGTTACCATCAGACCGGCCTTACAAGAGATCTTGAAAAGAGCACTAAATATAGAAAGGAAAGAATGTTACCACCTAATACAAAAACACACTTAAATACACAGACCAGTGACACTATAAAGCAACCACACAAACAAGCTGGCATGATAACCAGCTAACAACACAATGACAGGATCAAACCCACACATATCAATACTAACCTAAAATGCAAATTGGCTAAACGCCCCATTTAAAAGGTCCAGAGTGGAAAGCTGGATAAAAACACAAAACTGTATTAGTCCATTTTCATGTTGCTGATAAAGACATACCTGAGACTGGGCAATTTACAAAACAAACAGGTTTAATTGGACTCACAGTTCTATGTGGCTGGGGAGGCCTCACAATCATGACGGAAGGCAAGGAGGAGCAAGTAACATCTTACATGGATGGCAGCAGGCAAAAAGAGAAACTGTGCAGGGAAACTCCAGTTTTTAAAACTGTCATATCTCATGAGACTAAGTCACTATCAGCACACGAAAGACCCGCCCCCATAATTCAACCACCTCCCACCAGGTTCCTCCCATGACACATGGGAATTGTGAGAGTTACAATTCAAGATGAGATTTGGGTGGGATAACAGCCAAATAATATCAAAGACCCAGTGGTTGCTGCTGCTGCCTTCAAGAGACCCATCTCACATGTAATGACACTCACAGGCTCAAAGCTCAAAATAAAGGGATGGAAGAAAATCTACAAAGCAAATGGAAATCAGAAAAAAGCAGGGGTTGCAATCCTAATTTCAAACAGAATAGATTTTAAACCAACAAATATCAAAAAAGACAAAGAAGGGAATTACATAATGATAAAGTGTTCAATTCAACAAGAAGATCTAACTACCCTAAATATATACACAGCAGGCGGAGGTTGCAGTTAGCTGAGATCATGCCACTGCACTCCAGCTTGAGTGACAGAGCAAGACTCTGCCTCAAAAACAAAAACAAAACAATGGAATACAGTGAAAGTGAAAGCAGTACTAAGAGGGAAGTTTATAGCTATAAGCACCTACATTTTAAAAAGAGAAAAACTTCAAATAACCTAACAATGTGTCTTAAAGAATTAGAAAAGCAAGACAAAACCAAGCTCAAAATTAGTAGAATAATAAAGGTCAAAGCAGAAATAAATGAAATTGAAATGAAGAAAAGAATACAAAAGAACAATGAAACAAAACGTTGTCTTTTTGAAAATATAAACAAAATTGACAAATCTTTAGCCAGACTAAAGAAAAAAAGAGAAAAACCCCAAATAAATGAAATCAGAGATGAAAAAAGAGACATTACTACTGATATCAGAGAAATTCAAAAGATAATTAGAGGCTACCATGACCAAGTATATGTATGCCAATAAATTGAAACACCAAAAGAAATAAATAATTCCTAGACACATAAAACCTATCAAGATTGAGCCATGAAGAAATCTCGAACAGACTAATAACAAGTAATGGGCTCAAAGCCATAATAAAGTATCCAAGTAAAGGAAAGCCCAGAACCTGATGGCTTCACTGCTGAATTTTACAAAACATTTAAAGAAGAACTAATATCAATCCTACTCAAACTATTCTAAAAAAAACCAAAAGTAGAGGAAAGAGGGAATACTTCCAAACTCATTATATGAGGCCAGTATCACCCTGATACCAAAACCAGACAAAGATATATCAAAAAAATAAAACTACAGTCCAAGATCCCTGATGAACACTGATGCAAGAATCCTCAACAAAATACTGGCAAACCAAATTCAACAACACATTAAAAATATCATTCATCGGCTGGGCGTGGTGGCTCATGCCTGTAATCCCAGCACTTTGGGAGGCCAAGGCAGGCGGATCACAAGGTCAGGAGATCAAGACCATCCTGGCTAACATGGTGAAACCCCGTCTCTACTAAAAAATACAAAAAATTAGCCGGGCCTGGTGGCGGGCGCCTGTAGTCCCAGCTACTCGGAAGGCTGAGGCAGGAAAATGGTGTGAACCCAGGAGGTGGAGCTTGCAGTGAGTCGAGATCATGCCACTGCACTCCAGCCTGGGCGACAGAGCGAGACTCCATCTCAAAAAAAAAAAAAAAAAAAAAATCATTCATCATGATCAAGTGGGATTTACCACGAGGATGCAAGGATCTCTCAACATTCTCAAATCAATCAATAGAATGAAGGACAAAAACCATATGATTATTTCAAGTAATGCTGAAAAAGCATTTGATAAGATTCAACATCCCTTCAGGCTGAAACCTCTCAAAAAACTGGGTATGGTAGGAACATATCTCAACATAATAAAACTCATATTTGCAAGACCCACAGCTAATATCATACTGACTGGGGAAAAACTGAAAGCCTTTTATCTTTAATCTGAAACATGACAAGGATGCCCACTTTCACCACAGTAATTCAACGTAGTACTGAAGTCCTAGCTAGAGCAATCAGACAAGAGAAAGAAATAAAGGGCAGCCAAGGCTGGGCATGGTAGCTCACACATGTAATCCCAGCACTGTGGGAAGCCAAGGCAGGCAGATCACCTGAGGCCAGGGCAGCCAAGGCTGGGCATGGTAGCTCACACATGTAATCCCAGCACTTTGGGAAGCCAAGGCAGGCAGATCACCTGAGGCCAGGAGTTCAAGACCAGCCTGGCCAACAAAGTGAAACCCTATGTCTACTAAAAATACAAAAATTAGCCAGGCGTGGTGGTACACACCTGTAGTCCCGGCTACTCAGGAGGCTGAGGCAGGAGAACTGCTTGAACCTAGGAGGCAGAGGAAGGTTGCAGTGAGCTGAGATCACACACCACTGCACTCCAGCCTGGGTGACAGGGTGAGACTCTGTCTAAATAAATAAATAAATAGCATCCAAATTGGAAACGACTAACTCAAATTATCCTTGTCTGCTGACATATTTAAAAAACCTGAAGTCTCCACAAAAAACTACTAGAATTCATCAACAAATTCAATAAAGTGGCAAGATACAAAATCAACATACAAAAATCAGTAGCATTTCTATATGCCAACAGTGAACAATCTGAAAAAGAAACAAAAAATATAATCCCATTTACAGTAACCACACATAAAGTTCAATACCTAGGAATTATTGTAGCTCTCTGCAACATTAAACTCCTTGGTTCAAATGATCCTCCTGCTTCAGCCTCCCATGTAGCTGGGACTACAGGCATGTGCCACCACATCCAGCTATTTTTTTAAATTATATTTAGGGATGGGATCTCATTATGTTGCCCAGGCTGATCTCAAACTCCTGGCCTCAAGTGATCCTCCCATCTCAGCCTCCTGAGTAGCTAAAAATACAGTCATGAGCCACCACATCCAGCCATAGATATACAATTATTGGTTTATGCTATTATCTTTTAAAAGTTTAGAAAAAAAAGAAGAGTTACAAACCAAAAATAGGTAGTTCTTTGATGAGTGATTTTTTTATGTCTTTGTCTGGGTTCAAGTTATTGTCTAATGTCCCTTCATTTCAGCTTGAAGAAGTCCCTTTGTCATTTTTTGTAGGTAAGGTCTACTAGAGATAAACTCAGTTTTTGTCAGTCTAAGAATGTCTTAAATTCTCCTTCATATTGGAAAGATAGTTTGGCCAGATACAAAATTCTTGTGGATTATTCAATTACTTTGAAGATGTCATCCCATTGCTCTCTGGCTTCCATGATTTCTGATGAAAAATTAGCTGTTAACTTATTGAGGCTCTCTTGTACATAAGTCACTTCACTGTTGCTACTTTTAAGATTATTTTTGCTTTTAATAGTTTAATTATAACTTATCTTGGTGTGGCTCTCTGTTATCTTACATGGAGTTTGTTGAGCTTCTTTGATGTATAGCTTTATGTCTTTTGTCAAATTTCGAAAGTTTTAAACCATTATTTCCTTAAGCATTCTTTCTGTCCCTTTCTCTCCTCTCTTCTGGGACTCCAACTATGCATAACAGTCCCACAGGTTTCTGAGGCTCTGCTCATTTTTATTCATTCTTTTTTCCTGATCTTCAGCATAATCTCAACTGACCTATTTTCAGTTTCATGAATTCTTTCTTTTGCCTGCTCAAATGTGATTTGCACACTTCTTGTGAATTTCTCATTTCAGTTATTATGCTTCTCAACACCATAATTTCTCTTTGGTTCCTTTTTATAACTTCTACATCTTTGCTGATATTCACTATTTGGTGAGACATCAGTCTCATGGTTTCCTTATTTGCAAATTGTTTCCTTTAGCTATTTGAGAATATTTAAAATAATTGATATAAAATCTTTGTCTAGTGAATCCAATGTCTGAGCTTCCTCAGGAATAGTTTCTATTAATTTCCTTTTCTCCTGTCCATGGGCCATATGTTCTCGTTTCTTTATACTTGTTGAATATCTGATACTTTGACAAGTATAATGTGAAATCTCTGGAAATCAGAATCTTCAACCTTCTCTGGGGTTTTTTGTTGCTTCTTGTTGTAGTTGTTTTGTTTAGTTAGTGACTTTTCTAAACAAATTTTGTAAAGTCTGTATTCTTCATCACGTGTAGCTACTGAATTCTGTCCCATGAACTTAGTAGTCATCTAATAGTTCAACAGAGATTTCCTTAAATGCCTAGAATCAACCCAAATCAAACAACAACAACAACAACAAAAACCTCCCAGTCTTTGTAAATGGGCTTCGTATATGTTGAGCATGCCTTCAACATACAGTTTACAACTTCCTTAGTCCTCAATTCCTGCTTACACAGATCCTAAAAGTCATTCCGAGAAGAAAACTTGAGGTCTTTCTCAGGTTTTTTTTTTTTAGTATGCACTCAGTCCTGGGCATGCAGTTGGCCTTCTAGATTACCAGGAATATGTGGGTACTTTTCAAAGCGTATTCCCCAAAATAACTCTTTCCCCAGCCTTCCTTCCTCAGCTTTTTGGTTACTCTATTGTTTGCCCCAACTATTATGCCTTTCCCCAGGTGGCAGCAATAAAAACATTTGCTTTTAAATGTTTCCAAACTATACCTCCAGGGTAGCCATCTCATCTGTGAGAAAGTTCTGAGTTAAACAAACTAATGGCAAGCCTTTTATGTAATACTTCATGGAAGCACCAGACAGGTCAAAGCCACAGTTCTTTGGGAATAAGGTCCATGCTGCTCCCACTTGTACTATGTACCTGTAGCTGGAATGTCAGCTGTCTTTAAAACCACGACCAAGATGGGAAATGAGGAAAACCTGAGTAAGTTAAAGTGTTACAAAGTTATTTTACAGAGATTCAAGGTTTTATTTAATTATTATTAAATATTTCCCTGGTTGCTGTAAGCTTTTGATTAGTTTCAAGTTTTAAAAAACTCGATCTTCAAATTTTTTGCCAGTTTTTGTGGAGGGATGGACTTTGAGACTTCTCTACTCCACCATTTTTGTTTATGTTACTCAGCATTAACTGATTATATAAAGTTAAAACGATTTTACATTCCTCAGAGGAAAGTCCACTTGGTCGTGATGAATTATTCTTTCTACATATTTGGATTTGTTAGACTTTTCTAAATTTTTTAATTTGTTTTTGTAAGGAGTATTGATCTGTGAGTCTGAGTTTCTTCCTTATAATGTTGTTGTATGTATGGTTTTGGTGTCAGAGTAATGCTAGCCTCATCTACCCCCATCATAAATTTTCTGGAAGAATTTCTGTCTGATTAGTATTATTTCTCCTTTAAATGTTTGGTAGAATTTGCCAGTGAAGCTATCTGGAACTGGAATTTTCTTTGAGAAGATTTTGACTTACAAAACCAATTGCTTTAATGAATATATAGATACTAAGGTTATTCATTTCTTCTTAAGTAAGCTCTGGTAGTGTGTCTTTTAAGAAATTGATTTCAATTTCATCTAAGCTATTGAATCCATAGGCATAAAGTTCTTCTATTATCCTTTTAGTATCTGTAGAATATTCATGTATTTCTTTTATCTTTTTTCCTTATCACTCTGACTAGACGTTTATCAACATTATCAATCTCAAAGAACCAATTTCGATTTCACTGATTTTTTCTTACTGTTTTTCTGTTCTCTATTTCATTAATTTTCATTTTGATCTTTATTGTTTCTTTCCACATGGTTAGTTTGGGTTTAGTTTGCTTGTCTTTCTCTATTTCATAATGTGGATCTAAGGTGATGGATTTGAGAGTTTTCTTGTTCTCTAATACAGGTTTTCAGTCATATAAACTTCCCTATAGGGACTAATTGAACAGCATTCCTCAAGTTTTAACATGTTATGTTTTCATTTTCTTTCCATTTAAATTGACCTTCTAATTTCTTTTTAAAATCTATTTATTCAGAAGTATATTATTTAGCTTTCAAATTGTGTTAGGCTATTCTTGCATTGCCATAAAGAAATATCTGAAACCGGTACCACTTCAAGATAGCCAAATAGGAACAGCTCCAGTCTGCAGCTCCCAGCAAGATCAACACAGAAGATGGGTGATTTCTGCATTTCCAACTGAGGTACCTGGTTCATCTCATTGAGACTGGTTGGACAGTGGGTACAACCCAAGGATGGCAAGCTGAAACAGGGCAGGACATTGCCTCATCTAGGAAGTGCAAGGGGTCAGGGGATTTCCCTTTCCTAGCTAAGGGAAGCCGTGACAAACTGTACCTGGAGGAACAATATACTTCTGCCCAAATACTGAGCTTTTCCCACAATCTTAGCAACCAGCAAACCAGGAGATCCCCTCCCATGCCTGGCTCGGTGGGTCCCACACCCACAGAGCCTTGCTCACTGCTAGCACAGCAGTCTGAGATTGACCTGCGATGCTGCAGATTGGTGGGGGGAGGGGCATCCGCCAATGCTGAGGCTTCCGTAGGCAGTTTTATGCTCACAAAGCAGCCAGGAAGCTCGAACTGGGTGGAGGCCACCAGAGCTCAGCAAGGCCCACTGCCTCTCTAGATTCCACCTCTGTGGGAAAGGCATAGCTGAACAAAAGGCAGACAGCCTCTTTAGACTTAAAATGTCCCTGTATGACAGCTCTGAAGAGAGCAGTGGTTCTCCCAGCGTGGCGTTCAAGCTCTGAGAGTGGACGGACTGCCTCCTCAAGTGGGTCCCTGACCCCTGTGTAGCCTGACTGGGAGACATCTCCCAGTACGGGCCGACAGACACCTCATACAGGTGGGTGCCCCTCTGGGATGAAGCTTCCAGAGGAAGGATCAGGCAGCAATATTTGCTGTTATGGAGCCTCTGCTGGTGATACCCAGGCAAACAGGGTCTGGAGTGGACCTCCAGCAAACTCCAACAGACCTTCAGCTGATGGGCCTGACTGTTAGAAGGAAAACTAACAAACAGAAAGGAATAGCATCAACATCAATAAAATGACATCCACACCAAAACCCCACTGTAGGTCACCAACATCAAAGATCAAAGGAAGATAAACCCACAAAGGTGGGGAGAAACCAGAGCAGAAAAGCTGAAAATTCCAAAACCAGAGTGCCTCTTCTCCTCTAAAGGACTGCAGCTCTTCACCAGCAAGGGAACAAAACTGGACAGAAAATGAGTTTGACAAGTTGACAGAAGTAGGCTTCTAGAAGGTTGGTAATAACAAACTTCTCTGAGCTTAAGGAGCGTGTTCTAACCCATCACAAGGAAGTTAAAAATCTTCAAAAAGTTAGAGGAATGGCTAACTCAAACAGTGTAGAGAAGACCTTAAATGACCTGATGGAGCTGAAAGCCAAAGCACAAGAACTTCGTGACACATGCACAAGCTTCGATAGCCAATTTGATCAAGTGGAAGAAAGGATATCAGTGATTGAAGATCAAATTAATGAAATAAAGCATGAAGACAAGATTAGAGAAAAAAGAATGAAAACAAATGAACAAACCCTCCAAGAAATATGGGACTGTCTGAAAAGACCAAATCTATGTCTGATTGGTGTAACTGAAAGTGATGGGGAGAATGGAACCAAGTTAGAAAACACTCTTCAGGATATTATCCAGGAGAACTTCCCCAACCTAGCAAGGCAGGCCAACATTCAAATGCAGGAAATACAGAGAACACCACAAAGATACTCTGCGAGAAGAGCAACCCCAAGACACATAATTTTCAGATTCACCAAGGTTGAAATGAAGGAAAAAATGTTAAGGGCAGCCAGAGAGAAAAGTCGGGTTACCCACAAAGGGAAGCCCATCAGACTAACAGCAGATTTCTCTGCAGAAACCCTACAAGCCAGAAGAGAGTGGGGGCCAATATTCAACATTCTTAAAGAAAAGAATTTTCAACCCAGAATTTCATATCCAGCCAAACTAAGCTTCATGAGCAAAGGGGAAATAAAATCCTCTACAGACAAGCAAATGCTGAGAGATTTTGTAACCACCAGGACTGCCTTACAAGAGCTCCTGAAGGAAGCACTAAACATGGAAAGGAACAACCAGTACCAGCCACTACAAAAAGATGCCAAATTGTATAGACAATAGACGCTATGAAGAAACTGCATCAATTAATGGCCAAAATAACCAGCTAACATCATAATGACATGATCAGATTCACACATAGCAATATTAACCTTAAATGTAAATGAGCTAAATGCCCCAAATAAAAGACAAATACTGGCAAATTGGATAAAGAGTCAAGACCCACCAGTGTGCTGTATTCAGGAGACCCATCTCATGTGCAGAGACACACATAGGATCAAAATAAAGGGATGGAAGAAGATCTATCAAGCAAATGGAAAACAAAAAAAAGCAGGGGTTGCAATCCTAGTCTCTGATAAAACAGACTTTAAACCAACAAAGATCAAAAGAGACAAAGAAGGCCATTACATAATGGTAAAGGGATCAATTCAACAAGTAGAGCTAACTATTCTAAATACATATGCACCCAAACAGGAGCACCCAGATTCATAAAACAAGTCCATAGAGACCTACAAACAGACTTAGACTCCCACACAATAATACTGGGAGACTCCAACACCCCACTGTCAATATTAGACAGATTAACAAGACAGAAGGAAAACAAGGATATCCAGGACTTGAACTCAGCTCTGGACCAAGCAGACCTAATAGACATCTACAAAACCCTCCACCCCAAATCAACAGAATATACATTCTTCTCAGCACCACATCACACTTATTCTAAAATTGACCACGTAATTGGAAGTAAAACACTTCTTAGCAAATGTAAAAGAACAGTAATGACAACAAACTGTCTCTCAGACCACAGTGCAATCAAATGAGAACTCAGGATTAAGAAACTCACTCAAAACTGCACAACTACATGGAAACTGAACAACGTGCTTCTGAATGACTACTGGGTAAATAACAAAATGAAGACAGAAGTAAAGATGTTCTTTGAAATGAATTAGAACAAAGACACAACATACCAGAATCTCTGGGACACATTTAAAGCAGTGTGTAGAGGGAAATTTATAGCACTAAATGCCCACAAGAGAAAGCAGGAAAGATCTAAAATTGATACCCTAACATCACAATTAAAAGACCTAGAGAAGCAAGAGCAAACAAATTCAAAAGCTAGCAGAAGGCAAGAAATAACTAAGATCAGAGAAGAACTGAAGGAGATAGAGACACAAAAAAACCCTTCAAAAAAATTAATGAATCCAGGAGCTGGTTTTTTGAAAAGATCAACAAAATAGATAGACCACTAGCCAGACTAATAAAGAAGAAAAGAGAGAAGAATCAAATAGAGACAATAAAAAATGATAAAGGGGATATTGCCACTGATCCCACAGAAATACAAACTACCATCAGAGAATGCTATAAACACCTCTATACAAATAAACTAGAAAATCTAGAAGAAATGGATAAATTCCTCGACACATACACCCTGCTAAGACTAAACCAGGAAGAAGTTGAATCTCCGAATAGACCAATAACAGGTTCTGAAATTGAGGCAATAATTAATAGCCTAACAACCAAAACAAGTCCAGGACCAGACAGATTCACAGCTGAATTCTACCTGAGGTACAAAGAGGAGCTGGTACCATTCCTTCTGAAACTATTCCAATCAATAGAAAAAGAGGGAATGCTCCCTAACTCATTTTATGAGGCCAGCATCATACTGATAACAAAGCCTGGTAGAGACACAACAAAAAAAGAAAATTTTAGGCCAATATCCCTGATGAACATTGGTGTGAAAATCCTCAATAAAATACTGGCAGGAGAATGGCATGAACCCAGGAGGTGGAGCTTGCAGTGAGCCGAGATTGCACCACTGCACTCTAGCCTGGGCGACAGAGCAAGACTCCGTCTCAAAAAAAGTAAAAATAAAAATAAATACTGGCAAACCAAATCCAGCAGCATATGAAAAAGCTTATCCACCACGATCAAGTCAGCTTCATCCCTGGGATGCAAGGCTGGTTCAACATACTCAAATCAATAAACATAATCCATCACATAAACAGAACCAATGACAAAAACCACATGATTATCTCAACAGATGCAGAAGAAGCCTTCAACAAAATTCAACAGCACTTCATGCTAAAAACTCTCAATAAATTAGGTATTGATGGAACATATCTCAAAATAATAAGAGCTATTTATGACAAACCCACAGCCAACATCATACTGAATGGGCAAAAACTGGAAGCATTCCCTTTCAAAACTGGCACACAACAAGGATGCCCTCTCCCATCACTCCTCTTCAGCATAGTGTTGGAAGTTCTGGCCAGGGCATTCAGGCAAGAGAAAGAAATAAAGGGTATTCAATTAGGAAAAGAGGAAGTCAAATTGTCTCTGTTTGCAGATGACATGGTTGTATATTTAGAAAACCCCATCATCTCCACCCAAAATCTCCTTAAGCTGATAAGCAACTTCAGCAAAGTCTCAGGATACAAAATCAATGTACAAAAATCACAAGCATTCCTATACACAAATAACAGACAAACAGAGAGCCAAACCATGAGTGAACTCCCATTCGCAATTATTACAAAGAGAATAAAATACCTAGGAATCCAACTTACAAGGGATGTGAAGGACCTCTTCAAGGAGAACTACAAACCACTGCTCAACGAAATGAAAGAGGACACAAACAAATGGAAGAACATTCCATGCTCATGGATAGGAAGAATCAATATCGTGAAAATGGCCATACTGCCCAAGTTAATTTATAGATTCAATGCTATCCCCGTCAAGCTACCAATGACTTTCTTCACAGAATTGGAAAAAACTATTTTAACATTCACATGGAACCAAAAAGGAGCCCACATAGTCAAGAAAATCCTAAGCAAAAAGAACAATGCTGGAGGCATCACGCTACCTGACTTCAAACTATACTACAAGGCTATAGTAACCAAAACAGCATGGAACTGGTACCAAAACAGATATATAGACCAATAGAACAGAACAGAGGCCTCAGAAATAACACCACACATCTACAACCATCTGATCTTTGACAAACCTGACAAAAACAAGAAATGGGGAAAGGATGCCCTATTTAATAAATGGTGCTGGGAAAATTGGCTAACCATATGTAGAAAGCTGAAACTGGATCCCTTCCTTACACCTTATACAAAAATTAACTCAAGATGCATTAAAGACTTAAATGTTAGACCTAAAACCATAAAAACCCTAGAAGAAAACCTAGGCAATACCATTCAGGACATAGGCATGGGCAAAGACTTCATGACTAAAACACCAAAAGCAATGGCAACAAAAGCCAAAATTGACAAATGGGATCTAATTAAACTAAAGAGCTTCTGCACAGCAAAAGAAACTATCATCGGAGTGAACAGGCAACCTACAGAATGGGAGAAAATTTTTGCAATCTACCCATCTGACAAAGGGCTAATATCAAGAATCTACAAAGAACTTAAACAAATTTACAAGAAAAAAACAAACAACTCCATCAAAAAGTGGGCAAAAGATATGAACAGACACTTCTCAAAAGAAGACATTTATGCAGCCAACAGACATATGAAAAAAATGCTCATCATCACTGGTCATCAGAGAAATGCAAATCAAAACAACAATGAGATACCATCTCACAACAGTTAGAATGGTGATCATTAAAAAGTCAGGAAACAACAAATGCTGGAGAGGATGTGGAGAAATAGGGAAGCTTTTACACTGTTGGTGGGAGTGTAAATTAGTTCAACCATTGTGGAAGACAGTGTAGCGATTCCTCAAGGATCTAGAACTAGAAATACCATTTGACCCAGTTATCCCATTACTGGGTATATACCCAAAGGATTATAAATCATGCTACTATAAAGACACATGCACAAGTATGTATATTATGGCACTAATCACAATAGCAAAGTATTGGAACCAGCCCAAATGTCCATCAATGATAGATGGATTAAGAAATTGTGGCACATATACACCATGGAATACTATGGAGCCATAAAACAGGATGAGTTCATGTCCTTTGTAGGGACATGGATGAAGCTGGAAACCATCATTCTCAGCAAACTATCACAAGGACAGAAAACCAAACACTGCATGTTCTCACTCATAGGGGGGAGTTGAACAATAAGAACACATGGACACAGGGCAGAGAACATCACATACCAGGGCCTATCGGGGGGGTGGGGGGCTGGGGGAGGGATAGCATTAGGAGAAATTCCTAATGTAAATGACAAGTTGATGGGTGCAGCAAACCAACATGGCACATGTATACCTATGTAGCAACCCTGCACGTTCTGCACATGTACCCTAGAACTTAAAGTATAATTTAAAAATAAATAAATAAAATAAAAGTAAAGGCCTTTCTCTTTGGAAAAAAAAAAGAAAAGAAATATCTGAAACTGTGTAATTTATAATGAAAAGAGGTTTACTTGTGTCACAATTCTGCAGGCTGCACAGAAATCATGGTGCCAGCATCTGCTCATCTTCTGGGGAGGCCCCACGAGCTTTTACTTATGGCAGGTGAAGCGGTACCAGACATGTCACATGGCGAGAATGGGAGCAAGAGGTGCGTAAGGTGCCACACACTTTTAAACAACCAGATCTAATGAGTACTCACTCACTACCATGAGGACAGCACCAAGCCATGAGGGATCTGCCCCCATGACCCAAACACATCCCACCAGGCCCCACCTTCAACTTTGGGGAATACAATTCAAAATGGGATTTGGTGGTGACATATATTCAAACTATATCATTCCATTCCTGGCCCCTCAGAGCTCATGTTCTTCTCACACTGCAAAAAAATAAAAATAAATTTTAAAAAAATACAATCATGGCTTCCCATTAGTCCCCCAAAGTCTTAACTCTCCAGCATTAATTCAAAAGTTCCCAGTCCCAAGTCCAAATCCAAAGTCTCATCTAAGACAAAGCAAGTACTTTCTAACCATGAGCCTGTAAACTAAAATACAAGTTATTTACTACTAAGATACAATGGGAGTATTGGCATAGAGTAAACATTTCTGTTCCAAAAGGGAGAAACTGGCCAAAAGAAATGGGTTACAGGCCCCATGAAAGTTTGAAAAAACCAGCAGAGCATTCATTAAACCTTAAAGCTCCAAAATAATTTCCTCTGACTCCATGTCCCACATCCCTGGCACACTAGTGCAAAAGGTGGGCTCCCAAGGCCTTGGACAGCTCCACCCCTGTGGCTTTGCAGGATGCAGCCCCCACAGCTGCTCTCATGCACTAGAGCTAAGTGCCTATGGCTTTTCTGGGAACAAGGTGCAAGCTGTCAGTGGATCTGTCATTCTTGGGTCTGCAGAATAGTGGCCTCACAGCTCCGCTAGGCAATGCCCCAGTAGGGACTCTGTGTTGGGGTTCTATCCCCACATTTCTCCTCTGTACTGTTGTACCCTGCAGTAGGCTTCTGCCTGGGCACCTAAGCTTTCTCATACATTCTCTGAAATCTTGGTGGAGGCTGCCAAGCCTTCGCTCTTGCACTCTGCGTGCTGACAGGCTTAACACCATGTGAAAACCACCAAGGCCTACAGCTCACATTCTCCAAGGTGGTAGGTCGAACTGCACCTGGGCCCCATTGGGCCCCAGCTAGAGCTGCAGCAGCCATGATGCGGAAGGTTGTGTCTCAAGGCTGCACAGGGCAGTGGGGTCCTGTGCCTGGCCCATAAAAGCATTCTTGCCTTCTAGACCTCTGGGTCTGTGATGGAAGGGGTTGCCACAAAGGTCTCTGAAATGCCTTCAAGGCCTTTTCCCAATTGTCTTGGCTATTAGCACATGGTTCCCTTTTAGTTATGCAAATATCTCTAGCAAGTGGTTGAATTCCTCTTCCCAAAAAATCTTTTTCTTTCTTTGCCACATGGCTAGGCCACAAATATTCCAAATCTTTATGCTCTGCTTCCCTTTTCAATATAAATTCCATCTTTAAGTCATTCCTTTGCTCCGGTATCTGAGAGTAGGCCACATCTTGAACACACTGCTGCTTAGAAATTTCTTCTGCCAGATACCCCTATGTCATCACTCTCAAGCTCAAACTTCCACAGATCTCTAGGGCATGGACACAATACACAATACAGCCAAGTTCTTTGATAAGGTATCTCAAGAGTGAACTCTGTTCCAGTTCCTAATAAGTTCCTCATTTCAATCTGAGACCTCAGCAGCCTGGACTTCACTGTCCATATCATTATCAGCATTTTGGTCACAACAATTTACTGGTCTCTAAGAAGTTATAAACTTTCCCTCATTTTCCTGTCTTCTGTCCCTCAAAACTCTTCCAATCTCTGCTCATTACCAAATTCCAGAGTTGCTTCCACATTTTCAGGTAGCTTTATAGCAAAGCCTTACTCCTCAGTATCAATTTTCTGTGTTAGGCTATTCTTGCATTGCTATAAAGAAATATTTGAGAATTAGTGGCAGGCACCTGTAATCTCAACTACTCAGGAGGCTGAGGCAGGAGAATCGCTTGAACCCGGGAGGCAGAGGTTACAGTGAGCCAAGATTGCACCACTGCACTCCAGCCTGGGTGACAGAGTGAAACGATGTCTCACAAAAAAAAAAAATTAGCCAGGCGTGATGGCACATGCCTGTAATCCCAGCTACTTGGGAGGCTGAGGCACAAGAATCACTTGAACGTGAGAGGCAGAAGTTGCAGTGAGCCAAGATCATGCTGATGCACTCCAGCCTGGGCAACAGAACAAGACTCTGTGTCAAAAAAACAAAAAAAGAAATACTTGAGACTGAGTAATTTAAAAAGAAAGGTTTGCTTGGCTCACAGTTCTGCAGGCTGTACAGGAAGCACAGTGCTAGCATCTGCTCAGCTTCTGGGGAGGCCTCAGGGAGATTTTACTCATGGCAGAAGGTAAAGCAGGAGCATGCATCTCACATGGGAGAACAGGAGCAAGAGAGAGAGTGGGTGGAAGGATGTGCCACACACTTTAAACAACCAGATCTATGAGAACTCATTCACTACCGTGATGATGGCATCAAACCATCAAGGATCTGCCCCCATGACCAAACACCTCCTTAACTAATTTTTGCATTTTTAGTAGAGACAGGGTTTCACCATGTTGGCCAGGCTGGTCTCAAACTCCTGACCTTAGGTGATCCATCCGCCTCCCAAAGTGCTCCCAAAGTGCTGGGATTGCAGGCATGTGCCACTATGCCCGGCCTGAATCTTTAGCTTTTATGTGCATAAAAAGTCTTTATCTTACCTTGACTTTTGAAGAATATTTTTGCTGGCAATAGATTTATAGGTTGACAGTTGTATTTCCACCCTGCTTTATTTATTTATAATTTTTTAGAGTCCAGTTCTTGCTTTGTTGCCCAAGCTGGTCTCAAACTCCTGTCCTCAAGTGATTCTCCCACCTCAGCCTCCTAAAGTGCTGGTATAACAGGCATGAGCTATCACACCCAGCCCCTATAGTGCTTTAAAGTTGTTGTGCCACTATCTTTTCATTTGCATTACTTCCAATGTGAAGTCAATTATTACTTTTATCTTTGTTTCTCTATAAATAATGTCTTTTTTCCTCTTTTTTTAAGTTCTTCCCTTTATCATTGGCTTTAATAATTTTTTTTGACACAGGGTCTCACTCTGTCATCCAGGCTGGAGTGCAGTGGCATGATCTTGGCTCACTGCAGCCTCAACCTCCCAAACTCAAACGATGCTCCCATCTCAGCCTCCCAAGTAGCTGGGAACACAGGTGCACACCACCACACCTGGCTAATTTTGTTTATTTTTTATAGAGATGAGGTCTTACTATGTTGCCTAGGCTGGTCTCGAACTCCTGGGCTCAAGCAATCCACCCACCACAGTCTCCCAAAGTGTTGGGATGAGCCATTCTGCCTGGGTTGGCTTTAATAAATTTTTATTATAATGAGTTTCTTATGATTGGAGCTTATGATTTTTAACAAATCTGAAAAAATATTGGCCATTATTTTACTTAAATATTTTTCTTTCCCTACTCCCTTTCAGAGATTCCTATTACACATATGCTAGGCTAATTGAATTAGTCCCACAGCTCACTGATTCTCTGTTCATTTTTTTCTGGTCATTTTTCGCTGTGTGTTTCATTTTGTTGAGTTTCTATTATTATGTTATCAAGATATTTAATCTTTTCTTCTGTAATATCTAATACACTGTTCATTCCATCCAGTGGACTTTTTGAAATCTCATTGTAGTTTTCATCTCTAACGGTTTGATTTGTATCATTTTTTATATCTTCCATGTCTTTGTGTAGTCTTTCCTCTAGCTTTTTGAACATATAGAATACCATCATAATAACTATTAATACTTTTTAATGTCATTTTTGGGTAAGTTTCAATTGATTGATTGTTTTCTTCCTATTAGGTTGTATTTTCCTGGTGTTTTGGATTGCCGTTAAATTGTTGTTAAATGCCAGACATTGTAAATTTTACCTTGATGGGTGTTGGATGTTTTTGTATTCCTATGAATATGCTTGAACTGTGTTCTAAGAAAAAGTTAAGTTACTTGAAAACAGTTTGATCCTTTTGGGTCTTGCTTTTAAGCTTTATTAGGCAGAACTAGAACAGTATCTAGTCCAGCAGTATATAGTCTAATTTTGCCTCCCTACTGAGGCCAACCACTTCTGACTTTTCTACCTTATGCCCTTATTAATTATGATATTTTTCTACTCTAGCTGGTAAAAATGGAAACTAAACCTGTTTTGTCATTGATTGTTATTTCTTCTAATCCTTTATGGCTATTCTTTCCCTGGATGAGAATAGTTTCCTCACACCCATGCATGGATTGCTACACAACTGAAGACCCATGGGGTACCCTTTGCAGATCTCTGGAGTTCTCTAGAAAGAATTTTAAAGTACTTTAAAATAGCTCTTTCCTGACACTCTGACCTGAAGCTCTAGCCACACTGACCTCCCTGGACTCCAAATGTAATGTCTTCAATTCTGGGTCCCTCTTCCTTGTGCCATAGCCTGAAAACTCTCTCAAGGTTGTAAGCTGGAACAACTGTAGGGCTCATCTTGTTTATTTCCAGAATTTCAAGGATCACTATTATTGCCTGATGTCCAATGGCTTGAAAACCACTGTTTCGTATATTTTATTTTTTCCTTCATATATTTAGGCAAGAAGGTAGACCCGATGCCTACTAGTCCATCTTGGCTAAAAGCAAAAGAACCAGACACTAATGTCTTGATTTTAGTAGTCCTAGCAGCATGCTTGGCATTCACTGAATAAATAAATAAATGTCCACCTAAATTTAAATATTTAAAAAGTTTACTACGTAAATAGCCTTAACTGAGTTCAATAGGTTTTGGTATAAAATGCTTTGCTTTTAAGTACATTCTAGATAATTTATATTTATTTGTTTTGGTTTCCAATTAAGAAGATTGTTTACCTTATAAATCATTAAAATTTTAGAGAGGTCATCATCTGTTTATTTCTATATTTAATGAGTTTTATCAGAGATTGTGCATCTCTGAAATTTAAGATTTTGTCACCAAGGTTATAATCAATTTTTGTAAATGTCCCATGGCTTTTTTTTTTTTTTTTTTTTTGAAAGAGTCTCACTCTGTCACCCAGGCTAGAGTGCAGCAGTGCAATCTCAGCTCACTGCAACCTCCGCCTCTCGGGTTCAAGCAATTCTCATGCCTCAGCCTCCCGAGTATCTGGGATTACAAATGTGCACAACCACACCCAGCTAACTTTTATATTTTTAGTATAGGTGGAGTTTTGCCATGTTGACCAGGTTGTTCTCAAACTCCTGGCCTCAAGTGATCCGCCCACCTTGGCCTGAGCCAAGGTGTGAGCCACTGCACCCAGCCTTGTCCCATGATTTTTTTCCACGCATGAAGTGTTTTTATCTTCTCTGAGTGTGCTAAGAGATACATCATTCCTCTCTCTGTGGCTTATGACATAAACTCAAGGATCTGAATCACCAGGGATCTTAGCCCATAAAGCTTAAAATTCTGTTCTCTCTCCAGACTATTATCTCTTTCATCGGTTTTATAGAACCCATTTTAAAATTCAAAGCCAAGATTTTGACTCTTTATTCTTGCTTAGTTCTTTTCTGTTTCCCCTTTGCTGAAGCAAAAAAATCTGTCTCAGAATCTAGTTTTAATAGTATAAGGGATACAAGCAAGGTAAAACAGAATTGTCAAAAAGGAAAACTTTCTATAACATTTCAAAATAGTACCCCACTATATGTTTTGAAAATTGTACTTTTTTAAAAATCTCATTACATGACTTAATTCCTTGGCTTTTCATGCGATGCAAGGAAACATTCTGTCTTTGGAGGGTAAAAGAATTGGCATTGCTGGCCATTTCCAAGTTGGGTTACCTGGGACAAGTTACTTAAACTCTATTACATCATTTGTAAAGTGGGAATAATAATTTGTGGGCTGTGAGTATTAAATTGGTTGTTATATGTCAAGTACCTGCCACCATAAATGACACATAATAACACGTTGATTATTGTTAGGCTTTAGTAAGGAAATACTTTTTTAAAAATCCATAAGTGATTCAAATAGAGGTCAAAGGCTTTATTCAGCTAATGTGCATTAGGAAGCATCTGAAGATTAGGTAACTCCCCAATGGAAGCAGGATCAGAACGTCTACAGGATAGGGGAAACTATGAGTCCTTGCAGTCTTGACTTGGGCAGCAGGTTTTTTTGTTCTTTGTTTCTTTTTTACTTTAACTGAAACTCAAAATTGAGGATCATTCCTGTTTTCATGCCCCTCCTTGGGGTTAGTTGGCACAATGCTGATAACCATCAGAACAGTATTGTCTGAGAATTGTTTCTGCAAGTTACTTAATGTATTAGATAATCAAAGTTCACAAGGCAGCAGAGGAAGCTAGCTAAAAGAAAGAAAAGGTGACAAAAGTAGAAGGCAAGGGAGAAACTGGGGACACTGTCTTGTTTGTTTTAGACCATTTACAAAGGCAAGCAAATTAAGGAATATCAGAATGATGTTTCCATTAAGGAGAATTCACTTATAGTGGAAAGAGGCAACCAAATCAAAGCATCAAAGAGAAAGATTTTTTCTTCTGAGACTTTTATCTAACTTCATGATTACAAAAGTAATACATTTAAAGAATAAAACAGAAGTGTAAAGAAGGGAAAAAACTGGCTGGGCATGGTGGCTCAGGCCTGTAATCCCAGCATTTTCGAGGCTGATGCAGGTGGATCACTTGGCCTCAGGAGTTCGAGACCAGCCTGGGCAACACGGCAAAACCCCATCTCTACAAAAAATACAAAAATTAGCCAGATGCAGTGGCATGTGCCTGTAGTCCCAGCTATTTGGGAGGGTGAGGCAAGAGAATCACTTGAGCCTAAGAGATGGAGGTTGCAGTGAGCCAAGATTGCACCACTGTACTCCAGCCTAGGCAACAAGAATAAAACCCTGACTCAAAAGAAAGGAAGGGAAAAACAAAGCAAAACACCATCACTCAAGATAATAATCATTAACCTTTTAGATTACATCTCTCTGGTTTTTCTATGTATTTGTAAACCAGATGCATCTACTCCCTCATTGGCTGGCTCTGAAGTCCTAGAAAATATTTCTCCACTTACCTCCCTGTTTAGGTTGTCCGTCTCTCTTTAAAAGAAAAAGAAAAAAGCTTTAGTAGTAATCAGTTAGACTTCACTGAAGTTTTGATTTGCGTGTGCGTGTGTGTGTGTGTGTGTGTGTGTGTGTGTGCACGCGCGCTTTCTGAGACAGTCTTGCTCTGTCACCCAGACAGTGGCGTGATCTCGGCTCACTGCAACCTCTGTCTCCAGGTTCAAGGGATTCTCCTGCCTCAGCCCCTAGTAGCTGGGACTATAGGAATGCACCACCATGCCCAACTAATTTTTGTATTTTTAGTAGAGACAGGGTTTCGCCATGTAGGCCAGGCTGGTGATCCACCCACCTCGGCCTTCCAAAGTGCTGGGATTACAGGTGTGAACCACCGCACCTGGCCCATTGAAATTTTTTTAGTGAGCTTTCTCCACAGCTAACAAATTTAGAATCCCCCTTAGATATTTTTATTCTCCCAAACCCCTCCTCAATGCAGCCTGCCCCAACCTCCTAAGAAGCTCTTCCTTTCTGCCTTTGCTCTCATTTGTCTCTCCCTGTAGAGGTATTCTCTAGGTCCCATATCCAAACTTACATAAACACAAAACAAAAGACTCTCTATTTAGAAGACAGTTTACCAACTTTTGAACTTGAATATCCAGCTTGGAGTCTGAAAAATCACTCCAAGCAGTTTATTAAGGATTTTCTCCAAATAAATAAGGGTTCTCCCCAAAAGGTGTTTTGGTGAATAATATATTTTTCATATCATTACATATAGATGTGTACACACACACATTGTTTTTTCTTTTACAAAATCAGTATTGTCCTATTTATAAAGTTTTGTATCCTACTTTCATAGAATATAGTGAGCATTTTTCATTTTATTAGAGATTGTTTATAAACACTATTTTATATCTGCATAAAATTGCATCATATCATAAGCCACAATATTATGCATTACACTGAATCATATGAAATTGATGTTTTTAAATGTTAGTAACAGTCAAATACTGGCAGTTTCATATGATTCGTTCTAATAATTATTCTCTTACTGTTTGGCATTTAGAGCATTTTCCACTTTTCATTTTCCATTCCCATTAATGATGTGATGGGTATACTTGTACACAAATCTTTTGTTATTTCTGGTTAATATTTTAAGCCCTATTCCTAGACGTGAGGTTGAACTAGGTCAAATAGTAAACAATAAGAATAAGAATAAACTGCTTTCCATAAATGTTGTACCAATTCTTAGTCCCATTAGGAAGTATCTCCATCTTACCATACCCTGAACAGCATTATTGTCACTAAAAAATTGAGACCCAACAAATAGTATTTCAGTATTATTTATCTTTGGTGGTGATTTGATTTACCTTTCATTTATTTTATTGTAATTATTTGACTAATTTTCATGTTTATTCACTATATACAATCTTTTTGTGTGTGATTCTTCTAGTGACGTTTTCTATCCAGTTTTTTCATTAATATTATTTTCAAAATGAGGATCCTAATTCTCTGTCATATCAGTTGTAAATATTTTATGCCAATTTGAAATTTATCTTTTAATTTTAGGAATTTTTAATGTATAGAAGCTTTAACTTTTCATGGAATCCATGTAATCCCATCGCTTTTTATATTTAAATAGTACCCTAAGACCAGAGTAAACTAAACGTTCTTTGTCACAATTTTCAACATAATAAAAGTTAACTTTATTCTAAAATTATACTCCTGGATGTAAATGTAATGGTTCCCAATATTAAATCATATGAACAAATGTATTTGTAAACCTCCTCATCATTAAGGAGCCAAAAACTTTCTAAGTCCATATTCTGAGTACAGCAGAAGTATTATCTACATATAATGAGGAAAACACTAATAATTCACTCATAGATACCTGTCATTTTTCCTCCAACTCAAGTATGATTCAGTTCATAGCATCAATTTCAATATTTATTTTAAGATAGTTTTTAGGTCCTAAAAAATAAATTCATGTAACATTCTATGCTAGAGAAGTAATTAATTCTCCTAGCTGAGCATTACTCTTCATTTCTTCCCAAACCAAGTATCTAACTTGTTTTCAACATGAATATATTTTTGACTTCTACCTAACACAGCAGATGAGTCCTGCCTATGCAAACCATTAATCTATCCCTAACAGTCTCTTTCTATTCAGTATTGTCAAACTTAAGAAACAAGGATTTAGTATGTAAGGTCATGATTTTTGTACTGTAGGAGAAATAAAATGCATGCCAATCCTTTAAAAGTAAGGTACTTCTGGAGCCAGGCATGGTAGCTCACATCTGTAGTCCCAACAGTTTGGGAGGCCATGACAGGAGGATGGTTTGAGGCCAGGAATTCAGGACAAGCCTGGGCAACACAGAGAGACTGTGCCACTACAGAATCAAATTAGCCGGGTATGGTGGTGCATACCTGTAGCCCCAGCTATTCAGGAGGCTAACACAGGAGGATCGCTTGAGCCCAGGAGTTTGAGGCTACAGTGAGCTATGATAGTGCCTCTGCACTCTAGCCTGGGCAACAGAATAAGACCCTGTCTCTATAAACAAATAAATAAATAAAAGATCATTCCTAACCTCAGAAAAATACAGAGGTACTACTTACAAGAAAATTTTAAATCTTTATGTAATAGTATTTATGTAATATTTCTGCATTTAAAATGTCAGAAGTCTTATTACTCATGCTGTCTTATATAACTGGCAAGTAGTAGGGAAAATGGATGGACAAACATACCAAACACAGCACCTACCAAAGTTCATCTACCACTCTAAAATAACACACAGTTAGTCCTCTATATCCACAGGTTCTGCATCCGTGCACTCAACCAACAAAAGATCAAAAATGTTTGGGGAAAAAAAAGAATGGTTGTATCTGTACTGAACAAGTACAGACTTTTTCCTTCTCATTATTCCCTAAACAAACAGTATAACAACTATATACATAGCATTTACATTGTATTAGGCATTATAAGTAATTTAGAGACAATGTTAAATACATGGGAGGATGTGCATAGGTTATATGCAAATACTACACCATTTTATAAAAGAGGCTTGAGCGTATGTGGGTTTTGGTATCCACAGGAGGTCTTGGAATCAATCCCCCACGGATACCAAGGGATGACTGTAGTTCCCCAGAAGGAAGCCAGTTCTCTATATGTAATTCACCAAAGGAAAAAGATCTCTGAGGATTGCATCAGGGATAAAAAGAAGACTTTCATCAATGGATATTATTTCCATAGCTCCCATACACTGCTGTACTGAGACAGATTGCACAAAGGTGAATTCTGCATTTTATACTTAGCAAATCTAGAAATGAAAAAATAAAATTCTATCCAACACAAAATAAGCAAAATTTTCATTAAATCTTAAGACCTAGTAATCTAAGAAGCCTAATAGAGAAGTTAATCAAAACTGGAATGTAAGCATAATATAACAGAATAAAATACAGAAAAATGAGTGGAGTAAATGAAAATCAAAAACAGTATTTTCAAACCCAAAATAAATCACCATGCATTTTAATTTCATTTTAATCTACCTGTTGGATAAGTAACAGATTCATAGAAAGACAGGAAATACCAGACCACCATTATTGCCTGATGGCAAGAGACAGACTTAGCCCCTTCAAGGAGTTTGTGTTTCTACTGTTCTAAGAACACGTGTGATATCTTAATTCTATTCAGGAAACACTGCAGTCTTTGTTGTGATATTTAGAAATAAACAGAATCCGGCCAGGCATGGTGGCTCAGGCCTATACTCCACTCTTTGGGAGACCTAGGCGGGCAGATTGCTTGGGGTCAGGAATTTGAGACCAGCCTGGCCAACATGGTGAGACCCCGTCTCTACCAATAAAAAAAAAAAGCACACACACACACAACAATTAGCCAGGCCTGATGTTGCATGCCTGTAATCCCAGCTACTTGAGAGGCTGAGGCAGGAGAATTGCTTGAACCTGGGAAGCAGAGGTTGCAGTGAGTGAGCCAAGATCATGCCACTGCACTCTAGCCTGGTGACAGAGTGAATGAGACTTCATCCCAACAAATAAATGAATAAACAAACAAACAAACAGAATCCAACAACTACAAAGCCATTTAGTTGTAGTTTACTTAATAGTTTCCTATTTGTCATTTTAATGTTTAAGAAATGAACATTTTGAAAGGCGTTATTGATTATAAACAGAAATTTATCTCAGTCTACCTATTTAAAATCTAAATGTAACTCTAACCACAAATGATGGTTCAACAAATGGTAATGATAGGATTTTCCTTTTCACTCTTAAGTTCCGGTCTCAGTTCTTCCGCTAATTAAGTCATTAGATATATAACCTTGAATGTGTCATCTAGTCTCTCTGAGCTTGAATTTCCTGATATGTAAAATAAAGACATTGGATTATATAATTTCAAATTATCTTCTAGCTATAAATATCAAAATCTTATAACTATATTCATTTATCAAACACTCACTGAACATCAATTATAGGCATACCTTCAGAGATATTGCAAGTTTGGTTCCAGATCATTTCAATAAAGCGAATGTCACAAAAAAAGTGAGTCACATGAATTTTTTTTGCTTTTTGTTTCTGAATGCATATAAAAGTTTTGTTTGTATTATATGGTAGTCTATCAAGTATAATAGCATTATGTCTTAAAAACAATATATGTACCTTAATTTAAAATACTTTATTGCTGAAAAATGCAAACAATTATCGGAGCCTTCAGTGAGACATAATCTTTTTGCTAGTGGAGGTTCTTGCCTTGATGTTGATGGCTGCTGACTGATCTGGGTGATAGTTGCTGAAGGCTGAGGTGGCTGTGGGAATTTCTTAAAATAAGACAACAATGAAGTTTGCCACATTGATTGACTCTCCTTTCATGAAAGATTTCTTTGTAGCAAGTGATGCTATCTGATAGCATTTTAACCACAGAACTTCTTTCAAAGTTGGAGTCAATGCTCTCAAACCCTGCTGCTGCTTTATTAACTAAGTTTATGAAATATCCTAAATCCTTCATTGTTATTTCAACAGCGTTCACAGCATCTTCATCAGCTGTAGATTCTATCTCAAGAAACCAGTTTCTTTGCTCATCCATAAAATGCAATTCCTCACTGGTTCAAGTTGTATTGTGACACTGTAACAATTCAGTCACATTTTCAGGCTCCACTTCTGATTCTACTTCTAATTCTACTTCTCTTGCTGCTTCCATATCTACAGTTACTTCCTCCACTGAAGTCTTGAGCCCCTCAAAGTCATCCATGAGGGTTGGAATCAACTTCTTTCAAACTCCTATTAATGTTGATATTTTGATCTCCTCCCATGAATCAAAATGTTCTTAATGGCATCTAGAATGGTGACTCCTTCCTAAAAGATTTTTTATTGGGCCAGGTGTGGTGGCTCATGCCTGTAATCCCAGCACTTGGGGAGGCCGAGGTGGGTGGATCACCTGAGGTCAGGAGTTTCAGACCAGCCTGGCCAACATGGCAAAACCCCGTCTCTACTAAAAATACAAAAATTAGTTAGGCATAGTGGCACGTGCCTGTAATCCCAGCTACTCAGGAGGCTGAGGCAGGAGAATTGCTTGAAGCCGAGATCGCTTCACTGCACTCCAGCCTGGGTGACAGAGTGAGACTCTATCTCAAAAAAAGAAGAAAGATTTTCTACTTACTTTGCTCACATCCATTAAAGGATCACTATGTTTGGCAGCTACAGCTTTATGAAATGTATTTCTGAAATACTGACTTGGAAGCTGAAATTACTCCTTGGTCCATGGGCTACAGAATGGATGTTGTGTTAGCAGGCATGAAAACATTAATCTCCACGAACATCTCCATCAGAGCTCTTGGGTAACCAGATGCACTGTCAATGAGCACTGTCTTGAAAGGAATTTTTTTCTGAGCCATAGTTCTCAACAGTGGGCTTAAAATATTCAGTAAACTATGCTATAAACAAATGTGCTGTCATCCAGGCTTTGTCATTTCATTTATAGAGCACAGGCAGAGTAGATTTAGCATAATTCTTAAGGGCCCTAAGACTTCCAAAAAGGTAAATGAGCATTGGCTTCAACTTAAAAGACACTAGCCACATTAGCCACTAACAGGAGAGTCAGACTGTCCTTCAAAGTGTTGAAGCCAGGCATTAACTTCTCCTCTCTAGCTATCAAAGTCCTCAATGGCATCTTCTTCCAATATAAGGCTATTTCATTTATAGTGAAAATCTGTAGTTAGTGTAGTCACCTTCATCATGATCTTAGCTAGATCTTCTGGGTAACTTACTGCAGTTTTTTCATCAGCACTTGCACTTTTATGTTATAGAGACAGCTACTTTCCTTAAACCTCATGAACCAACCTCTCCTAGCTTCAAACTTTTCTTCTGCAGTTTCTTCACCTCTCTCTGCCTTCCTAGAACTGGGAGAGTTGGAATCTTACTCTGGATTAGGCTTTGACTTAAGTTCCATTTTGTGGTTGGTCTGATCTTCCATCTGGACCACTAAAACTTTCTCTTTATCAGCAATAAGGCTGTTTTGGTTTCCTACCATTCTTGTGTTCACATTGGCATAGCACTTTGAATTTCCTTCAGGAACTTGCCCTTTTCATTCACAACTTGGCTAACTGGTGTAAGAGGCCTAGCTTTCAACATGCCTTCTTCCCTAAATTTAATCAATTATAGCTTTTGATTGAAAGTGAGAGACAACTCTTCCTTTCACTTGAATATCGAGAGGCGATTGTAGGCTTACTAATTGGCCTAATTTCAATATTGTTGTGTTTCAGGGAATAGAGAGGACTGAGGAGAGGGAGAGAGACAGGCAAATGGCTGGCTGGTAGAGCAGTTAGAACACATAGCTCTTATCAATTAGGTTCATTGTCATTTATGGGAGAGGTTTGTGGCACTCCAAAATAATTACAATAGTAACATCAAAAATCACTGACCACAGGTCACTGTAAGAGATATAATAATAATGAAAAAGGTTGAAATATTGCAAGAATTATCTAAATGTGACACACAGATATGAAGTGAGCATATACTGTTAGAAAAATGGCACTGACAGACTTGCTGAATACTGGGTTGCCACAAACCTTCAATTTGCAAAAGATGCAGTATCTGCAAAGCACAAGGAAATGAGGTATGCCTGTAAGTTCTATGCACTGGGTTAAATGTTGACAATCAAAAACTAATTATGCCATTTACTGAAGATTTATATGACAGGCATTATAGTAAATGTTTAGCATATATTTTCTCATTTATTTTTTGTCTTCACAATAGTCTTAGGAATTGGATATTACTATAGCCCATTTTATAGCCAAAAAATTCTCACCCAGAGCTTTAAATAATAGCTAGTTAGCAGGGAACCAAGATTCAAACCCAAGAATCTCTGACTCCCAACCCTATGTTTAACCAGAACATCACGCTGCCACCAAGAAACTTATGGTCATGTTTCTCGACATTATTTGTGTCAGAATTACTTGGGGTGCTTATTTAGAATGCAAATTTTCAGGCTTGCTTTACTCAAGTTCTACTGAAGTTGCTATCTCTGGAGTGGCGCCTGTGTTTTAAACAAGTGATTCTGCTCTGATGATTCCTATTTATACTCATTTTGAAGTCTAATATACAGTTTATAATTTATCTACATGCATTAAATATTTAATGAATGCCCATTATGTACAAGTCACACTATACTAGATACTGTGTTAGACACATCGTTGTATGATACATTTTGTGTCTGATTGCAAGCAAGAGACTTGACAATAAGACACATACAAATACTTACATCACAGAACATTCTTGGAAATTATGAGATCCTGCTTTAACTGCTATAATTGCTGTCCTATAATTGCTCTTGTATTACTTATTCATGCACATATTATCTTTGTCACACAGAATGCAAATCCTTTGGAGGCTGCTATTCATCTTTTATTTACATTTGTCCTTTCAGCAAATATTTATTAAGTACCCACTGAGTGCAAAACAAGTGGACACTAGAATTATACTGGTGAGCAAAAACAGGCTCAGTTCCTTCATGGAGCTTTTGATCTAGTGTGTGGGAAGCCATTTGTTAAATAATCAGACACATGCAAATAATGTGAATAATCAGAAATACAGCATGTACAAATCACTACTATGATACATGATACAAAGAAATGGTACTCTTGGCTAAAATGAAAAGATTTGGTCTGGTCAGAGAAATCAGGAAAAGCTTCCCTAAAGAAGCAAATTTTGAATGAAAATCTGAAACATATACAAACACTAATAGGTAAAATGGGAGGAAAAAGAAGAAGTATCCAAGAAAAGAGTACAGCACATGGAAAGGCATTTGTGACAGATGGAAACAACAAGAACAAAGCATTGATAACAGCCAGTATACCTGGACTGGAGAGAAGGAAAAGGAGCTGAAGAGTTCATCAGGAGTCAAACAGTCTAGGGCCTTATAGGTCATGTGAAGAATTTTGTCTTAGTCCTAGAAATAATGGCAAAGCAATAAAGGAATGTACTGGTTATTCTCCATTTGCTTTGCCCCATCCCCAGACTCATTCTCCACTTTGAGCCCTGGGAGACTGACCCCATGGACTGCATCATCTGGTCTCCTGGTCCAGCTTCTGTTTGGAGTTGGACAATGGGAAGCACATGCAGGAGACCAGTGAGAAGAAAGAAAAGAAAGTCAGAGTATTTCTTCTCCACTCCCACTCTACTTTAGGGTCTCAGTTCTAGTACTGTTTGCATACCTGAACAACTATGACTCCTGCCCACCAGGCCCTCTTCTAGGGGTCTAGACTCCAATAACACTATTTCAGTCCTCTTATCCCTTCAGGCCTGAGGATGATAATGGCTTCCGGCTATTGCTGGTCTCTGGGTGCACCAGCATTTCTTGGTTTTCTTAACCCTGCTCACACCTTTGAAGGTAGTTCCTCTTCATTAAAATCCTTTCCTCTGAGTTGAATTGTTTCCTGCTAGGGCCATAAGGTATGTGGTATCAATCCCTAGGTCCTAGTTTAAAAAAATATATACAATGCAACACTCAAAAATATCTGACAATCAAATAACCAGACTGACTTTTTCCCATCATAGAACAGTCCATGGAATTTTCTTTTGCCTCTTAGTTACACTTACTATTTTATTGTCAATAGTTGGTCTTCTTAATTATTAAAAGATTCTTGGAGGACTATAATCATTACCATTCATACAAACAGATTTCTTGCCATCCAAAGGAATTAGTGTGAACAATGCCTTTATAGTGTAGACATAAAAAGCGTGGACTCAGAGAGACCTGGATTTAGTTCTTTGCTTTGCCACTTAGTATTGGTATGCCCACAGATATATTTTATAAAACACTCTGAATCTGTTTCCTACGTAAAATGGGGAACATTTATTCTTATCTTAAAGGATTTTTGTGAATATTAAATAAAATTATGTTAAGGGACTGGTAGAGAAAAAGTACTTAATAAGCAGTAACTATCGTTACTATTACACCTATTTAATCATGGATAAAAAAGAAGTGACAAGTTTTTAGAATTGACATATGTTCATGGTTTAAATAGAAAACCAATATGGAAGAATATGAAGTACAAAATAAAAATTTCTCATTTCTTTCCTTCACCTCCTAATTCCACTATTAAAAGGATATGCAACTCACGCCTGTAATCCCAGCACTTTGGGAGGCCGAGGCAGGCGGATCACAAGGTCAGGAGATGAGACCATCCTGGCTAACATGGTGAAACCCCGTCTCCACTAAAAATACAAAAAATTAGCCGGGCGTGGTGGCCGGCGCCTGTAGTCCCAGCTACTCAGGGGCGGGCGGGGCGGAGGGGTTCGGGGGGCTGGGAGGGGGGACCGAGGCAGGAGAATGGTGTGAACCCAGGAGGCGGAGCTTGCAGTGAGCCGAGATTGCGCCACTGCACTCCAGCCTGGGCGACAGAGCAAGACTCCGTCTCAAAAAAAAAAAAAGGATATGCAACTTTATAGATATTTTCCATACTATACTCTGCATTTGGAGAATGAAGATGAAATAACACATTTGGGAAGAAGAATCGGCACTCCTCCTGTTCTTTATGATTGAGATATTCAGAGAAGCATGTGTATCACAACAATACCATAGAATTCAGATACCACCCTAATATCAATTCAGTTCACAAAGAAGTACAATTTTGGAAATAGAGTGAAAGAATTTTTATTTCTGTATCTCTGGCTGGGAAATCACTTGGACTAATTTAGCACAGAATAGTAAATAATTCTGATATAATTCTTAATACCAACAATTTAGGCAGCTGAAAGGACAGGATATAAAGCCGAATAGCTTAAAAGTACTGGGACAATGGGAAAACACTGTCAAAAATGATTCTGATCATTTTACTCAGGACCCAAAGATTGGATTCAGGTATCTTATATCAACCTATAGAAATAAGTAATTTCCAATCACTTACTACAGAACATATTTTTTTAATCGTCTACTGGTCTTTTTTACAACAGGTAGTTTCTCTGAATTCCTTAAACCTTTCTATGAAATAAAGCATGCATCCATGTACCAGCAAGTAATGAGAATGCTACTTAGGGAAAACTTGGTAACTATGTAAATTGTTAAATTTACTCTGTATGTTTTCTGAGTCAGACCACTGGAGGACACTCCTACAAACATCAGAACCCCCCATTTCCAGACCTTCTTGAAGTCCAAGGACACTGGCTAGCTCTGAAATTCAGTCACTTTTTCCCATTAGTATCCTCTCATTCCCTTTAGCCATGGAGAATTTTGAAAACTCCCCATTCCAAGCCCACTGGCCACCCTTCTTTTCCTGAGTCCCAAATCTTCTGAAGGTGTTTGATGTCCCAGGCACCTTCAGAAAGCCTGTGTTGTACTGTAATATTTTATGAACAAGGAAAGAAAAATCCTGAATATTGTATTTTATATCCCAATTGAAATGGTCTATGTCAAAGAAGAAACTACCTAAAATATATATACATATATATAATTATTCATATATGTATATAATCCTTCATATGTATATATATATAAATTCTTCCCCACACATATCTTTAAGGAATACATTTGCCTTGAACATTTAGCAAATAAATAAATGAATAAAACAATTATTGTAAGATGACAAATGGTAGGAAATTTGAACTTACTACAGCATTTAAAATGTATCTTATATGTTTGTACTTTAATAAGTTACATAGTATATGCATAGCATGGTTTACTACATGATCGAATCACACTGATCAGTGTGATACACAAAATAAAAATATATAGTTTATAAATATGAACTAACATCTATGAGGGTATCTCCAATTATTCCATATACACCGATGCTAAATGATCAAATTACACTTGTAAACTGGTTCATGTAAGATTCTTAGAACACCTGGTAATGAAAACATTTTATTATTTTTATGAATGTATAATGTCTTGCCATTGCCAGAAACATTCTTTTAAATTTTCGTTTAATTAAAAAATGGCTCTTGAATATTTGTTATGAAAAAGACTATTCAAGATAGAGACCTCTGTGCCAAGTTCTAGTCCCGAAATTTTTTTTAAATACAAAGACTTCTTTAAATTACAAAGACAGTTTTTGCTTTTCAGTTTGTCAAAGTATTTCATAATAATATAAACTAGAAATAGAAAGTAAAGGGGGAGGATACTGTCCGGAATGCTGTAAAACAACAATATACCTGGCTTTTATGCCTCTCTCTCATCAAAAACAAACCAAACTATAAACATTTATTTGTGCTTTTGTGTTTGTTATTTCATCTTTTTTTACAATGTGCTTAAACCTGATGGCTTATGTTTTAAAATTTTACCCATGGAACATCACTTGTGAGTCCCAACACAGAAGAATTTGTATTTCTCTTAATAGCACTACTGTGTAATATACCTTGCAAATAGTGTTCATCCACCTAAACTTTTCTATTTTTCTCTCACCCCCAGGTACTCAACAAATACTTGTAGAATGAATGAATAAAGCTCAGTGAAATGTCCTGTCTTACCAATAATACAACTTCCATCTAACCTTTCACTTTTTAACAGCTCTTTTGTCAAATCAACAAATCTAATCTGCTGCTAAAGTCACTGTCAATCAAACTCCAAATTAGTTACATAAAGAACAATGCAATAACTTCCTTTTAGAGTTGAATGATAGACAAAAGTTTCTATCATTTAAGAAACACATATGCTTCCTTTTTATTAAATATTATGATTTTCATTTATTCTGGATTACCAGAAAGCCTAAAACCAGATATTGTAATCAATTCAGCTAAAATGATCTTCATTTCATTCCTTGAAAATAGTTTACTTTGTTTCAAGAATTACAATGAGTTTCCCTTCTGGAAATACATGGAACCTACTGTGTGCAAAGTATTGTAACAAATAAGACAAGTTCCCTATTCTCCCACTTACATTTCTACTGTTAATTACAATGCAAAAAATGCAAAAGACCAAATAGATAACAGAGTGACAACTAGCTAGGCAAACAATAGCAGCCTTTTATTAAAAAAAAAGTATGTAACCATTTATTGAACACCTTTGTATCAGGGACTTTGGTAAACATTTTATATACACCACCACAATAATCCTGCAAAATAGGTATTGTTATGCTCACATTGATGTCAGAAAACAGGCTCTTAGCATAGGACTTAGCACATGCCAGGTATTCAACAAATACATGTGGAATGAAAAAAGCTTAGTGAAGTTCCCTAATTACACTGGCAACAAGTTAAGAAGGTGTAGAACATTATATGTACCTATAGAATGTCCAAATTCAATTTTATAAAATAATTAATCTAAACTGAATTCTACCCAGTTTATAGGTGGGCTTTATAAAACATAGTTCAGTAACCAGCCTTCTGGATACCTTCTGAATAAACTAGGTTACCTTCTGGATAAACTAGGTTACAAATTATAGGAAATGTTTTGAAAGGGAAAGAAAATTTAAATAATTTTCCAGCGAGAATATTCAAATACACTCTTGACAACTTTTTAAAATATTATTTAACAGGAAAAAATATATATTTGTCATGAAGCAAACTAAAAGAAACTAGGCATCAGGCCAGGCGTGGTGGCTCATGCCTGTAATCCCAACACTTTGGGAGGCTGAGGCGGGTGGATCACCTGAGGTCAGGAGTTTGAGACCAGCCTGTCCAACATGGTGAAATCCTGTCTCTACTAAAAATACAAAAATTAGCCAGGCATGGTAGTGGGCACCTGTAATCCCAGCTACTCGGAAGCCTGAGGCAGGAGAATCGCTTGAACCCAGGAGGTGGAGGTTGCAATGAGCCAAAATCATGCCATTGCACTCCTGCCTGGGCGACAGAGCAAGACTCTGTCTCAAAAAAGAAAAAAAAAAGAAAGAAACTAGAAATCATCTAGTCTTCCATCCCTTCTGCTTATATACATAAAGAATTAGGCATTTAGACCAGGTGTGGTAGCTCACACCTGTAATCCCAATACTTTGGAAGGTCGAGGCAGGAGGATCACTTGATGCCAGGAATTCAAGATCAGCCTGGGCAATATAGCGAGACCTCGTCCCTACAAAACAAATTTAAAAATTAGCTAGGCATAGTGGCATGTACCTGTGGTCTTAGCTACTTGGGAGGCTGAGGCGGGAGGATGGCTTGAACCCAGGAGTTCAAGGTTACAGTGAGCTATGATAGTGCCACTGCACTCCAACCTGGACAACAGAGCAAAATCCCACCTCTAGGGGGGAAAATACTATGTTAATGGGCATACAATGTATAAAGATTTAATCTGTGACAATCACAACATCAAGAGGCAAGAATGGAGCTTATATAGAAGCAAAGTTTTGTATTCTATTGAAATTAAGTTGGTAGTAATTCGAACTAAATCGTTATATATTAAGATGTTAATTGTAATCTCCAGGAAAATCACTAAAAAAATAACCAAAATATATTTTAGTAAAAGAAATGAGAAAGGAATAAAAACAGTACAATAGAACATATCTAATTAACATAAAAGAAGGTAGTAATGGAGAAATGTGAACAAAGAAATGACACATAGAAAACAAATAGCAAAATGGCAGAAGTAAGTCCTTCCTAATCAGTAATTACACTAGCTATAAGTGGATTCAACTCTCTAATTGAAAGGGGGAAATTTACAGAATGGAGAATTTGTAATTTGATTGTGCAAATGTGATCTTGACCAATGTTTAAATCAGTAAGACTAGCAAGGTTCATTATTGTGTCCGTTTATGCTATAAGATATTGTGAGAGGAGGCTGGGTGCAGTAGCTCACACCTGTAATCCCAGCACTTTGGGAGGCCGAGGCTGGAGGATCACTTGAGGCCTCCAGTTTGAGACCAGCCTGGACAACAAAGGAGACCCCATTTCTACCAAAAAAAAAAAAGTTTTTTTAATTAGCTGGGTATAGTAACACATTCCTGTGGTCCCAGCTACTCAAGAGGCTGAGGCTGGAGGATCACTTAAGCCTGGGAGGTCAAGGCTGTAGTGAGCTATGATTGAATCACTGCACTTTCCAGCCTGGGTGAAAGAGTGAGAACCTATCACAAAAAAAAAATATATATATATAGTGTAAGACGGTATTTTCTAGTAATGGTCATGTTTAGAAAAGGGCAGTGGAAAAAAGGGTCCAGCAAACATGCAGGAGAATGAGAAGCAGAGAGGGGTTGGGTGGAGGAAGCTAAGATATAGGGGGTAGGAGGGAGTTCACTCCAGAGTTCCAGAGTTGGGTCTGGAGGGGGAGAGGAGTTTGAGTTTGGATTTTTGGATTTGAGACCCTGTACATTTTCATTAAAATGACAAATTAGCTATTTTAATATACTTTATTATTTTAATAGCATACCATTAGAAAACCATTTTTTTCTGCTATATCTGGATGGCCCTAATAAATTATTCTAGGCAAAAATTCTCCTATCTGCACATTGACTCTTTGTCATGTTCACTATCATTTCTTTCTCTATGTTACTGGCTTATTTTCACCTTCGGATTTTGTTTTTACTTTTAGAATGAAAAAATGCACACTGGGAATAGATGTACCTTTCCATAATAGTGTTATCACTTTAAATAAGTGAAATCATTCAATAATGAGTGGATCTTAAAGGCAGTGTTCTCCTTCCTAGTTATAACCCAGTTCTTTACTCTTTCCCAGTAGTACTCCAAAATAAATGCCAAATAAAATCCTTAATATGGAATTTCAGTTCGAATGCTCACAAATTAAGCAAAGAAGCAGTGTTTTATTTAAAATAAATTAGTCAGTTTTTCCATTTTCTCTTTCAGCCTTAAGAAATAAGATATAGTTAGTTTTAAATGTAAAACTTAGTACACTATGCAAATCATGTCTGTGTGTCAAAGAAAAATAACAAACTTAATGAGGAATGTTAAAAAAAAAAAAAAGCAGAACCCATTAGTTTAAAGATACAAAGGAACAGCCAAAGATGACAAACATACACAAAATTCAAAACATGGTAGGGAAAGGGAATAGGCACTGAAACACATAAATCAGTGTTTTGAATTCTTTTTCTCTGTGGGTATAATTGTACCTTAGTTTCTTATAATGATTTATTGAGGTAAATATTCTGTATGGTTTAACAGCTACAGCTTCAAAGTGTCAGGCACAAGCTCTCCTTTATTCATGAGGCAGCTGAGTATTGGGATGTGAATTCACTTCTGTATTCCAGGACTTGGCAAAGTTTGTTTTTAAGGTCCTTATAAAGAATTCATGTTGATGCAGTCTATTCAAATGTGAAAAACACTGTGCTATAATGAGTGAAATAGAAAACCTTTACAGTAATTCTAGAGAAAAAAGTAAATAAATTGAAGTAAGCCACACAGAATTACTTTCAGCAAAGTAAAGAATGCCCCTGAGTTCATCTTAATCCACTTTTTCAGATTTTCAGATTTAGGGATGCCTACAAACCCCCTTCATCAGATGGGTTACTATACTAGGAACTGAATCTAATATCAAAACAAAAAGAAAATAATCAGAGAGAAATAGAATTAAGCCTCTGTCTATAATATTCAGATAAGAAAGTATTTTGGGTTGATTTTCAATTTGCACATGTTACTGCTCTGAGACCAAGGTATTTCCAACAGCAAACAGTAATAACAGTCACACAGTAGTTTATTAAAACTACCATATAGCTACTTTATAGTTTGGAAAGGGGAAACAAGTAATTTACCAAATATATTTCCTTTTAAAGTATTATGCCAATAGAAGTTATACATGGATACTTAGGGCATAGAGACCTAATGAAACCTTGAAATTCATTGATCTTACATTTGTTTATGTCAAGCCTTTCAGCAGAAAATTCAGATTTTTGCCAAGAAATACATGAGCCTTAGATGTATAAGCTCAATATGAAATAAAGATTTGACCTGCCTAGACAGTGGTCCTCTGATGCATCCACATTCTTATGCATCTGCCAAAGTGGCTTTATGATTCCCCACAAGGTAGTTTGATAGTTTGATGGTATAGGTGCCAAATAAAAGTAAATTTAAAAAAATTAAAACACATAGTTTAAAAATATACCTACATTTTTTGTAATGAGATTCTCTCATTTCCAGATAATATATCTTATGCTTTCAAATTTTGTTCAATTGAGGAAGTATTTTGCATTATTAGAGAGCAAGATCTCACTAATAAATGGCTTTTGCCTTCTTGCTAATTCCCTTTATAATTAAGAATTACCTAAAAACTCTGCCTGCTTAAAGCTACTCATTAAATTATAAACTTTTTCTTTATCCTCATAGAGCCTAACATAGCCATGCGTGGGGTAGATGATCGGTAAATAAAGACTTATACCGGATAGCAACTTATTAGTTTAAAATGGCTCTAGACAAATTGCATTACTTTTCAGGTAACATATTTTTCTCCCCAGAATAGTAACTTTTTCACACAAAAAAATTCACTAAATAAATATACTATAAGATGTGATGTTTTGACATTACTTTCTGGCAAAACACTTACTAATTTACTCAACACAACTTCTAGTCAGAGAATATCATCTGGAAAAATATGCATTGTGTACCATGTTTAAATGACCCAAAATGTTTTGCATTGCCAATACAGAATGAAGAGGTGGCATCTTGTACAACTCTAAAAGTAGCTGATACAGTTGGATATTTATCCCCACCCAAATCTCATGTAAATCCCAGTGTTGACAGAGGGGCCTGGTGGGAGGTAATTGCGTCATTGGAGCGGATCTCTCATGAATGTCTTATTGCTGTCCTCGTGATAGCGAGTTCTCATAAGAAATGGTTTTTTAAAGGTGTGTGGCACCTGGCCAGGCATGCTGGCTCACACCTGTAATCCCAGCACTTTGGGAGGCTGAGGAGGGTAAATCACTTGAGGTCAGGAGTTCGAGACCAGCCTGGCCAACACAGCAAAACCCAGTCTCCACTAAAAATACAAAAATTAGCTGGGCATGGCCACAAGCACTGGTAGTCCCAGCTACTTGGGATGCTGAGGCACAAGAATCACTTGAACTCAAGAGGTGGAGGTTGCAGTGAGTTGAGATCGTGCGACTGCACTCCAGCCTGGGAAACATAGCAAGACTGTGTCTCAAAAAAAAAAGAAGTGTGCGGCACCTGCCCTCTTCTCACCATGTGAGAAGTCTGTTCCTCCTTTGCCTTCCACTATGAGAAAAAGCTCCCTGAGGCCTCCCCAGAAGCCAAGCAGATGCCACTGCCATGCTTTCTGTACAACCTGCAGAACTGTGAGCCAATTAAACCTCTTTTCTTTATAAATTTCCCAGTCTCAGGTATTTCTTTATAGCAAAGCAAAAATGGCCTAACACAGTAACTTTCTGTGCTATAACTTCAAGTTAAGTTCATTTGAAGCCAAGATAATCATGAGCTCCTAAAAGTCTAAAAAAAAATTGATGCAGAAAATGGTGCAGAAAGAAGAATGCACCTTCCAAAGAATGAATATCTCACACTTCTCCTCTACCAGCCATCCATTATCAATTCTTTAATTCGTTCAGCAAATACAATAAAACTTTATTACTTTATAATTTTTGTATAATCTATATTTATTGACTTTCAAATGCTATTTATTACTTACTTATGCTTGCTTTCATTGTTCATCAAATGCTATATTTTTCTGTGAAAAGAGAGGGTATCTTGGATTGGTATAAAATGCATTATAATTTTTCCTATTAGAATTAATGAAAATATTTTCTGTTTTATAGGTTTTCACTAAAGAGCAGAATTTTCCAAAACACAATTAACATATTGAAGGGAGAGATAGGTGTACCCTATTCAACGTTTCTAAAATTATCATAAAACTAGAGAAGAAAAGAATTAATATCAACTCTGCATCCCATATTTTTCAGGTAGTATTCAAGTAAATGTGTTAGTTCATTAATCCTTAGAATAACCCCATGTGAGAAGTACCTTTTGAGAAGGTGAGAAAACTAAGACTCAATGATGTGAAATGAAGTGTTCAAGGTCATACAACTAATAAGTGGACGAGCCAGAACTCAAATCAAACATTGCCAAGTCCAATGGCCATTTCTCTGTGCTTATCTTCACTTCTCATCAGCATTCAACAAAATCATCAACTTCCTCCTTCTTGAAACCCTGAGCTCTCTTGGCCTCCAAATACTGTATCTCCTGGTTTATTTCATCCTTATTAAGAGTTACTACCACTTAGCCTCCAGTGTTGAATCTACCTCTTTTATCTGACTTACAAGTTATAGGGTTTCTCAGACTCAGGCCAGAGCCATCTGAAATCTATCTCTTTTCCTGGATGACCTTATCCATTCCCATGGATTTGAATACCATCCCTTTATTGATAACTCCCAGATATATCTATACTTAGCCATGACTTTTGTGAGCTTCAGGTTTGACTATCTATCTACTTTGTTTCTTGGTATTTCCACATATATATCTCAAAAACATTATAAATTTAATGTGTCCAGAGAAAAAGATTAACAAATCATGATGCCTACCCACCCAAATCTGTCTGTCTCCTCCCATTTGGGTAAACAGAAAATTTGTCCAGAAGTTGTTCAAGCCAGAAACCTAAGAGCCATCTTTTTATTTTCCTTTTCATTATCCCCAATTCTAATCCATCAGCAAATCCTGTTGTTTCTAAGATATATCTTGAATTGCTCTATATCTCTTCAGCTCCACCTCTACCACCTTAACCCAGGTCCCCATTATTTCTCACCTGAACTATGCAACAGCTTCACTTCTACTCTTGACCTCCTCCAATCCATTCTCCATACTGCAATAAGAGTAAATGTCTTAAGACATCAAATCAATCACTCTCCTGCTAAAAACATTACAGCAGGCCAGGCACAGTACAGGCTCATACCTGTAATCCCAGCACTTGGAGAGGCCAAGGCAGGTGGATCACTTGAGTCCAAGAGTTCAAGACTAGCCTGGGCAACATGAGGAAACCCCGTCTCTACAAGAAAAAAAAATGTTAGCCAGGCATGGTGGGCCTATAGTCCCAGCTACTTGGGGGTGGAGATGGGAGGATCACTTGAGCCTCAGAGGTGGAAGCTCCAGTTAGCTGTGATCGTGCTACTGCACTCCAGCCTGGACGACAGAAGGAGACGCTGTTTCAAAAAGAAAACCCTACAATGGTTTACTTTTAAGATAAAATCTTAAAATGGCACTTAAGATGAAATCCAAACTTCATTTCATGATCTAAAAGCTCTGCCTATCTTTCCAACCTCACCTTATGCCAGTCTCCCCTCTTTTCACTATACTCTAATACTTACTGATCACCTTTCTTTTTTTTTTCTCAGCTCAAAATGTTATGTTTCTTTTTTTCCATAAGTGATTGGGGTACAGGTGGTATTTGGTTACATGGGTAAGTTCTTTAGTGGTGATTTGTGAGATTTTGGTGCACCCATCACCTAAGCAGTATACACCGCACCACATGTGTAGTCTTTTATCCCTCATCCCCCTCTCACACTTCCCCCCAAATCCCCAAAGTCCATCATATCATTCTTATGCCTTTGCATCCTCATAATTTAGCTCCCACATATCAGTGAGAACAGACGATGTTTGGTTTTCCATTCCTGAGTTACTTCACTTAGAATAATAGTCTCCAATCTCAGCCAGGTCACTGCAGATGCTGTTAATTCATTCCTTTTTATGGCTTAGTAGTATTCCATACACACACACACACACACACACACACACACACACACACACACACACACCACAGTTTCTTTAACCACTCATTGAGTGATGGGCATTTGGGTTGGTTCCATGATTTTGCAATTGTGAATTGTGCTGCTAAAAAACATGCAAGTGCAAGTATCTTTTTCATATAATGGCTTCTTTCCCTCTGGGTAAATACCCAGTAGTGGGATTGCTGGATCAAATGGTAGTTCTCCTTTTAGTTCTTTAAGGAATCTCCACACCATTTTCCATAGTGGCTGTACTAGTTTTACATTCCCACCAGCAGTGTAGAAGTGTTCCCTATTCACCACATCCATGCCAACATCTATTTTTTTTTTATTTTTTAATTATGGCCATTCTTGCAGGAGTAAGGTGGTATCACATTGTGGTTTTGACTTGCATTTCCCTGATCATTAGTGATGTTGAGCATTTTTTCATATGTTTGTTAGCCATTTGTATATCTTCTTTTGAGAATTGTCTATTCATGTCCTTAGTTACTAGAACACACTAAGCTCTTTTCAGCCTCAAGGCCATTTCACATGCTGTTCCCTTTACCTAAAACACTTCCCCATTAATTACCTAGCTAGCTCCATCTCACCCTGAATCACTACCTTTTGAAGCAGACCCACACCATACTGTCACAGTCCCTTGTTTGTTCCTTATGGCACTTACTATATATTATAATTGTTTTATGTAGTTATCTTTTTATTGTCTACCAAACTAGAATATAAGCTCCATAAAGGCAGAGACTAATTAGTTCAATTATTTATACTGTTAATTATTATATTTCCCATGCCTGGCACAATAAATAATAGCTCTCAATAAATACTGTGAATGAATGAAAGCCAGGTGTGACTGATTCCAAACAAATATTCTCTCCACTATATCATGCTGCCACCTTAAAGGATCTTAGAAATCATCTAGCCGACCCTCTTCTTTTACAAATAAAAAACTGAGATCCAGAAAGACAAGTGATTTGCCCAAGGTGACACAGCATTAACTGACAGAGCCACAGTGACCCCAGACTTTCTGATTTCTGAATCAGATTTTTTCTTAGAAAGCACATGGCCTTATGCTAATAGGTGCATCCAAACTATAACTAAGAAATTTTCTGCAAGTATGAGGTGGCCAAAAATATCAGAAAAAAACATTTTAACAAGCATTTACAAACTAATAAAAAACTAGAAAAAAATACAATTATAACAGTAGAATACAATGCATTACATTGCCAAAATCTTTTACTAAATTGTTTTTAAAAGAAAAATTTGAGAATATAGACAAAATAGTCCTCTATTTTACATTACATAAATAATTTACTTCACAATATAAACAACATTTTATTTCATATGGATAATACATTCAGAATATGCCTGCTTAGAGAAATCATACATGTGCTGTTGTGGAAACAATAAATAAATAAGTAATAAAAAATTTAAAAAGGAGAAATCATACTTTGTTCCTAAAAATTTAAGTTTTCCTAATAGCTAGTAACTCTAAAATTCATACGAGTATAAAATTTGCACAATTTTGAAACTAAACAAGAAACCAAGCAAAGTATCTAGAGTTAATAATAATAGATAAAAGAAGGAACAGCCAAACCCAGGAATCCTACACTGCCTACTTCCAGAATTCAGTCACTGCTCTGCAAAACACTAAACCATGTATCAATTTACTCAATCCATGAAGCAATGCAGTCTACTTTGTCACAACTACACTTCCCCAGCTCCTTCCACTCCTGCAGAACTCAAATCAGGCAGCTACTAAATCATCTCAAGTTGCTCCTGTCACTTGGTGACCAATGGAGAAAACTGTGATCCAACTTTTCTTTGCCAAAAATGTTTTACTTCCCCACTAAGCACATGGTGTCCATACTCACGATTCTGCCCATGTGTGAATATGTTTTTTAATTGCCATAATAAAAAGCTAGAAAATATAACCTCCATCATGAACCACTTAGTTGTTAAAAACATCTATGCCTCCATTTAACTCCTTCCTCATATTCCAAAGAATTCTACATAATTTTTCAAAAGTATTAGAAATAATAAAATATAAATTATTTGACTTTTAGCATTGCAACACTATTTATTACTACAAATGATAATTAGTTTAGCTATCTTATAGTTCAAATAGGTTTATGTAGACTATCCTAGCGAACAAGAAATTATGTACAGCATTGTTGTATGGAAAAAAAAACATCTGCTTGCATGGAACTTTTGTTTGATTTCCAACTTCCCTAAAATTACTAAACTTTCAAAGTTCTTTTCATACAATGTCATGTTCATTGTTTTTCCCTCAGAAAAATTTCCCTCATAAAAAAGAGGTTATTATAAATACCTTTGTTATTTACCTACCAGTTGTTCCAAATGTGTCTTTTAATTTTCTTTCTTTTCTTTTTTTTTTTTTTTTTTTTCAGACAGAGTCTTGCTCTGTCACCAGGCTGGAATGCAGTGGCGCATCTCGGCTCACTGCAACCTCCGCCTCCCGGGTTCAAGCAATTCTCCTGCCTCAGCCTCCCAAATAGCTGGGACTACAGGTGAGCACCACCACGCCCAGCTAATTTTTGTACTTTTAGTAGAGACGGGGTTTCACCATGTTGGCCAGAATGGTCTCGATCTCTTGACCTTGTGATCCGCCCGCCTCGGCCTCCCAAAGTGCTGGGATTACAGGCGTGAGCCACTGCGCCCAGCCGTTGTCTTCTAATTTTCATTAGGTCTTTTATGTCTACCAGATGTGTCTCTTGCTGCTCCTCATTAGAATATGCAAATTACCTCAGTATATATTGGACTTCTGTAGATTTCAAGGCTCTGATTTAAAAGTTGTCATTTAGAATCCGGCAAAACAGTCCTGTTGGAAAAGTTTCAAAAAATAAATTTCAGTACTTTGGAGCCCTTTCCCACTATAGAAACTAAAAAAATCCTGTGTCAAACATAGATAAATGACCCATTATTAGAGTACATTACAGTGGAATGTTACTAAAAGCATGAGTAAATCATGTTTACCTTGTACAGCATGGGACCTGCTCCCATTCTGTTATGGAAAGCCTAAACCTGCACTGTCCAACGGGATAGCCAATAGCCACATGGGGCTCTAAGGTGCTAGAAATATGACTAGCCTTAATTGAGAAGGGCTGTAGTATAAAGTACCCACCAGATTTTTGAAGAAAAGAATCTAAAATATCTCTCATTAGTAATTTTTACAATTACATATTGAAATAATACTATTTTTGATATGTTGGGTTACATAACATATATTATAAACATAAATTCCACCTGTTGCTTTTCACCTTTTTTAGTATGGCTACTAGAAAATTTTAAATTACACATGTGATTCACATTTGTGACTCAGATTATATTTCTGTAGAATAGCATTGTCTTGCTATAATAAATAAGATTTTTATAGTTAAGTTAGTTTTTGGTGTTTTTATTTTCCCCAAAGAAACAGTTTATGATTAATGTGTTGTGGATAGCCCATAGGAAGCAAGGTCCTTAATGAAAACTTAAACTTTTAATGAGAATTAGAAAGAAAAAAAAAAGGAGTGGGGAATAAAAGAGGAACAGAAACATTGTAGGAATAGATAATAAATATTAATTTCCTCTCTACTCAAAGCAAAAAGTACTATATATTCAAAAACACTGTAACAGTTAAAGGTGTTTATTATTATTAAAACACTGCTTAGCAAGGAAGTAAAAAAAAAGATTAAAACAATAGTTTAATGGTTTTGAAGTTTTACTTTTTTCCAACTACTCTCAGTTCCTTGAAGGAACAAAAATTAGCAAAAAAGAAAAAAAAATCAACTGCTTTTCCCTGTATCAAATGATAGGTAGTAAGAAATTTCAAAGTTCTAGTCTCCAAAGAATAGTACTATAATTTTTTTTAAATAAGCATTAGAGGCCAGACACGGTGATTCATGCCTGTAATCCCAGCACTTTGGAAAGCCGAGGTGGGAGGATCAAGTACAGGCCAGGAGTTCAGGGACAGCCTGGCCAACATGGTGAAACCTCGTCTCTACTAAAAATACAAAAATTTATCCAGGCATGGTGGTGCACACCTGTAATCCCAGCTACTTGGGAGGCTGAGGCCCAAGAATTGCTTCAGCCTGGGAAGCGGAGGTCGCAATGAACTGACACTGTGCCACTGCACTCTAGTCCGGGTGACAGAGCAAGACTCTGTCTGAAAAAAAATAAATAAAAAGCATTAGTAATCAGGTGTGGTAGTATGCACCTATAGTCTCAGCTACTAGGGAGGCTGAGGTCAGAGGATCACTTGAGCTTAGGAGCTGGAGGCCAGCTTGGGCAACATAGAGAGAACCCATCTCTTTAAAACAAAACAAAAAAAGGTATTAGTAAGGCTGGTCAGTATCCATGTATCATTTTCTTCTGAGAAAGTTCACATGCTTCATATTAGTGATCATTTCATTTCAATGGTTGTAAAGGAACAGTTCAAATTTTATGGTCTGAGCATATGGGAGTATAAATTGGTACAAGCAGTTTGGAAAACCTTTTGGCATTATTATCTACTCCTAAGCATATCCCCAACAGTAACACATGCACATTTATATAAAAAATATACAAAAATGTTCATAGCAGCATCATTCATAATAAGTCAAAAACTGGAAACAACTCACATACCCATCAACAAATGAATTCATACAATGGCATACTATATAGAATAAAATGAACCAACCACTACTAAAAAACAGTAATGATTCTCATAAATATAACATTGTGTAAAGGAAGTTAGATATAAAAAAATTGTATGATTCTATTTAAATAAAGCTCAAAAACAGAAAAAAATTAATTTATGATCTTAGAAGTCAGGATAGTTACCTTTGAGGGGGTCATAGTAATTGGGAAGGAAGGAAGGAGTCAGCGGCACTGAAAATGTTTTATTTCTTGACCCAGGTAGTGGTTATATAGATATGTTCATTTTGTGATGAATGAGCTATATATGCTTATGATTTGTATACTTTTCTGTATGTCTATTATGTTTTCATCAAAATATAAATCAAAAAATAAAATCTGTGGTCATACTAAAATTTTGTTTTATATTATGAATTAAAATATCATTTGAAATTAGGAATATTTTTGCTAAACTGAGTTTTTTAAATGTGGTTTTATCCTTAAGATTACTTTCATATTTATTAAACTCATAGAATCACAGAGCGTTACAGATGGAAGAAACTTAGAATAAACTAGTTTGGCTCTGTGAGAAGTTAGGTGACTTGGCCAAGATCATATCAGTATCAGTAATGAGACTAAAATTTAGAACTTTCATATTATATTACAGAACTTTTTAAGTTTTTAATTTCAGAGAGTTAGACTCCATTAGAAAGAACTAGGATTTCTTCTGAAATCTTGATTTATAATGCTAAAAGAAAAAAATCTACACGTCACCAAATGTTATTCATTTTTCTATTTCTTTTATAATAAAATAATGAATAAGTCATAAAACAAGGAAGGAAAATCATTCTTGGCTGTTTGGTGAGGAACTTTATAAGAATTGGTAACCTATGTCCTTTGTATATCTTTTTGAAACTTACTCTTCATGAAAACAGATATAGAACATTTGTATTCAATTACCATATTAAAAACAGAACAGTCTCAATACACACTACCCTCTTTCTCTTACTTTTTGCAGCTTGTTTGTAAACAAGTTTAGCAGTAGCACAATCAAGAAGTATTGATTCCTTCTAGAAATGCACCTACATTTGAGCTATTCACAATTCACAAAAATTCAAGGATATAACTAGTTATTCTCCTCGTTTCCTTCAGACTTTAAAATATGGCAACTCTTCCTCTTTGTTCTTTTTTTTTTTTTTAAGCTTTTCTTCTGGCTCAGAAATGTAAAATAAGCTATGGCAACATCCATTATATCTGTTCTTTTCCTGTTTTTCTTTTCTTTTTTTTTCCAACCATTTTGTTTTGGGGGAGGGAAAAGAAGGAGAGTTCTAAGAAAAGCTTTTTGTAACAGGTTCAAAAGTATAAAAGCCATTTCAAGCTCCAGACATTTGTAGCCTTTATTTCTTTAGTCCTTGAAAGGGCTTTTTAAATGTTAACAGCTAAGATAGGACTGCTTTCCTATACTGATGTTCCAGGCTTCATTTCCTTTGTAGTCTTGAGTTCTTCCCCATCCTCAATCCCCCAATAACCTCCATGCAGGCTTCTTTTTCAAAACAAAACAAACAACAATTTAAAAAAAAAATATTTCATTCCTCATGATACACATACAAGCAGACTTCTAAGATCCCATACACAATGGACATATCTAATGACTTAGAGAATTAAAATATTTTGCTTGAATTTCTTCCATATTTGGTGATTTAATGTGCCCACTTATGCTTTCATTTCTAAAATAATAACATGTCACCTGCAAAGTTATTACAGCTAAAATAGCTAACAAGAAGCTTTGTTGACCCCCTCCTTCAGGAATGCTGAAATGCAATCTTCAAAAAATACCAGCCAAAACATGTTCATTTATGTGTTTAAATTTTTTTAAATCAGTATGTACATATTATCCTGGTTCAGAAATAAATTACATATATGCCAAGAAACAAGTCTGAAACACTGTATTCCAAGGTCTTAATAGTGATTATTATTCCTGAGTGGTGAGATTATAAATGTTTTTATTTTTTAATTTTATTCTTGCTTCTGAATATATTCTAATTTATCTTCAGTGTATATGCATTGTTTGTGACAAGGGAAAATATTACTCTTCATTTTAAAAATAAATGCTGTTTTATTATTTTTCAGCACATCATATAGGTACTTTTAAAACATCCACATATATAGGCCAGGTGTGGTGGCTCATGCCTGTAATCCCAGCACTTTGGGAAGTTAAGGTGGATGGATTGCTTGAGCACAGGAGTTGGAGACCAGCCTGGGCAACATGGCAAAACCTTTCCTTTATTTTTAAAATTAAAAAAAAAAAAAAAAAAAAGAGAGACAGAGAAATCCAAAGGTATACACTTATATTTAACTACTCATATTACACAAGTACATAATTTTAAAATGTAATTTCCAAAACTGTAAAATTATAAGTCATATAAATTTAAAAACAGCATGAGTCAAAATGTTGAGTGTCAAAGAGTTTACTTAACTGAGTAATTAATGAGGAAACCAGTAAGTTAAAACCAATTCATTACAGAATTTGATTTACAGAAATTTGTATTCTCTACTGGATAAAGTCCATTTGCATTGCCAAGAATAGGAATCATTTGCGTTGTTATGGGCCAAAATCATTTGCATCCTTTTCAGATGTATAAAATTTAACTTTTATCCCTCTACAGAGTTGTAAAATAGCCTAGTCAATCAAAGATGATCAAAAGTACACACTCATTTAGAATCAGATAATCCCTGGAGAGAACCTACACATTCAGCACTCCCCTGAAAGAAAACCCAGTTATCAGTTTTGCCTGCTTCCAAGTCTTTAACAAATTTTCCTGATATAATTTACTAATTAGTAAACATGCTTTCTTATGTATCACCTAGAAATGTTTAGTTAAGTTTTCTGTACCTTGATATAATCAAGGCATATCAGAGAATATTTGAGGTGAGTATAAACTTCAGAAACTTCACACCAGGCCAGGTACAGTGGCTCATACCTGTAATGCCAACATTTTGGGAGGCCAAGGCCAGAGGATCGCTTGAGTCCAGGAGTTCGAGGCTAGCCTGGGCAACATAGTGAGACCTCACCTCTACAAAAAATAAACAAAATTAGCTATGCAAGGTGGTATGTGCTTGTAGTCCAGCTACTAAGGAGGCTGAGGTGAGAGGATTGCTTGATCCCAGGAGGTAGAGGCTGCACCACTGCACCCCAGCCTGGGCAACAGAACAAAATTGTCTCAAAAAACAAACAAACAAAAAAAAACAAAAACACTTTATATCAGTTTAAATCATGGAACATTAGTAAATTATAAAGACATAATGAAATACTGATATATCAAAAAGCTTATCCACCATGATCAAGTGGGCTTTATCCCTGGGATGCAAGGCTGGTTCAATATATGCAAATCAATAAATGTAATCCAGCATATAAACAGAACCAAAGCAACCACTGTGGAAGTCAGTGTGGCGATTCCTCAGGGATCTAGAACTAGAAATACCATTTGACCCAGCCATCCCATTACTGGGTATATACCCAAAGGACTATAAATCATGCTGCTATAAAGACACATGCACACGTATGTTTATTGCGGCACTATTCACAATAGCAAAGACTTGGAACCAACCCAAATGTCCAACAATGATAGACTGGATTAAGAAAATGTGGCACATATACACCATGGAATACTATGCAGCCATAAAAAATGATGAGTTCATGTCCTTTGTAGGGACATGGATGAAATTGGAAATCATCATTCTCAGTAAACTATCACAAGGACAAAAAACCAAACACTGCATGTTCTCACTCATAGATGGGAATTGAACAATGAGAATACATGGACACAGGAAGGGGAACATCACACTCTGGGGCCTGTTGTGGGGTCGGGGTAGGGGGGAGGGATAGCATTAGGAGATATACCTAATGCTAAATGACAATTTAATGGGTGCAGCACACCAGCATGGCACATGTATACATATGTAACTAACCTGCACATTGTGCACATGTACCCTAAAACTTAAAAGTATAATAATAAAAAAAAGAAAGATGAACACAAAAAGAAAAAAAAAGAAATACTGATATATGAAATAGTTAATACTGTATAAAATATGAGTAATTTTTATGTATGCAATATAAAAACATAATCACAAACAAAATATCCATGAGGAAACAAGCTGTCAAACAAAATATGATCAACTTTGAGTTTTCCTATCAGCAACTTTTCGAAGTTGAGAAAATTTTAAGGGATAAAATCTTAAAACTGAGAAAAGTCCAGTAGCATCTTCCCAGTGAACCACAAAGGGACTATACTGAGGAGACCCCCAACTCAAAGGAAATAGACTGTAGCACCAATTGGCCAACTTTGGGTAAGTAGTGGGGTACATTTTACCCAGGTGAAGGACGTGAATGGGCCTGAGGCCCAACTTAGGACAATCTCTCCTAAGATAGAGAAAGTTAAAGGCCCCTCTTAATAAAAGGCAAGGACGCTTGATTAAACTTAGGTTCAAGGCCCAACTTAGGAAGCTTAGAGTCCTTCCTAAGATTTAGGGGGTTAGAGGCCCCACTCAGAAAAGTCTACATTGGTTAAAAATGGATTTGGCACTATGGAATGTGAACCACTATTCTCTTTGGATTAATCTGCCTTGCACTCTTTGCTGATGGCTATGGGTGATAGGATTAGGTATGTACAAGATCATGGGACATGGGGAACTTTTTTTCTCCCCCAAGGGGGAAACTTGAGAGCTGATGGATCTGCTGGAAAAGATCCCTTCACAACTGACAAGCAGCCGCCTGAATTTTGATTCAGTGTCACTGCAATGGGTGGGTCTTTCTCTAGCCTCCCTGAGCTCTCTAACTTCCCTGTTCCATGCAGGCAATGCTTCTCTCTCTCTCTCTCTCTCTCTCTCTCTCTTTCCTGCCAGCCGTGTGAAGACTTGACTGCTTCCCCTTCACCTTTCACCATGATTGTAAGTTTCCTGAGGCCTCCCCAGCCATGCCTCTAGTATAGCCTGCAGAACTGTGAGTCAATTAAACCTGTTTTCTTCATTAATTATCCACTTTTAGGGAGTTCTTTATGGCACTGTGATAATGGAATAATACAGAAAATTGCACAGACAAATGGAACAGAATAGAGCCCAGAAATAAGGCTGCACATCTACAACCATCTGACCTTTGACAAAGCTGACAAAAACAAGCAATGGGGAAAAGACTCCCTATTCAATAAATGGTGCTGGGATAACTGGTTAGTCATATGCAGAAGATGGAAGCTGGACCCCTTCCTTACACAAAAATCAACTTAAGATGGATTAAAGACTTAAATGTAAAACCAAAAACTATAAAAACCCTGAAAGACAACCTAGGCAATACCATCCTGGACATAAGAATGGGCAAAGATTTCATGACAAAGACACCAAAAACCATCACGACAAAAGCAAAACTATAATAAACTTAAGAAATTCTACACAGCAAAAAAAAACTATATCAATAGAATAAGTAGACAACCTACAGAATGGGAGAAAGTATTTGCAAACTATGCATCTGACAAAGGTCTAATATCCAGCATCTATAAGGAACTTAAATAAACTAAACAAATTTACAAGAGAGAAATAAACAACCCCATTAAAAAGTGGGCAATGGGCCGGGTGCAGTGGTTCACACCTGTAATCTCAGCACTTCGGAGGCCGAGGCAGGCGGATCATTTGATGTCAGGAGTTCAAGACCAGCCTGGCCAACATGGTGAGACCTTGTCTGTATAAAAATACAAAAATTAGCTGGGTGTGGTAGCACATGCCTTTAATCCCAGCCACTTGGGAGGCTGAGACAGGAGAATCACTTGAACCCAAGAGGCAGAGGCTGCAGTGAGCCAAGATCACACCACTGCACTCCAGCCTGGGCAACAAAGTGAAACTCTGTCTCAAAAAAAAAAAGGCAAAGGACATGAAATGACACTTCTGAAAAGAAAACATACATGCAGCCAATGAGCATATGGAAAAAACCTCAATGTCACTATCATTAGAGAAATACACATCAAAACCACAAAGAGATACCATCTCACACCAGTCAAAATGGCCGTTATTAAAAAGTAAAAAACAACAGATGCTGGCACAGTTGCAGAGAAAAGGGAACACCCACACGCTGCTGGTGGGAGTGTAAATTAGCTCAACCATTGTGAAAAGCAGTATGGCAATTCCTCAAAGAGCTAAAAGGAGAACTACCATTCAATCCAGGAATCTCATTACTGGGTATATACCCAAAGGAATATAAATCACTCTACCATAAGACACACGCACACAAATTTTCATTGCAGTACTATTCACAGTAGCAAAGACATGAAATCAACCTAATTGTCCATCAATTATAGACTGGATAAAGAAAATATAGTACATATACACCATGGAATACTATGCAGTCATAAAAAAGGATGAGATCATGTCTTCTGCAGGAATATGGATAGAGCTGAAGGCCATTATCCTTAGCAAACTAACGCAGCAACAGAAAACCAAATACCACATGTTTTCACTTATAAGAGGCATCTAAATGATAAGAACTTATGAACACAAAGAAGGAAACAACAGACACTGGGGGCTTCTTGCGGAGGGGGAAGGTGGGAGGAGCAAGAGGAGCCGAGAAGATAACTATTGGATACTGGGTTTAATACCTGGGTGATGAGATAATATGTGCAACAAACTTCTGTGGCATGTGTTTACCTATGTAACAAACCTTCACATGTACCCACAAACCTAAAATGAAAGTTAAAAGAAAAAGAAAAAAAAAACTGAGAAAAGTCCATCTACAGCCAGGCGCAATAGCTCACACCTGTAATCCTAGCACTTTGGGAAGCTGAGGCGGGCAGATCACTTGAGGCCAGGAGTTGGAGACCAGCCTGGCCAACATGGTGAAACCCCATCTCTACTAAAAATACAAAAATTAGCCCGGCGTGGTGGGGGGGGCCTGTGATCCCAGCTACTTGAACCTGGGAGGCAGAAGTTGCAGTGAGTCAAGACAGCCACTGCACTCCAGCCTGGGTGACAGAGAGAGACTCCAACTCAAAAAATAAAAAAGAAAGAAAAGTCCATCCTCTCAATTTTTCCCCTTTCCCCTCTCAACTAAGAAATGATTGTTGTTATTTGAATTTTACAATGGAACAACTAAATCCAAATCACAGAAGCATAGTCAGATGAAGAAACTTGACGCCCAAAGAATTTCTGTGACTCTCTGAAGTCTCAAAACCACTGATTCAACAACACTAGTTTGTATACAAATTATAATTCACATTTGTACTATATTACATAAAACTGGGCCTTAAACATATAAGTAATTTTTAAATTACTGAATATAATAACTAATTAGTTAATTGATACACACAAGCACATTGAGGGAATACTTGGATTTTTAGACTGTTGTCTTGAAAGAGAATAAGTCTCCTTTCTTGGAGGTAAGCATCCCAAATTTGCAGAAAATTATTTGCAAGTTTTCACTCAATAAACATGTATACCATATGTGAATTAACTCTGTGTAGCAGCATAACATAGTGATTAACAGCATAAACACTTAGAGCCAGACTAGGCCATCAGCTCCACTACTTCTACTCTGCCTCAGTTTCCTGATCTGTAAAACAGGATAATAATAGTATGTAACAAATGTAAAGCATATGTAAGGAACACACTGGGCACAAAATAAGCATTACCAACATGTTTGTCAAGTTGGTGGTTCTAAAAACGTGGTCTTCATTCAGAATGACTGTAGGCTTTAAAAAAAAAAGAGGGACAATAAAATGTGGTCCTCAGACCAGCAGCAGCAACATCTGAGAATTTGTTAGAAATATAAATTTTGGAACTCATCAGAGACCTACTAAATCAGAAACTCTGGGGTAGGGCTCAGCAATCTAGGCTTAAACAAAACATCTTTCAGGTGATTCCAATGCCCATTAACGTTTGGGAACCATTGCTGCAAATTAATAAGATTTTATCTCTTCCTCTCTAGACTTTAGTGCATGTGTGTGTATATATATTCATTAGTATACTTGGTGTTTTGCACATCTCATCTTTTGTCATAAAACTACTCAAACGTAGTTTCAACACTGAAGGTAACTTCACACCCACTAGGATGTTTATAATAAAAAAGATGACAAATGTTGGCAATGATGTGGAGAAATTGAACTCTTTATACACTGCTGGTGGGAATGTAAAATGGTACAGCCACTTTGGAAAACAGTCTGACAGTTCCTCAAAAAGTTAAATATAGTGTAACCATGTGATCCAGCAATTCCACTCCTAGACATATACCCACAAGAATTGGAAACAAAGTCACACAAAATCTCTTCTACACAAATGTTCATTGTAGCATTATTCATAATAGAAAAAAGTAGAAACAACCCAAATGCCTATAACTGATGAATGGACAAACAAAATACAGTATATCCATACAATGGAATCTTATTCAGCCATAAAAAGGAATGAAGTACTGATACATTCAACAATATAAGTGAACCTTAAAAACATGCCAAGTGGCTGGGCGCAGTGGCTCATGCCCATAATCCCAACACTTTGGAAGGCCAAAGTGGGTGGATCCCTCGAACCCAGGAGTTAGACACCAGTGTGGACAACATGGTGAAACCTTTCCTCTACAAAAAAATACAAAAATTAGCTGGGTGTGGTGGTGCGCACCTATAGTCCCAGCTACTGAGGAGGCTGAGACAGAGGTTGCAGTGAGCAGAGATCATGCCACTGCACTCCAGTCTGAGTGACAGAGTGAGACCCTGTCTTAAAAAAAAAAAGAAAAAAAATGCTAAGTGAAAGGAACCAGTCACAAAAGACCACATATTGTATGATTCCATTTATATGAAATGGCTAGAAGAGGCAAATATAGAGAGATAGGAAGCAGATTAATGGTTGCCTGGGGTTGGGGGTGATGAGAGGAAAACAAGGAGGAGGGATGGCTAACAGGTACAGAGTTTCTTTTTTTCTCTCTCTATTTTTCCTCATTTGGATGAAGAAAGAAAAATTCAGTTAGCTAAGGATTTAAGTCAACTAAATTTCAATTAATTGAAATGTTAGGAAAATTAAGTGTTTTTTATTTATAGATGTTATAGTATTACTAATAGATGAACTTTTTAAAAAATTAGAATTTTCAGCACAACCTTAGAATAACTTCTTATTCTGTACTAATTTTAGATTTTTGAAACATGAATGTTAAATATAAAGTTAATTGTTTTAAATTGTTTAGTTAATGACCACCAAAAACAATACCTCCCTTTCTATTTGAACTGTCTTAAAACTCAGAGTTAAATTTAAACCTTAGCTGCGAAAAGGTCTATTTCAGGTTCTTCTAATATCTACCTCAGGTATAAAATTTCTTTTGAGGGTGATGAAAATGTTATAAAATCAACAGTGATGGCTGGGCATGGTGGTTCACGCCTATAATCCCAGTACTTTGGGAGGCCAAGGCGGGAGGATTACTTGAGGTTGGGAGTTCAAGACCAGCCTGGCCAACATGGTGAAACCCCATCTGTACTAAAAATACAAAGATCAGCGGGGTGTGGTGGTGCACGCCTGTAATCCCAGCTACCCAGCTACGCAGGAGGCTGGGGCACAAGAATCGCTTGAACCCAGGAGGCAGAGGTTGCAGTGAGCTGAGATCACGCCACTGCACTCCAGCTTGGGTGACAGAGTGAGACTCTGTCTCAAAAATAAATAAATAAATACAATCAATAGTGATGGTTGCACAACTCTGTGACTACATTAAAAAACATTTAATTGTATACTTTAAACAGGTGAATTATATAGTATGTAAATTTTACCTCAGTAAAGCTATTATTTAAAAAGCCTAAAGGCACATGCCAAGATATTATTATTGATGGAAAATACATGTGATATAACAATTTATGCAATAACAATAATCTATATTTAAAACTCTAAATTATATTATCCTGGAAGTCAGGGAGGGAAGAACAGGGCAAAAGTAAAGGTTCTAAATTATTCACAAATATGGGGACTGATGAGACACTCAGATATTGCTTTACTGTTGATTAGAGCAAAAACTAAAATATAACCATTGAAAACAAAGTATTAAGACCAAAATGTAATATCCTCAAAATCACTAGAATAAAGAGACTAGAAGGAATTATGCTTAGATATTAACCGTGATAACCTCAGAACTATGGCATTACTAAGTGATTTTATTTCCTTTTTGTATTTTTATTTTCCATGTCTTTTCCAACGAATGATTTTATTTTTGTGTGAGTCTGCTTATCTTTGTGACCCTGACTTTTTTAAAATCCAATTTTACTTACTTGTGTATTAACTTACAGTTAAATTTTTAGTTAATATATTCAGGTAATTCAAAGTTCAAAAGACAGAAAAAGCATGGTGAAAAACCTCCTTGCTACCAGTACACCTAACCCCCATCTACCACTACTGCAACCATGGAGTCTACAACTGTGATCGGTTTCTTGGATATTTTTGGGGAAATATGTCATGAATATACATTGATTATTTTCCATCTTTTTAATACAGACACAATTTAATATATGTACTTCACTTTATATGCTATATTCACCTTGCTTTTTTTTTTTTTTTTGGAGACTGCCCCATATCAGTACCTACAGAGCTTCATCTTTCTTTTCAATGGCTACATAGTATTCCACTGTATGGATGTAACATAATTTATTTAGCCAGCCTCATACTGAAATATCACTTTCTTCTTTTTTTTTTTTTTGAGATGGAATCTCGCTGTGCTGACCAGGCTGGAATGCAATGATGTGATCTCAGCTCACAGAACGCTTGACCTCCCAGGATCAAGCAATTTTTGTGCCTCAGCCTCCTGAGTAGCTGGGATTACAGGCACGCACCACAACACCCAGCAAATTTTTTTTTTTTTTTGTATTTTTAGTAGAGATGGGGTTTCACCATCTTGGCCAGGCTGGTCTCGAATTCCTTACCTCAAAGAATCTGCCCACCTCGGCCTCCCAAAATGCTACGATTACAGGCATGAGACACCACATCCAGAGACATATTACTTTTATAACTGACAAGAACAACACAGGAATGTTAGGGGAAATTTTATTCAAATTCTCTTTTTTAATTTTTTTCAACTTCATATGCTCTGGATCAGTGTTTATTATTTGAATTTTCTTTTTTAAAAAGGATTATTACCCACTAATTTAAACTCATAGGTTCTTTTTGACAATACCAATTGGAATATTGCTGCTTTATGTATACATAGACTTTGTGGCCAGAACAGAAGATATACATCTGGGTGGAGCCCACCTCAGCACCACAAAGCCACTGTAGCCAGACTGCCTCTCTTGATTCCTCCACTCTGGGCAGGGCATTTCTAAAAGAAAGGCAGCAGCCCCAGTGAGGGGCTTATAGATAAAATTCCCATCTCCCTGGGACAGAACACCTGGGGGAAGGGGCACCTGTGGGCACAGCTGCAGCAGACTTAAATGTTCCTGCCTGCTGGCTCTGAGAGACCCCCAGCATAGCACTCGAGCTCTGCTAAGGGACAGACTGCCTCCTCAAGTGGGTCCCTGACCCCAGTGCCTCTTGACTGGGAGACAGCTCCCAGCAGGGCTCAACAGACACCCCACACAGGAGAGCTCTGACTGGCATCTGGCAGGTGCCCCTCTGGGATGAAGCTTCCAGAGGAAGGATCAGGCAAAAGTCTTTGCTGTTCTGCATTCTCTGCCAGTGAAAGCCAGGCAAACAGGGTCTGGAGTGGACCTCCAGCAAATACCAGCAGACCTGCAGCAGAGGGGCCTGACTGTTAGAAGGAAAACTAACAAACAGAAAGGAATAGCATCAACATCAACGGAAACGACGTCCACACAGAAACCCAATCCGAAGGTCACCAACATCAAAGACAAAAGGCAGATAAATCCACAAAGATGAGGAAAAACCAGTACAAAAATGCTGAAAATTCCAAAAACCAGAACACCTCTTCTCCTCCAAAGGATCACAACTCCTGATCAGCATGGGAACAAACCTGGATGGAGAATGAGTTTGATGAACTGACAGAAGTAGGTTTCAGAAGGTCGGTAATAATAAACTCCTCCGAGCTAAAGGAGCATGTTCTAACCCAATGTGAGGAAGCTAAGAACCCTGAAAAAAGGTTAGAGGAATTGCTAACTAGAACAACCAGTTTAGAGACGAACATAAATGAATGGATGGAGCTGAAAAACATAGCACGAAAACTTCATGAAGCACACACAAGTATCAATGGCCAAACTGACGAAGCAGAAGAAAGGATATCTGACACTGAAGATCAACTTAATGAAATAAAGCATGAAGACAAGATTAGAGAAATAAGAATGAAAAGAAATGAACAAAGCCTCCAAGAAATATGGGACTATGTGAAAATACCAAACCTACATTTGATGGGTGTACCTGAAAGTGATGGGGAGAATGGAACCAAGTTGGAAAACACTTCAGGATATTATCCAGGAGAACTTCCCCAACCTAGCAAGGCAGGCCAACGTTCAAATTCGGGAAATACAGAGAACACCACAAAGATACTCCTCGAAAAGAGCAACCCCAAGAAACATAATTTTCAGATTCACCAAGGTTGAAATGAAGGAAAAAATGTTAAGGGCAGCCAGAGAGAAAGGCTGGGTTACCCACAAAGGGAAGCCCATAAGACTAACAGAAGATCTCTCTGCAGAAACCCTACAAGCCAGAAGAGAGTGGGGGCCAATATTCAACAATCTTAAGGAAAAGAATTTTCCACCTAGAATTTCATATCCAGCCAAACTAAGCTTCACAAGTGAAGGAGAAATAAAATCCTTTACAGAGAAGCAAATGCTGAGAGATTTTGTCACCACCAGGCCTGCCTTATAAGAGATCCTGAAGGAAGCACTAAACATGGAAAGGAACAACCGGTACCAGCCACTGCAAAAACATACCAAATTGTAAAGACCATCGACACTATGAAGAAACTGCATCAACTAATGGGCAAAATAAACAGCTAACATCATAATGACAGGATCAAATTCACACATAATATTAACCTTAAATGTAAATGAGCTAAATGCCCCAGTTAAAAGACACAGACTGGCAAATTGGATAAAGAGTCAATACCCACCTGTATTCAGGAGACCCATCTCACATGCAAAGACACACATAGGCTCAAAATAAAGGGATAGAGGAATATTTACCAAGCAAATGGAAAGCAGAAAAAAAGCAGGGGTTGCAATCCGAGTCTCTGATAAAACAGACCTTAAACCAACAAAGATCAAAAAAGACAAAGAAGGGCATTACATAATGGTAAAGGAATCAATGCAACAAGAAGAGCTAACTATCCTAAATCTATATATATATATATATCCTAAATACATATGCACCCAATACAGGAGCACCCAGATTCATAAAGCAAGTTCTTAGAGACCTACAAAGGGACTTAGACTCCCACACAATAATAGTGGGAGACTTTAACACCCCACTGTCAATATTAGAAAGATCAACAAGACAGAAAATTAACAAGGATATTCAGGACTTGAACTCAGCTCTGGATCAAGCAGACCTAATGGACATCTACAGAACTCTCCACCCCAAATCAACAGAACATACACTCTTCTCAGTACCACATTGCACTTATCCTAAAATTGGCCACACAATTGGAAGTAAAACACTCCTCAGCAAAAGCAAAAGAACGGAAGTAAAAACCAACAGTCTTTCAGACCCAGTGCAGTCAAATTAGAACTCAGGATTAAGAAACTCACTCAAAACCGCACAACTACATGGAAACTGAACAACCTGCTCCTGAATGACTACTGGGTAAATAACGAAATTAAGGGAAAAATAAATAAGTTCTTTGAAACCAATGAGAACAAAGACACAATGTACCAGAATCTCTGGGACATAGCTAAAGCAGTATTTAGAGGGAAATTTATAGCACTAATTGCCCACAAGAGAAAGCAGGAAAGATCTAAAATCAACACCCTAATATCACAATTAAAAGAACTAGAGAAGCAAAAGCAAGCAAACTCAAAAGCTAGCAGAAGACAAGAAATAACTAAGATGAGAGAAGAACTGAAGGAGACAGAGACATGAAAAACCCTTCAAAAAAATTCAATGAATCCAGGAGCTGATTTTTTGAAAAGATCAACAAAACAGAGAGACCATTAGCCAGACTAATAAAGAAGAAAAGGGAGAAGAATCGAATAGACACAATAAAAAATGATAAAGGGGATATCACCACTGATCCCACAGAAATACAAACTACCACCAGAGAATACTATAAACACCTCTACATAAATAAACTAGAAAATCTAGAAGAAATGGATAAATTCCTGGACAGATACATCCTCCCAAGACTAAACCAGGAAGAAGCCAAATCCCTGAATAGACCAATAACAAGTTCTGAAATTGAGGCAGTAATTAATAGCCTACCAACAAAAAGAAGCCCAGGACCAGACAGATTCACAGCCGAATTCTACCAGAGATACAAAGGGGAGCTGGTACCATTCCTTCTGAAACTATTCCAAATAGAAAAAGAGCGACTCCTCCCTAACTCACTTTATGGGTTCAGCATTATCCTGATACCAAAACCTGGCAGAGACACAACAAAAAAAAGAAAATTTCAGGCCAATATCCCTGATGAACATCTATGTGAAAATCCTCAATAAAATACTAGCAAACCAAATCCAGCAGCACATGAAAAAGCTTATTCACCACGATCAAGTCAGCTTCATCCTGGGATGCAAGGCTGGTTCAACATACGCAAATCAATAAATGTAATCCATCGCATACACAGAACCAATGACAAAACCCATGTGATTATCTCAATAGATGCAGAAAAGGCCTTCAATAAAATTCAACACCCTTTCATACTAAAAACTCTCAATAAATTAGATATTGATGGAATGTATCTCAAAATAATAAGAGCTATTTATGACAAACCCACAGCCAGTATCATACTGAATGGGCAAAAACCAGAAGCATTTCCTTTGAAATGCACAAGACAAGGATACCCTCTCTCACCACTCCTATTCAACATAGTATTGGAAGTTCTGGCCAGGGCAATCAGGCAAGAGAAAGAAATAAAGGGTATTCAATTAGGAAATGAGGAAGTCAAATTATCTCTGTTTGCAGACAACATGATTGCATATTTCGAAAACACCAACATCTCAGCCCAAAATCTCCTTAAGCTGATAAGCAACTTCAGCAAAGTCTCAGAACACAAACTCAATGTACAAAAATCACAAGCATTCCTATACACCAATAATAGACAGAGAGCCAAATCATGAGTGAACTCCCATCCACAATTGCTACAAAGAGAATAAAATACCCAGGAATACAACTTACAATTGATGTGAAGGACCTCTTCAAGGAGAACTACAAACCACTGCTCAAGGAAATAAGAGAGGACACAAATAAATGGAAAAACATTCCATGCTTATGAATAGGCAGAATCAATATTGTGAAAATGGCCACACTGCCCAAGTTAACTTATAGATTCAATGCTATCCCCATCAAGCTACCATTGACTTTCTTCACAAATTAGAAAAAACTACTTCGTTTCATATGGAAACAAAAAAGAGCCCATATACCCCAGACAATCCTAAGCAAAAAGAACAAAGCTGGAGGCATCACGATACCTCACTTCAAACTAAGCTACAAGGCTACAGTAACCAAAACAGCATGGTACTGGTACCAAAACAGACATATAGACCAACGGAACAGAACAGAGGCTTCTGAAATAATATCACACATCTACAACTACCTGATCTTTGACGAACCTGACACAAACAAGCAACGGGGAAAGGATTCCTTATTTACTAAATGGCTTTGGGAAAACTGGCTAGCCACATGCAGAAAACTGAAACTGGACCCCTTCCTTACACCTTATACAAAAATTAACTCAAGGTGGATTAAAGACTTACATGTAAGACCTAAAACCATAAAAACCCTAGATGAAAACCTAGGCAATACCATTCAGAACATAAGCACAGGCAAAGACTTAATGACTAAAACACCAAAAACAATGGCAACAAAAGCCAAAACTGACAAATAGGATCTAATTAAACTAAAGAGCTTCTGCACAGCAAAAGAAACTATCATTGGAGTGAACAGGCAACCTACAAAATGGGAGAAAAATTTTTGCAATCTATCCACTGACAAAGTGCTAATATCCAGAATCTGCACAGAACTTAAACAAATTTACAAGAAAAAAACAACCCCATCAAAAACTGGGTGAAGGATATGAACAGACACTTCTCAAAAGAAGACACTTATGCAGCCAACAAACATATGAGAAAAAGCTCACCATCACTAGTCATTAGAGAAATGCAAATCAAAACTACAATCATCTCACACCAGTTAGAAGGGCAATCATTAAAAAGTCAAGAAACAACAGATGCTGGATAGAATGTGGAGAAATAGGAACGCTTTTACACTGTTGGTGAGAATGTGAATTAGTTCAACCATTGTGGAAGACAGTGTGACAATTCCTCAAGGATCTAGAACAAGAAATACCATTTGGCCCAGAAATCCCATTACTGGGTATACACCCAAAGGATTATAAATCACTGTACTTTAAAGACACATGCACATGTATGTTTATTGGAGCACTGTTCACAATAGCAAAGACTTGGAACCAACCCAAATACCCATCAATGATAGACTGGATAAAGAAAATGTGGCACATATACACCATGGAATACTATGCAGTCATAAAAAAGGATGAGTTCAGGTCCTTTGCAGGGACATGGATAAAGCTGGAAACCATGAGTCTCAGCAAACCATCACAAGAATAGAAAAACCAAACACGACATGTTCCCACTCATAAGCGGCAGTTGAACAATGAGAACACATGGACACAGGGAGGGGAATATCACACACCGGGGCCTGTTGGGGGTGGGGGGCTAGGGGAGGGATAGCATTATGAGAAATACCTAATGTAGATGATGGGTTAATGGGTGCAGCAAACCATCATGGCACGTATATACCTATGTAACAAACCTGCATGTTCTGCACATGTATCCCAGAACTTAAAGTATAATTAAAAAAAAAAAAAAGGGCCGGGCGCGGTGGCTCACGTCTGTAATCCCAGCACTTTGGGAGGCCGAGGCGGGTGGATCACAAGGTCAGGAGAGCGAGACCATCCTGGATAATACGGTGAAACCCCATCTCTACTAAAAATACAAAAAAATTAGCTGGGCATGGTGGCAGGTACCTGTAGTCCCAGCTACTCAGGAGGCTGAGGCAGGAGAATGGCATGAACCTGGAAGGCAGAGCCTGCAGTGACCCAAGATCGTGCCACTGCACTCTAGCCTGGGTGACAGAGCGAGACTTTGTCTCAAAAAAAAAAAAAAAAGAAGAAGAAGAAGATATACATCAACAACAATTTTATTGAAGCAATTTTAAGCAATACATTTTTCATTTCCCTTTTCATTCCTTTTTCATTTAAGTTCCTAGGTATGTGTAAAATAATCAAGTTAATATTTATAGTGCCACATTTTAAATCACAGTAGCACTCTGACAAATCTGCCTGCCCAATGGACAGAATGGGAGTTACCCAATCATCAACTATCATCAACCACAAATATGTATTTATTTATACCTTGTTTTCAAGATTCTGTGTTAGACCCTAGAGTTGCATTTACATTATGCCTTTAAAATCAGCTTCTAAATGGGCTTCATCTCATAGTCCACCACAGTGGAATAATGCATTTTTCACATTTTTTCCCTTTGCTTCAATGACACTAACCTCTCCTTCTTCTAGTTCTATGTCTACCTTCTAACCTCAGGCTCTTCTTCCTCATTCTATCCTTAAATCTTCTCCTTCTTGTTCTTTTCCAAGTATCTCTCTTCTAGGCACTCACTAGGTAAGCTTAGTTACTCTCCTTGTTGACCCATCACCTCTAGATGGGTGATTTCTAAGTTTATTGCTCTCTTCTAACTTTGAAGCCCATATTTTTAACAGTTCCACTTGGTGTCCTACTAGTATTTTAACATGTCTAAAATCAAAGTCATCCTACCACATAAACTTGCTCCTCTCTAACCTCACCAATTCATATATTAAAACAACAAATATCTATTGAGTGATAGTTTATATGTCATGGTGCTAAGCTTAGATCCTACCCAAAAGCAGCTGAGAGTCTAGAACAGTCAACAAGACTAGCATCTTTGTTCAATACCTTTATTATAGCACGTATTTTTGTTGTGGTGGGCTAATCAAGATAAGTAAAAGATAATAGTAGAAAATAAGACTGGAATGGATTATTGAGATCAGAATATCGACCTTATTCTGACCTCAAGAACTGAATTCTTATTTTAATTATAGGCTTAATTCTATCAACTTAATTCTGTATAAAATGGGGAGCTCCAATAAGTTTTTGAGCAGTAGAATCTCTACATTCCATTTTCAGAGGCTGAATCTGCCTAGAATGCATAAAATGAATTTAAATGGAGAAGTATTAGAAAACAGGTCACACAGATCTATGGAAGAGATTATCTTAATCTGAACCCATATAGTGAGAGAGTCAAACTCAAGGCTTTTCACAGCCCGGCTTTGATCAGCCTATAGAATTTTGTCTCAGAATACAATACTTTTAGGCTTATCAGGTTTCAGCACACTGGACACTAACCATCACTGAATATATGCCCCATCCTGCCCAAACTGTTTTTTCAAGGCCTAGCTCAAAAACTTTTGGGAAATAATTTTCCGATTTCCCTCAGCCAAAATGAACTGTTCTACAGCATTTTATTTGTAATTTACTGATGCCATTTAATCATTCTCCTGCCAAGCTGTAAACTCTTTGCAGTAAAGGATTATGCATTATTCACTCTGGTTTTCCTCAAACTTGGCACACTTCCTGACATATATGAAGCATCTTATTTAATGTTGGGTTATATTGGCACAGTGGAAAGTGCACTGGCTTTTGGAATTAGACTTAAGGACTGAATCATTCACTAGCTACATTATTTTAAGCAAGTATTTAACTTTTCTTAAGTTTAATTACCTATAAAATTCCCTACTTCTTGCAAATTATTGTGAAACTTTGAGGTCAATTCTAAAAATCACCTATAAAAAGCACCTAGCAAAGTATACGGTACATGGTGGGTATTTAATAAATGGTAACTGTAATTAAGGCCCTAGGAATTTTTTTTTTTAGTCTCAAATGAAACAGCAGATTTTTTGTACACAGCATAATCTTCAAAGCCTTTATTTCCTCTTCAGTTTTAACTATGGTCAATTATGACTATCCCTGGTTGAGAGCACGTACTCGACAAACATCTGTGACCGCCCACTACATGCTAAATGTTGGGAAAATTTTAAAAAATGTAAAGTTCTCAGTGACAGGGCCTCCTCTCCTTGTCTTTACTACCCAAGAAAGAAGAACATTACTGAGTTTCTAGGCCTCATATAAGATACCACTCTGGTACTATATAATTTCATCCTTCCTATATTAATTCAGAAACATTTATTAACTACCGTGTGGTAGGCATCGCGCCAGAAACAAAAATGCAGATGCAACAGTCCCAATTCTGAAGGAGGTATTTCATTGTTTCACTCATGATAGTGTATCTTTGTTTTTACAATACAAGAAAGAGGAGCATTACTGAGTTTCTGTGGCATATATGCATTCTATTACACTGTATAATTTCATCCTTACCTATAGCCTTCTGTATATGAAACTGAGTAAAATCTGATAAAACGTCCCAGTCTTTAGTATTTCCTATGTTACTTTTTCGTTTGTGATCTTGTTTCACAGTAACTTGAAGATTTACCATCCAGGTGCCAACAATTCTGGTGAAGAAATAAAAGACATGTTGCTGGCTCATTAAAGTTTTCTGGATTTTCACCAACTAGTAAAATTAAAATTATATAGTAACTACTATTCTTATTGACAATCCTTTCTTATTTCAGAAATCTTTTAGCAGTCTAAAGTACCTATTCAGCCATCTTATTTGTTTTGGTAATATAGCTAATAGTTCTAAATCACCATTTGTCAAACCCATTAGAGGTGAACTGTAGTCGAAACTGCAAAACTCTGTAACTTAAATGTAATTTCATTGTAACTAATAGAACCTAAGTAGAATTATGTAGTAGTGAAAATATTTTAATTCTAGCAAAAAGCAATCAACCACTTCCTAAAACAATGTCTTTTTTTTTTGTCTCTTGGGTTTACTCTCCTCCTCCTTTATGATTTATTCTTACCACAGAACCATTAAGATGTTCTTTGTTTGGTTATACTTATAAAATGTAACCCTGACATCTCTTTTTCTATTATAGTACTTACTATTATGCTATTTTTCTGCTTCCAAAATAAGGGAGAATTTGAATCTATGACTGCATAAATTTAAAAACTACCTTCCACTGGTCACAGTTCTATGAATGGTTCAGTGAGGATCTGAAATCTAGGTAAGTAATATTTGTACACAGGCAGTGAAACTAGAGCAATTGCTGAGTTCAAAAGCTAATAGTTAAGCATTGTTTCACAGACTGCTCTCAGTTCCGAAACAGCAGATATGTATTATCCATACCACTTATTATTTATTTATTTATTTATTTAGAGACCGAGTCTCGTTCTGTCACCCAGGCTGGAGTGCAGTGGCGCCATCTTGGGTCGCTGAAACCTCCGCCTCCCGGGTTCAAGCGATTCTCCTGCCTCAGCCTCCCGAGTAGCTGGGATTAGAGGCATGTGCCATCATGCCAGGCTAATTTTTGTATTTTTAGTAGAGACGTGGTTTCACCATGTTGATCAGGCTGGTCTCGAACTCCTGACCTCGTGATCCACCCGCCTCAGCCTCCCAAAATGCTGGGGATTACAGGCCTGAGCCATGGCGCCAGGCCTAATTTTTGCTTAAAAAAAAAAAATCACATTTGTATTCAAGGTGAGAAAGCTTCAGAATTATTAAGGACAAGGATTCTGACAGAAAGTTAAGTTCAGACCTGGTTACAAATTCAGACACCTCGATAAAGTAGGAGATAGTCTTCAGTATCTGAACAATAAATAGCTTTAAATGCAGGGCTTTTTGAGTAGAGGAGTGATCACTTGAATCTGGAGAGAGGGCGAGAAATGGGGAGGGACTGCTAACGGGCATTGGGGTTCCTTTTGGAGTGGTGAAACTTCTTGGAATCAGAGGTGACAGCTGCACACGATTGTGAATGTACTAAGTGACAGTGGATTGTACACTTTTAAAAAAATGGTTAATTTTATATGTGAATTTAACCTCAATAATTACTTTTTTAAAAAAAGAAAAAAAATAGAGGCTTTTGTGGCAGGGATGGACTTTGCTTGGTGAAGGCCCCTACTGTACGGTGCCCAGACATCCACAGCGAGGTCAGTGAGGAGCACTCCCACCTCACACAAAGCCATATGAAAACTTCACAGATTTCCCTCAGCTAAATCCCCGTTTTCAACAACCGCCAATTAGCCAACATTTAACAACATACTGAACTCATTTCTGTATGGGAAAACAGCGAAATATTCATGAAAACATTTAGAAAGCAGCATCACCGACCACCTAGAAATCCCCTGCGCGCAACAGAGAACACCAGGGTGGAAATGGTAGAAGCCATTTTTGGTTAAGGTTTTCGTCCTGGGTGGAGGGTATTCGTGAGGATTCAGTCAGCCTCAAACATTACATTTAAACATAGGTGCCTAGCTACGATGATACATTTGCCAGTAGGGCAGCGTTGCACGGTGAAAGGCAAAAACCCCTCTAAGCCTCCTCCTGTGGCGACAAAGCTCTCGACCAACGCTCACCGCCATACACATCCGCGGGAACGCTCCCTCCACCAGCCGAAGGCGGGGCCTCTGAGGGCACTCCCGCCACACAGCGCGAATTGAGCCTCGGGGCTTCCTGGGAATTGTAGTTGTAGTCACGGACACATCTTTTTTATTCGGGCCAGTATGCAATGAATCAGAAAACTACAACTCCCAAAGTGCCCCGGGGCGGCGAGGGGCCGCAACGGTGACGACTGTGGCAGAGAAGGCCCGGAGGGGCTCTGCGTTCTGTGGTGGTGCCGCTTGGGCCCGTGGCGGATTGCAAGCTGCTGGTTTTGCGGCTGGGGAGAGCGGCGAGAGGGTTCGGCATTTTTCGTCGGGATCCCCGCAAGGATGAGTGCTGCCAGAGAGTCTCACCCGCATGGGGTGAAGCGTTCAGCCTCCCCAGACGACGATGTAAATAATGGCGGAGTGGCTGAGGGTTGAGGCCTACTAAAGCCTGGAGTAGGCCGGGAAGGGTGGTTGGAGGAGGACGCGCCTGAGGTTGCCTGCAGCGGGAGAGCCCAGGGAAGAAACCAGAAGAATGAGTGGGAAATGTCTCCCTTAATCTTTATGAGGGTCAGAAGGTTTGAAGAGGCCCACACGCTGAGAGCCGGAGACCTGCGTAGGAAGGGGGATTGAGGAAGGAAATTCTGAGAGGGTCGAGGAGTGAAAGAGCTTAGTCAAGGGATTTCGTACGTGCGTTTTGGGGGGCCGATGAGAGTGCTTTCTCGGGCCTTTGTACTCAGGATAGAGACGGCAAGACTCTCCCTGTTTTGGGTTCTAAATGTTCCCGTGACAATGTCGAAATGTTCGTGCACATTTGTACAGATTTTTCCTGCCTGGATGATTTTTACAGTGTGCTGTTGAGAGTTAACTTTAGCTGCACTAGTAAGGGTAAACCGAGAACAGTATTGAGCCGAAAATTGTGCCACGGGTGTAATTTGGTACTGGCTCTGGTGGTGAGGTCTAAGACGTTGAGACCTAGAAGCCCATTTTGATGTCGGATATTAATACCTCGTTCTTCTTACCTCGTCTCCCCATCAAATGCCGTTCCCTTCCCCAGCCCTCACCTCATAGGTTTTAATAGCAAACGGTTTATCCCTTAAAGTAACCCGTTAAATATTTACTGCAGTGCCGGGTGTTGGGAATTCGGAGAGAAATATGATGCTTATTTTAGGCCTTTTTGTATATTTGTCCTAGCTCCTAGCGCAGTGTCATGGAAACGGTAGGTAACCAGTAAACGTAAAACTAGGTCCTTCATACAATGGATAAGTGTCTTGGCAACGTTGATGGGGAAAATTGTTGGAGAGGGCGCGGAGAGGTCATCTTTAAGGAAGATGAAGGGATATCTAGGTTTTTTTCGGTTTTATTTAAAGTACTGTCAGTTTCTGAATACATAGAGCTTTAAATTTTTCGATAGTGCATTTCAACGCTCTTCATAAAATTTTAAAAGCCCACTGAATACTACTTTGTAGCAAATGAGATAATGTTAAGACCTACCCCTCTGATGGGAGGTGGGGCGAGGACCGGAATATTAAGGATCTTTAAAGGAATCGACTTCAGCTCTGCAGAAAGATTAGCAATCAGTAAAGATTTGGGGATGAATGGGCACCTAGAGAAGTTTATTCTTGCTCTCTGTTATTTCTGCTAATGGCTTTTAGATCTTGTTAATATGGTAATTCAGGTTTTGTCAGGAATTGATCCACACTTTTGAGTAACCTGGCTGCCACTTAAAAAGCTGTTACATTGTTTTCCTCCTGATCTTTAAATGTGACTTGATTGCTAGGATATCAGACACCTGTTTGGAAATACCTTTTAGCGTGACAGAAAACTCCAGGTGATATGAAATTTAACAAAGTTAAAGGGATTAAGTCATTAAGTTTACAGCTTCGGAAGAGATCGGTTTAAACTAGACGACCTTTAAGACCTTTCCCAATCATATAAGCGTATCTTTAAGTACCTGGGTTTTGTTTTTGTTTTGAGACAGGTGAGACAGGGTCTCTGTCGCCCAGGCTGGAGTGCAGTGGCACGATCAGTGCTCCCTGCAGCCGCCACCTCCCTGGCTCAGGTGATCCTCCTGCTTCAACCCCCTCTTCCCCCACCACCACTACAGTAGCTCGGACTACAGGTGTGCACCATTACACCCGACTAATTTTTTGTATTTTTAGTAGAGACCAGATTTTGCCACATTGCCCAGGCTGGTCTCCAACTACTAGACCCAAGCGATCTGCCCACCTCGGCCTCCCAAAGTGCTGGAATTACAGGTGTGAGCCACCTCGCCCAGCCAGTACTTAAAAAAAATTTTTTTTTTAACCCTAAGTAATGCATTCATTAAAATACCTCCAAGCTGTTGCAGAAAAAAAAAAACTAGCAGGCCGGGCGCGGTGGCTCACTCCTGTAATCCCAACACTTTGGGAGGCCAAGGCAGGCGGATCACGAGGTCAAGATATCCAAACCATCCTGGCTAACACAGTGAAGCCCCGCCTCTACTAAAAAAATACAAAAAAATTAGCCGGGCGTGGTAGCGGGCGCCTGTAGTCCCAGCTACTAGGGAGGCTGAGGCAGGAGAATGGTGTGAACCCGGGAGGCGGAGCTTGCAGTGAGCCAAGATGGCGCCACTGCACTCCAGCCTGGGCGACAGAGCGAGACTCTGTTTAAAAAAAAAAAAAAAAAAAAATCTAGCTATAATATATAGTTGGGAAACAGTTTCTAATGAGCATCCACGGTATATGAGAGATCATTGAAGTTTTCTTATGCCCATTGACCTCACATCTAATTGAGGTAACAAAACATTTTTTTAATATTAAAAGTAGATACTAAATCACAATACAACTCTAGAAAAACGCTAACAGTGTAGGAGTAAATTCTAAGAGTCACCAGGGTATGTATTGAGGAGGTAAATTGATTGCAGTTCTGTAGTAAAGGGTATTAAGGATGAAAACAACTTAAAAGTAGTTTCATTGGCTTGGAGTGGAGAAATGAAAGCTATCTTATAGGAAGTGGGAAGAGTGGGGAGGTAAATTTTAGTAACTGCTAAGGAACTCTCTTAAAATGTATAGTGCACCCACGTGCTTTTCAGAATGCAGCATTTGGGCAAGTACTCACTGTTGTACTTTAAGGCAGGGCTCTCCAACCCCTGGGCCACAGAACCAGGCTGCACAGCAGGACGTGAGCTGTGGGCCAGCCAGCAAAGCTTCATCTGTATTTACAGCCACTCCCCTTGGCTTGCATTACCACCTGAGCTCTGCCTCCTGTTGGCATTTGATTCTTATAGGAGCGTGAACCCTGGTGTGAACTGCACATGCGAGTGATCTAGGTTGCACACTTCTTATGAGAATCTAATGCCAGATGATCTGTCATTGTCTCCCATTACCCCCAGATGGGACTGTCTAGTTTTAGGAAAACAAGCTCAAAGCTTCCATTGAGTCTACATTATGGTGAGTTGTATAATTATTTCATTATAGATTACAGTGTAGTAATAATAGAAATAAAGTGCCCAATAAATGTAATGCACTTGAATCATCCTGAAACCATCACATCCTCCCTCTCAGTGGAAAAATTGTCTTCCACGAAACTGGTCCCTGATGCCAGTCTGGTCCTGGAGTGCTGCTTTAAGGTCTTTGAAAAGAACTGGCAGGACTTAATGTTATTTCCTTAAAACATTGGGATTAGAAGTTGTAGATGACAGTTATTTATATAAACACTGAAAATGTTTTTTAATAGAAGCAGAATCAAGAAAGTTGGTTTTTACACAATTTTTTAACTTCTATACATTTTTATAACTAGTTCATAGACCACTTTCATCTGTCTCATTTGATCATGGACAGTATGATGTGGAGAAAACACAGGATGGTCAGAGGATCAAAGGAAGTCACTTAGCCTCTCTGTGCCTCAGTGTCTTAAGACAGTCTTTTAAAAAGGCATCTCTTTATAGATAAGGAGTTAAAATTAAGTTAAATGTCAGATCCTGGCTTACAGAGCAAGTGATTTAGTGATTGTCAGAACTGAAGCTTCACCATTACTTTAACTATATTGAGCCAGAAATAGTTAAGAACTAAATGGCCCATAAAAATATATGAGGGGGGTCACATGGAAAAAAGTAGAGATTTGGAACTTAGGGAACCAAAATTATGAGAGCATATAAGCCCTTCCACTAATGAGAATTTAGAAGTGCAAATGGGTCCAGGTTGGTACAAATGCTTTAACTCTCATATGCCCAGGGGAAATAGTGGTTTTTTTAAATATTCTTTTAGTCTTTTACAAATAATTTTTAGAAATAATAATGGGAGATAGTGCAAAACAACTTTATTAGGAATTTTAATGTGAATTTAACAATAGCAAACCGAAATTTATATTCTTTGTTTTCCTGATTTTGATGTACATATAGTCATCCTTCAGTATGCTAAATGTGGGGGATTGGTTCCAGGACCCACCTACCTCTTTGGCAAATCTTGCATACTCAAGTTCCGCAGCCAGCCCTGTGGAACCTGAGAATAGGAAAAATCAGCCTTCCATATACTTGGGATGGATCTGCATTTGGTTGAAAAAAATCCACTTATAAGGGACCCTTGAAGTTCAAACCTGTCTCGCATTTGCATCATCAAAATACAATACTTGAGGAATTTTTGAAACCTATTGCTTACAATTTTGTGTTGAAGAAGGATTTGTCATCCTTGCTCCATAATTGCAAAACATTTTTATTTTTAGATTATAAACTTAATTAGAATGATAAATTCGGTGAATATTTTTATTTCATTTTCCTTCCAGTCACCTTGTGTACACATCTGCCTTCACCCTTTGTCCATCTGCAACCAAATCAAGTAAACTTTGATGCATAAACATTGTAAAAGATGAGATAAAACAGTCACACCTCCTTTTAGAAAATGGGATGATCCTGGCTTTTACTGTGAAATACTGCAAGATGAAGTCCTTCCTGCTGATGGCTCTCCCAGTGAGAGTACATTTCTTGTTTGTCTTTTTTTTCTTTTTCTTGTCAATTCTTGGGTGGGAGAAAAGCCTTCTAATATTTCCTCATCCAAAAACTCATAGTCTGAGATTTTTGCAGTTAATTTTATCATCATGATTAGTCTAGAATACGACTGCCTTTCATTTTGCATTCACCTTCTTCGTCTAATAATGGTTAATGCCTTCTGTCAGTTTTTTCTCTTTGCCATTATGAATGGAAAATGAAAAATTGTGAATTCCCATCTGTGTTCAGTGAAAGCTAAAAGTAGACAACAGGTATGATGTCTTGAAAGATGATGATGAAATACTTTGGACAATACAGTGAGAAAACTAATATCTTAAAAACTATTTAGTTATTTTTAGCATAGTTGAGAATAATGAATTATAAATAATGAACTATTAAAAAACAACAGTTTTTACTTTGTTTCAAAATGTAGGGAAAAAATACGCTCACTAGGATTCCATCATATTTCTTAGATTTATAAGAGTTCAGTGGACTCATTTGATAATTGCAAGATAGCATGAGTTTTAGTCTGTTCTTTTAAAAAATAAGTTTTCTCTTTGTTCTTTGGAAGACTTTTAAGAAAGAATAAAAGTAATGACATCTCAATCCTAACAAGTAATTAGAACTGCTAAAAAAAAAAAAAAAGGCAACTGAAAAGTTAAAATTTTCTCTCTTAAAAGTTAGCTCACTGATAAAGGCAGAGTTTTAAACTTCAACTAACAACTGTGGCTGCCATCTAAGTTCAGAGTACTAGGTGCTCTAGGACCCTACCCTGCGAGGCAGTGGGTCTTAAAGTGTGGTCCCCAGATAAATAGCATCAGCAATCATTTAAGAATTTGTTGAAATTCAAATCCTAGAGCTCCACCCCAGACCCGCTGAATCTCTGGGGCTGTAGCCCTGCAGTCTGTTTTAACAAGCCCTCTAGGTGACGCTGATAGAGGCAAACTTTTGAGACTCAGCTCTGGCTGTAGAAGAACTAAAGGATTCTGCTGTGAGGTAATAGAAAAGGAGTAAATTTGAATGTGATGAATATGCTTAACTTCCTAAGCAAGAAAAATGAACGCTGTTTATAGTTACAACTGACAGGGGAAAAAAACTTGAGAGTTACAGGTAGACTTTAGATTTCGTAATACTTATTTTTATGCAAAAAAAATTTAATCAACCAATTTTTTTTCTAGCTGGGATCTAGCAATTGGGAGGCAGCAGACTTGGGTAATGAAGAGAGAAAACAAAAGTTCTTGAGACTTATGGGTGCAGGAAAGGTAAGCATCAGATGGTGTGCATTTTTACCTTTTCTGTGAAAATATTGCCATTTTTGTGTATGCTAAGTAAGAAGGACTGAATATACTTGGATTCCATTTTCCTGTTCTGTGTGATTTCTTTTGGCTTTGGGAAATACATGTGGCCTAACCAAGCACATAAAATTTATATTATTTTTGAGCCACTTCTAGGATTCTCTGTCCGTATAGTTTGAAGACTGTACAGAGAAAAATTTGGTTCAAGGAGGCTGTATAGGAGAAAAGAGATGTCAAAGTTTATGATTTGCCATATGTTGGCCCAGTGGTTTGATAGAAGATATTTCTTCTGGGTAGGTTATCTTGTGGGAACCTCTGGCCAAAGTGAAAAGGCTGTCATATTTTATAGCTCCCTCCAGCCCTTGAAGTAGTAACCAGAGGAATATCCTTTATCAAAAACCTAATTTTAAGACTACACTTTCAGAGATTATTTCTATAGTTTGTTACTAGATAGAGAAGTTTCTCTGAATGTGTAGAACACCAGGGGGAAAGAAAACCTTAATTTTAAAAATGTTCAAGATACTTTGAAATGCCTGTCAGTTTGGTTAACGTTAATAGAAGGTACAGTTGACCCTTCAGCAATGTGGGGGTTAGGGGTGCTGGTTCTGCAGGCAGTCAGAAGTTTGCATATAACTTTCGACTCCCCAACAATTTAACTACTAATAGCCTACTGTTGACTGGAAGTCTTACTGATAACATAATTATCAGTTAACACATATTTTGGGTGTTACATGTATTATATCCTGTATTCTTACAATAAAGAAAAGGAAATGTTATCAAGAAAATTATAAGGAAGAGAAAATAATTGACTCTTCATTAATTGGAAGTGGATCATCATAAAGGTCTTCATCCTCATAGTCTTCATGTTGAGTGGGCTGAAAAGGAGGGATTGTCTTACTGTCTGGGAGTGGCAGAGGCAGAAGTAAATTCAAGTATAAGTGGATCCACACAGTTTAATCCTGTGTTCAGGGTCAACTATATAAAACAAGTGCCAGGAAAATATCTATTGTAAAAACCTTTCTTTATCCTAGCAGTTTATACAGGGATCTCTAGATACTTATTTTTTGTAAGCAAGTAAATTTATTTTCCTAACATTGTCCTAACAGACTTCCTACAAACTAAATTGAAAAGAAATAGGAAAGCTTTTTTTCTCTTTTTTTAAGCACATTAAAATGAAATTCTGCTGTTTGTTTTGTTATGCACGTGGGAATACATTCATTCATTTTCCCAACAATTACAGACTACCTACTACTGTGCTGGATCCTGGGTGGTCATATAGATCAATAATACATGTTTGAAGCTATTATGTAATGGAGGAAACCAGATAATAGCAATACAGAATTGTAATTGCTGTGAGAAAGCCATGCACATAGTGCTGTGGAATCACAGAGGGCAGCTAACTCTGGTTTAGCAGTGCAAGAAAGCTTCCCCAAAACAGAATTGATCTGAATCTCAAAGGATGAGAAGGAGTTAGCCAGACTACAACAGTGGGTTTGGGGATAGGAAGAGGTCATGTAAAACACTGAGACCTATTTAAATAAAGCATTTGTATAATATCTCATTAATCGAGATTTCCCAATTTGTAATTTGTCATAGAAAATAGTCTGCAATTTCTCTTGTTTCATGCAAATATATTAAGTCCTCACTTAACATCCCTTGTGGTTCTTGGAAACTAACCTTTGGCAAACTGACAATAAAGTTGTTTCACTGTAACACTGATAAGGAGGAAAATTGTTTTCATTATAGGTTGTTTCAACTAAAATCAGTTAAAATCGAAGTTTCCAAGAACTTATCATTGAAAATTAAGTGAGGACTTAAAAGATTTGTTAAGGATATGTAAGGTAAGTGTTAGTTTAGGGGCCATATTCAACTTAGTAGAATGAAACTTAGTCAAGTACTTAGGAAGAACATCCTAATATAAAATATATGGAAGTTGACTAACTAGTAAATAGGTTGTTCAGCATAGATTAAATTCTCTTTTTTGTTGTTGTTTTGAGACAGTCTCACTGCAACCTCTGCCTCCCGGGTTCAAGCAGTTCTCTGCCTCAGCCTCCCAAGTAGCTGGGATTACAGGCACCTGCCACCATGACTGGCTAATTTTTGTATTTTTAGTAGAGTCAGGGCTTCACCATTTGAACTCCTGACCTCGTGATCCACCCTCCTTTGCCTCCCAAAGTGCTGGGATTACAGGCATGAGCCACTGCGCCTGGCCCATAGATTAAATTCTTTGTGAGGCCAAGATTGTAGCTTTGATCTTCATATGGGGTGTTTAGAGGTATTCCATTTTGTGGCCACAAAGTATATTTGTAATCCTAGCCGGCTATCATGAATATTTTATTGGTCACAGGAAGAACCAGCTAAGAACATATGAATAGATCAGTGCAATACTATCATCATCCTGGAATAACTTGATGCTGTTATATTAAAATCTTGTTAATGGCTGTCAGTTTTGCAACCTAAAAAGTAACACACTGAATTATTGATTTGCTTATGTGTTAATGGCACATAAAGCAATGAGCATTAACGCTTGAAGTTTTTCGGTAGTATCATTTTTGTGTATGGAGACTGTATCTGCCATTTTTTCACAATAGGAAGGTTTGTTACTGTATCTTCACAGATGATTGGTTAAGATTGCTTTCCAAAGTCACATTTATTCTCACCTTCACATGGTGTTTTAATGAGCACTTATGAAACTAAATATGAACCATAAAGAGTGGATTGGACTGATTAAATTGAGGGTAATTATGCAGTTTAATCAGTTGGTAATATTGAATCATATGTATTTTTATGTTTAGAGTACAGGATTGTTTTAAATTGTTCTTTTTGACAAGTTGAGATTAGTAGTTTATTGTCAAATAGTAAAGAGATAGCTAATGATTGTGATATACTGTAATAAGATCTATCACTTTATATGATACATTATAAGTTTCAATTATTTCATTTTTGTCTGGCTAAATCTCATTTGCTTTCTCTCCATGAGATATACTTGAGGCAGCAGAAAGAGCAGGTGGGAAGTTAAAGCAACTCATTTAACTGGCCTTTAGGAAAGAAAATGTTTAGATTGACTCAATTTTCTAGTTATCTATTCATCTTATTTAAAATTCCAACCTGCTCTACTCCTTACTCAGGTCTGTTTTGTTTTAATCACACTTAGTACCTTCTAACATAGTATAAATAGTGATTACGTTTGCCTGTCTCCCTTCCCCATTCCTACCCTTGCTAGAATGTAAGGTCCTTAAAGGCAGAGATTCTAATTTAATCTTTTGTCTTCACTGTGTCCCAGAAGCCTAGAATAGTTTTCAGCACATAGTAGATACCCAATAAGGTTAAATTAGTGGTCTCAAATGCTAATACATTTTCAACCTTCTTATAGAAAGAACATACTGGTCGTCTTGTTATAGGAGATCACAAATCAACATCTCACTTCCGAACCGGTAAGAAAGTAAAGTGTAATTAAAATGGAAGTGCTAAATTCAGAATATGAAGTATGTGTTCATGTTTCAGGATATTCTACTTTGGCATGTAATTGTGTAAATTATTAAAATATTAGAATTAGAGCTGGGTGCAGTGGCTTAATGCCTGTAATCCCGGTTATTTGGGAGGTTAAAGTGGGAGGATCACTTAAGCCCAGGAGTTTGAGGCTGCAATGAAGCTATGATTGCACCACTGCATTCCAGCCTGGGCTACAGAGCAAGACCTCATCTCTTAAATTTAAAAAAAAAAAGGAGAGAAAAAAATGCTGGGCACCTTGGCTTATGCTTGTAATCCCAGCATTTTGGGAGGCTGAGGTGGGCCGATCACTTGAGGCAAATCACCAGCCTGGTCAACATGGCAAAACCGTGTCTCTACTAAAAAAAAACAAAAACAAAAACAAAAATTAGCCAGGTGTGGTGGCTCACACCTGTAATCCCAGCTGCTTGGGAGGCTGAGGCACGATAATTGCCTGAACCAGAGAGGCGGAGGTTGCAGTGAGCCAAGATAGCACCATTGCATTCCAGCCTGAGTGACAGAGTGCAACTCTGTCTCCAAAAAAAAAAAATTAGAAATGTATAATAGGTAAACATGTTACATATATAAAGTATCAATTATCATGTACTTTGATTTTTAAAAGATGAGAGAGTATATGTCATTATGATATTCTAACCAAGAAACTAACCTTTTTCTGTCTCCATTTTTACTGATTCAGAACATATATTTTAATTGTAGTGAGGTTTTATGCCTCAACTTGTTAACTCTGGTATGTACAGAATTTTTGTTCTTTGTATATTAGCATATAATGTCATAGTTGGCATTTGGTTTTGTGTATTCACTAAATTTTGTTTTAAAATCTTTGAAGAATATAAACTAGTTTCAGGGCCTAAAGAAATAAGCTTTTAAAATAATTTTAGGGAAGAACATTTTTAAATAAAAACTGAAAATGAATTTGGGTATTTGGTGTGCTGAAAAGTGAAATTTTTGCCTATTTAAAACTGACCCTAATCTTGGACATTAGTAATAAAAGGCACATATTAATAAAAGACACATTGACCTAGATTATGTTTAACAAAACTTTAAGTTATTTAAATTATGCTAACACAGCATATGTAGCACATTTTAGAAATTCATAGATCTTTTATTTTTCTAGTGTTAAACAATTACTTCAAATTGATTTGTATTGCTACCTAAGGCAAAAAACAATTCCTGAACTTTGCAGAATGGAAAAATATTTCAACTGCCACATTTACTCTTTTAAAACTGAGAGCTTTAAAGCAGGAGCTCCCAATCCCCGGTACCCATCCCTGGCCTGTTAGAAACGACCACATAGCAGGAGGTGAGTGGCACACAAGCCAGAGAAGCTTTATCAGTATTTACAGCTGCTCCCAATGGCTTGTATGGCCACCTGAGCTCCACATCCTATCAGATCATTGGCAGCATTAAATTCCCATAGGAGCATGAACCCTATTGTGAACTGTGCAAGCCAGGGATCTAGGTTGTGCCTCCTTATGAGAATCTAATGCCTGATGATCTGAATTGGAGCTGAGGTGGTAATGGGGAGTGGCTGCAAAAACAGATTAACATTAGCAGAGAGGCTTGACTGCACAGAGACCGTAATCAATCAACTGCTTGCAGACTCATATCAAAACCCTCTCAGTGAGTGGCAAGTAACAAGCTGCATCTAGTGGCAGGTTTTAAGTCAGAATCTGACATTTATTTAATCTGCATGTGGCCTGCCCATTACTTATTTACCACTTCCATCCATGTCTCTTTCCTGCACTGTGCATTTGTCTCAGTCACAGTTTTGGTAAGCCCACAAGCTAACCCTAGCCAAAATGAGTAAAAAAACAAACATCCTTGGAGAGCTTCTTTGAAAAGGGGGAAAGACCCAATGATGAGACAGCAGAAGACTCTAATACTGCCAACAAAGAGAAAGTGGCATTTAAAAGAAAATATCAAGAGTCCTACTTAAATTGTAGGTTCATTGCAATAGGTGATTCACATTCTCCAAACCTGCTTTGTCTAATATGTGATGACCAGCTATCCAGAAAAGCCATGAAACCTTTAAAAGTGCTTCACCACATGGAGACCAAACACCCTGCATTAAAAGACAAGCCTTTGGAGTTTTTCAAAAGAAAAAATCGTGAACACAAAGAACAGAAGTAATTATTGAAGGCCACCACTTCATCAAATGTGTCTGCAGTGAGAGCATCATTCTTAGTGGCTAATCACATTGCTAAAGCTAAGAAGGCCTTTACTACTGGTGAAGAGTTGATCCTGCCTGCTGCTAAGGACATCTGTTGTGAACTCTTAGGAGAGCCTGCAGTTCAAAAGGTGGCACATGTTCCTCTTCTGGCTAGCACCATAACTAGATGAATTAATAGAGGATATGAGGCACAGTTGTTAGAATTAATGAGTCACTGTGGTACGCAATCCAGGTTAATGAGTCTACCAGTGTTGACAGCAAGGCAACAATGCTTGTTTTTGTGTGATACATTTTTCAGGAGGATGTGCATGAGGATATATTATGTGCACTTTTGCTTTCAACCAACACCACAGCTGCAGAACTATTCAAGTCTTTAAATACATATCAGGAAAACTGAATTGGTCATTTTGTATCGATATATGCAGGGATGGAGCAGCTGCCATGACTGGACGGCTTTCTGTTTTCACTACTCAGGTCAAAGAGCTTGCTTCTGCATGTGAGTCTGTGTACTGTGTCATCTGTAGAGATGCTGGCTAGTTGGAAAATGCCACCTGAACTTACCATTTTGTAGGATGTGCTTAAAATTTTCAACCACATTAAAGTACATGCCCTTAATTCACATCTGTTCATGTAGCTGTGTGAGAAGATAGACACAGAGCACACGTCTTCTCTTATACACAGAAGAGAGATGGCTTCCTAAAGGTAGATCACTGGCCACTGTTTTTCAGTTACAATAGCTGCTCCAGAGATTTCATATTAGAAAAAGTCACCACTGGCAGCACATTTCGTTGACACAGAATTGGGTCACAAAACTTGCTTACTTGGCCAGGCATGGTGGGTCACGCCTGTAATTACAGCACTTTTGGGAGGCCAAGGCAGGCAGATCACTCGAGGCCAGGAGTTTGAGACCAGTCTGGCCAAAGGGGAGAAACCTCGTCTTTACTCAAAAATACAAAAATTAGCTAGGCATGGTGGCACATGCCTATAATCCCGGCTACTCGGGAGGCTGAGGCACGAGAATCACTTGAGCCTGGAAGGCAGAGGTTGCAATGAGCCAAGATCATGCCACTGCACTCCAGCCTGGGCAAGAGAGCGAGACTCTGTCTCGAAAAAAAAAAAACTTGCTTACTTGTGTGACATATTCAATCTGTCACCTCAGGGGGAACAAAACTGTGTTCAAGTTGGCAGATAGAGTGGCTGCATTCAAAGCCAGACTGGTATTATGGGGGCCACAAGTGAACATTGGGATTTTTTGACATGTTTCAAACATTTGCAGAGATTTTAAAAGAGACTGAGCCAGGACCTTTTTTCTCCCAGCTGGCACATGATCACCTATCTCAGCCTTCAAAGAGTTTGAATATTATTTTCCAGCCACGAAAGAGCCCCGAACTGGGAAGGAATGGATTCACAACCCATTTGTGAATAAGCCAGGTGAATCGACTTTGTATGCTAGAAGAGGATCAGCTGCTTAAGATCACAAATGATGTTGCCCTTAAAAGTATGTTTGAGACAACTTCACATCTCCATACATTCTGGATTAAAGACAAAGTGGAATATCCTGAGATTGCCACGAAAGCACTGGAAAGCCTGCTTCCATTTCCAACCTCCTGTCTTTGTGAAACAGGGTTTTCTGTAGTGACAGCAGCCAAACAAGATTACAGAGTAGACTGGACATAAGCAACACACTTAGGGTGTCACTGTCTCCCATCACCCCTAGATGGGACCGTCTAGTTGCAGGGAAAACAAGCTCAGGGCTCCCACTGCTTCTACATTATGGTGAGTTGTACAATTATTTCATTATATATTACGATGTGATAATAATAAAGTACACAATAAATGTAATACACTTGAATCATCTCAAAACCACCACCACCCCCCTCCATGGAAAAATTGTTTTCCACAAAACCGGTGCCTGGTGCCAAAAAGGTTGGAAACTGCTGCTTTAAACTTTAAGTTGCTCTGATAAACTTGATAAGCAAAGAAAGGCATAAAGAAGAGTCAGTACAAGACCATTTTATTTAGCCATTTGCTGAACAGAAGTGCCTAGCTTTTTTCACTGTTTTTGTTCAAAGATAGATAATTCTGTTTGTTAGAGAGTTTTTATTAGGTGACTAGAAAAAAATCTTTCAGGATAACATCTACTTATTATAAGTAAGCTAAAACATTTAATACCCAAAGTGCTTAGTAATAAATATTTATGCTATCTCAACATCAGGCATTTTATTTTCTATTAGGTAACCACCTATGGCATAAATTCTCAAAATTCATAGTAAAATTAGTCACAATTAGATAAATCAGCCCTGAGTATAATAGCATCTGTATTATGGGTTTTTGTGTAAATTATTAATTTGACTGAAACATAACTAAAGTATCCTGGACATGCAGGGGAAGAAGACAAGAAAATTAATGAAGAACTGGAGTCTCAATATCAGCAAAGTATGGACAGTAAATTATCAGGAAGATATCGGCGACATTGTGGACTTGGCTTCAGTGAGGTAGTAATTAACTTATTTTCATTGGGAAGATAATTAGTTTTCAATTTGGTACCATTTATTGCTGTTAGATTACCCTAGCAATCAAGAATCCCACGTAGAAAGCTTTCTGTATGTAGTTATCTTTAAAATAATTTTGTATATGCCCTACTGGTCTTGTAGATAATCAGGAGAGATGTTTCTAAGGATTTTGTGTGGGGTTGTTTTTTCCTTTTTTTTGAGATGCAGTCTCACTCTGTCACCAGGCTGGAGTGCAGTGGTGTGATGTCTTCCACCTCCCGGGTTCAAGTGATTCTTCTGCCTCAGCCTCCTGAGTAGCTGGGATTACAGGCGCCTGCCATCACGCCCAGCCAATTTTTGTAGAGATGGGGTTTCACCATGTAACCAGGCTGGCCTCAAACTCCTGACCTCAGGTGATCCCACCCACCTTGGGCTCCCAAAGTGCTGGTATTACAGGTGTGAGCCACCATACCTGGCCTTTTATTTTTCTTTTGGAGACAGTCTCTCTCTGTTGCCCCAGGCTGGGGTGCAGTGGCTCCATCTCAGCTCACTGCAACTTCCACCTCCCGGGTTCAAGCAATTCTGCCTCAGCCTCCCGAGTAGCTGGGATTACAGGTGCATGCCGCCACACCAGGCTAATTTTTTGTATTTCAGTGGAGATAGGGTTTCACCATGTTGCCCAGGCTGGCCTTGAACTACTGAGCTCAGGCAATCCGCCCACCTCAGCCTCCCAAAGTGCTAGGATTACAGGCTTGAACCACCATGTCCAGCCTCACCTGGCCTGTTTCTAAGGATTTTAAAGTGTGTTTTCTGAAAATGAAAATTCTGCTTAATCATTAGAGTACCTTTCTTTCCCCCTTTTTTGAGACAGGTTCTCACTCTGTCACCCAGGCTGGAGTATAGTGGCACAGTCTCACTGCCACCTTAGCCTCCTGAGGACCTGGGATATAGGCCTGCACCACCATGCCTAGCTAATTTTTGTATTTTTTGTAGAGACGGAGTTTTGCTGTGTTGCCCAGGCTGGTCTCAAAACTCCTGGGTTCAAGCGATCTTTCCGCCTTCCAAAGTGCTGGAACTACAGGTGTGAGCCACCATGTCCGGCCAGGGCACATTTTTAATAGGCGTGAACAACAACATGCTCACAAGTTAAGTAAAATATTTCATTTAAGTTTAACATAATGGTTTAGGAGAGCTTTTTTATTTTTTTTTCAGTTGTTTCCTAAGTGATCTCTTTTTATATTATGAATTTATGTGTGACTACTGTTTACTCCAAAGTAATACAATGTGCAAAACATTGATAACTGATTTCTACATAAAGGTCAGTGGTTAACATGCCTTATTAATTTAAAAAATTGTTTCTTTCAGGAAAATATAATACCGTGGTTTTCAAACTAGGGGAGGGGAGATAGGTGTGTGATCTTCAGAGCACCTCCCCTCTTGTTTTCTTTTGTCTTTTAAGAAATGGAGTCTTGCTCTGTCACACAGGCTGGAATGTAGTGGCATGATCATAGCTCACTACAGCCTTGAACTCCTAGGCTCAAGCAATCCTCCCACCTCAGCCTCCCGAGTAGCTAGAACTACAGGCACGCACCACCATGCCTGGCTAATTTTTTTCTTTTTTTTTTTTTAGTTTTTTTTTTTCTCTCTCTCTCTCCCTTTTTTTTTTTTTTTTTTAAGAGAGAGGGTCTCACTATGTTGCCCAGGCTGGTCTCAAACTTTGGGCCTCAAGCAATCCCCCTGCCTCTCAGCCTCTTGAGTAGCTGGAATCCCAGCCACAGGTATGAGCCACTGGGCCCAGCCAGACAGAGCTCTTTCTTAAAATCTACTCAAGTCTTAAAGCTGTTGTTCTAATGGCTACAAAGTAGAGTGTTTCTAAGACCGACAGAACTTACGGTCTTTCTCAGATTTTGTATGGGCTAATGTTTATTTTTAAAAGAGCCTGTTGATTGATGTTTTAGGTAGAAGACCATGATGGAGAAGGTGATGTGGCTGGAGATGATGATGATGACGATGATGATTCACCTGATCCTGAAAGTCCAGATGATTCTGAAAGCGATTCAGAGTCAGAGAAAGAAGAATCTGCTGAAGAACTCCAAGCTGCTGAGCACCCTGATGAAGTGGAGGATCCCAAAAACAAAAAAGATGCAAAAAGCAATTATAAAATGATGTTTGTTAAATCCAGTGGTTCATAACTCCCAAACGCTTAGTCTTTGTATTAAAAGTAAGCCTTATTGTTACAATGCACAGTGGAGGACTGCTTATAGAGCACAGACCTTTGTATTATAATTTTTAAAAAGGCCCTTTTAAATAATTACAAAGAGTGTTTGCTTTCAAATGCCATGGGTTACACTTTTATGGGCATGACTATAACCATTTTTGTAAAGAGTAAGAGTTGTATAAAATAAGAAATAAATACAGTACTCAACTTCCTTTCATATTAGCATCATCAACCCTCTAATTCACCTTATGGGGGAAATGCTTCTTTTTGTTTGTGATAGCTATTTTATCATTTCCTTCATATTTTTCTCTTATAAAAATGTATTTGATACTGTGATATGTTCACGAAAAATATTCTTTAATTATTCTTTGTTATAGTAGAGCTGTTCATTATGGATATTTCTGCTGCCAGTCACAATCTAAATTAATTTTGGCAAAAGATTGGGTACTTAGTTTCCTGTTACTGAGTTAGCTCTACTCTTTTGGACCAAAGCAACATGAGAGCAAGTACTTTTCACACTTGTTAAGATGGAGTTACAACTGTCATACATTTGGAATATTATGATCCCAAGTAGTCTTTTTATAATTTGGATTGTATCATATGTTAGATTTTTGATAAAATTTGGCCAATTTTTACAGAAGAAATTCTCTGATCATTTAGTTCTATCTATTTAGAAATATGTAAAACTGGATTTTTTTTTTTAAGTAATATGTGACCAAAGTTAATTTTGTCCCAAAGGTCTAAATAAAGAGCAGTTTCCCATATTTGGCTGTGATACCTTTATCCTCATTATCTACAAATGAGGAACAGGCTTACTGATAAGAAGCTGAAACAAGAAATTCTCTTCATTTTATCCCAGTGCTATTTTATTGATTAATTACTAAAAAGTATTACTTCTAATTTTATTGCTGTTTCTGTTGGTGTGAGATTAGAATCATCTGACTGCTATTAGGTGGTTGATTTGTATAGCTGATTAACACAAATTGCATTATGAGCTAGTAAATGGATCTTTGGATAATGGGGTCCAAATTCTTAACGTTTATAAGTAACAAGTTCAAAGGCTTTAGTCACACCTGTTTGTGAGCTGAGCTATTATACATCTACATACTTAAAGGATGTATTTGGAGTGTTGGATTTTTTTTTTTTTTTTTTTTTTTTTGAGACGGAGTCTCATTCTATCGCCCAGGCTGGAGTGCAGTGGCGCGATCTCAGCTAACTGCAACCTCTGCCTCCCAGGTTCAAGCGATTCTCCTGCCTCAGCCTCCCAAGTAGTTGGGACTACAGTCATGTGCCACTACTCCTGGCTAATTTTTTGTATTTTTAGTAGAGATGGGGTTTCACGGTGTTAGCCAGGATCGTCTCGATCTCCTGACCTCGTGATCCACCCACCTTGGCCTCCCAAAGTGCTGGGATTACAGGCGTGAGCCACCACGCCCAGCCTTGGAGTGTTGGAATTTTTAAAAATTATTCTTATGTCACTTTGAAATGTAGAACGTGTTGCCATGTGTGGTGGCTCACACCTATAATCCCAGCACTTTGGGAGGCCGAGGTGGCTGGATCACCTGAAGTCAGGAGTTTGAGACCAGCCTGACCAACATGGAGAAACCCCATCTCTACTAAAAATACAAAATTAGCTGGGCGTGCTGGTGCATTCCTGTAATCCCAGCTACTCAGGAGGCTGAGGCAGGAGAATCACTTGAACCCAGGAAGCGGAGGTTGCAGTGAGCCAAGATCACCCCATCGCACTCCAGCCTGGGCAACAAGAGCAAAACTCCATCTCAAAAAAAAAAATTTTAGAATGTGTTAGAGAAATTTAACAAGTAGAACAGGTGATTTCTGGTTGATAGACTCTATCTTGCAGTATATTTATTTCATGTATCAGACCCCAAAGTTGTTGCCTTGTTATTTTTTTAATTTCTCACATTTTTGAAAAATAGATGCTATCCTCTATAGTAAAATATTGAATCACTTGATAGTAGACAATACATATGACATTTAACAAATACTTGGTTTGAAAAAGTTTGGCTTTATTCAACAATTTTAGTTTGCCCACTGATTTTCAAATGTCTGTGGGATTGCTTATAACTAAGTAGAAAGTGAAGATTGATTTTTACTTAAGAATGGGATAGAGATGAGTTTTATGGTTTTTAAAAGTATTTTCAGTTCATTATTTAAATGTTGGGTTGTTGATATGGTCTTGTTTCTGATAAGGAAATAGGAGCAACTTGTTTTAAAATAACTACACTAGAAGACTTTCTTCATCTCCGTATAGAGAAATCCAGATTTCAATTAATTCATGTATTGGGTGTTAACAAAATTCAGGGTTAGAGTAAATTTAGGTCTGTTGGTCCATGTGGCCTGGTTTCCTAGCACCCATTAAACATAATGCTATCTTTTAAGCCTGAACATGCGGGTTTTTTAAATCAAATTGGAAAAAAATTTGACAACTGATGTCATGCTGTCTTGGTATCCATACTAAAAAAGTATCAGGAAAATAGATTATTTTTGTGCTGTGAAACACTATTCAGTGGAAAGTTTAGTGGCAACTTTTCCATATCATTCATAACTTAATACCTGAAATGCACTTTTAAATGTTTGCCTTATATCCAAGTGTTTACTTGTATCCATAACCTAACCATCTATTGAAAAGAATGTTTGCAGATGCAGATTGCAATGTTGTTTGTATTCATAGGCAAAAGTCCTCTTCTCTAGTATAATTTTTTAAATCTGAGAGAATTGAAGGTACAGAAAAAAATTGTGGAGTGCCTGAACCATAGTTTGAGAGCACAAAGGTCACATTCTTTCAGTAAATTTGGGGGAAATAAATTTCAGCTACCTGGTTAGCTTCAGTGACTACTTACACACAGGGCTTTGGTTCCATTACTTGTTTCCACCACAGCCACATCCTAAATACTTGGAATATCCGAAAACAACTTCTAAAATCACTCAATAAAAGTATTCACTTCTAACCAACTCCTCCTCCTTTATACCTGCTCTGTGTTAGGGCATAGTCTGTTTCCACCTCTGTAAGTCCTATCTAGGCTTCCTGATCTATCAATTCAGTATCATGATTGTTAACCCAAACGACTTCCTGGAAAATTCCCAGCCCTAGATGTATCCAAGCCCTCCTACCCTCACCAGTTATTTCTGGAGAAAGATCACCAAATGTATAAATCCGTATTAGTAAAAATTGGTTTTAACTGACCTCAGCACTGCCCATTACCCTTATTTTCTCTAGTCGGTTCTCCATTCTTACTATGTAAAACTTATACTCTGAAACTTGTTACCCTCTTTTTTTCCTTCACTCTTAACATGTCCTTGCCTTCTATCTTACATAAAAATAGAGACCTTCAGGCACAAATTCCCTGAACTTCACTTACTAAATCCACAGCCATGGACAAGATTCTGTGCTCTAGGTTGTGACATCCCAACTCTACCACAGGGCTAAACTCGGTGACCTTGAGCATAAGTTGATCTCTCTGGGTCTCCTTTCTGGGTAAGTAAAATGAGGATAGTAACAGTAACCCCCTTGCATAGTTATTGTGAGACTTAGGTAAAATGAGCAAAAAGCTTAATGCATAGATAAGTGATCAGTAAGTGCTGGCTCCTGGTTCCCACCACCCCCTCTGCCGCCCCGAGACGGGGTCCTGCTCTGTCACCCAAGCTGGAGTTCAGCAGCACGATCATGGTCATGGCTCACTGCAGCTTTAACTTCAACGGGCTCAAGCCCCTCCCACCTCAGCCTCCTGAGTAGCTGGGACCACAGGTGTGTGCCACCACACCTGCCTAATTTTTTAATTAATTTGTAGAGACTGGCTATGTTGCCCAGGCTGGTCTTGAACTCCTGGTCTCAAGCAATCCTCCTGCCTCAGCCTCCCAAAATGTTGGGATTACAGTTGTGAACCACCACACCCAGCCTACTGTTGAATCTTTTAAACCTTGTGAATGTAGTGCTTATTATCTTCCCTTGAGTCTTCAACCTCCCCCTTAATCTGTGACCCTTTTCTTTTGGCATTTGTTCAAGTATTTCATATCTTTTTAAGCAAGTTGCTCCTAGGTACCACCTATGTTTGGTGTAATTCTCTCATCTATATCTAATTTTAGTAACTTTTCTATTACTGCCTCTATTTCTTACTTCCATCCCCTCCCTCCTCAATCCACTCCAGTGTGGCTCCTACCCACCCTAGACACAAGAGCACTGAAAACTTTAATCAAATCAATTATTGACATTTTCCTAAAACATAAGTACTTGTAAATTCTTCCCTTGACCTGTTAGCAGTACTTAGCATTGTTAACCAGTAGGATGTACGTGCTTAGTACATGAAGGGGTTCGGTAGATAATTTCCCAATCCTGTACATCCATATGTATTTGTTCCTAAATTGATCTGCCTTAAGACAACTACCTCTTATTTCACAGCCTTTCTCCCACTAGAGGAAAGGCAATACCTCTCAGCCATGCCAGACCTACTGTGTTTAATTGTCCCAGGGAATAAAATATTTCATGGGTCCAAACAAAGGGACAATTTGAAACATTCATGTTTATGTTGAGGCCTGAATGACTCCCTTTGCAAGTCAGGTGGTTTCTGTCATCTGTCAGATGCCCTCAATGAAACTAGCAGACAGTGAATTGTCAGCTAATTTATTAAAAATAAATTTTGATGCAAGATCACTATGATTTTTGGCCTAAGAGTTCAGAAGATTGACATTCCTAAAACCTATTATTGACTTTTTATCATGTGAGCAAAGTTTCTCAGTGCTTTCATCTATAAAAATAGAAAATGGACAGACGTTTTCTACTTTAGGAACTCCAGTTATGTGCATGTGTCATTTCCTATCTCTATGTTATTTTTCTTTATAATTCCTCTTCCTTATTTCCCTTATCATGATTCAAACACTGTATACCCCATCATTCCCACTTTCATTTTTGCAGTTATTTTTGATTTCCTGAGTTCTGCCAGCTCACATTTCACTCTTTGTCATTTCATTGTACCTTCCTTTTTTCTTTTCGAGACACAGTTTCACTCTTGTCACTCAGGCTGGAGGGCAGTGGCACCATCTCGGGTCACTGCAACCTCTGCCTCCCAGGTGCAAGTGACTCTCCTGCTTCAGCCTCCCAAGTGGCTGGGATTACAGGCGCATGCCACCACACCCGGCTAATTTTTGTATTATTAGTAGAGATGGGGTTTCTCCATGTTGGCCAGGCTGGTCTCAAACTCCTGGCCTCAAGTGATCTGCCTGCCTCGGCCTCCCAAAGTGCTGAGATTACAGGCATGAACCACTGTGCCTGGCCTTATCTTCTATTTCTGATGTATGTTCTTGTAGAGATGAATCTTTAATTAAGATATTAAGGTCATTGTAAAATATTTCATCATAATTTTCAAATATTTTGAAGCAGTATTTTTCTGGAGAGTGTTTTTCATCTGCCATTTATTTTTCTCTCTATTATATCCTTATACAGAGCTTGTGCTAGCTTTTGTTTTTTTAATTGCCTGATCAACTGCAAGTATTTATTGAGCACCTGCTATGTGCCAGGCAGTCTTAGGCACTGGGAGTACAACAACAAACAAAATCAGACCCTGCTTTAATAAAGCTTAGACTCTAGTGGAGGGGAGACACAATAAACACTTTATATATATATATATATATACACACACACACGTTATGTATATAATAATGTGTTATAACATCTATTATATATTATATATAATATATATGTTATATAATACATATATAATATATATATTATGTATATATTATATATATATACACCATCTCGGCTTTTAGTAGAGATAGGGTTTCACCATGTTGGCCAGGATGGTCTTGATCTCCAGACCTCGTGATCCATCCGCCTCAGTCTCCCAAAGTGCTGGGATTACAGGTATGAGCCACCATGCGTAAATATATATATATATTTACATATATATCTCATATATATGTCAGATGGTGCTAAATATTAAAACAGGGTTAAGAGATGTAATGAAAATAAGCTAGGGTCAGCAGAGGGTTATGAGTTCAAAGAGATAGCAGGAATTAAGATCATTAAAGCCATGATATGAACTTTGAGTTTTATTCTGAGGAGAATGAGAAGAACTTGCAGATTTTTTTAATTAGTGTGACATGATCTAATATTGCTTAAGCTGCAATATTAGATCATGTCACACTAATTAAAAAAAAAAAACTTGGGAAGCCAACTGTGAAAATTAGATTATGGCAATATTCTAGGTGAGCCCAAGGGCTTGGACTAGGGTGGTAATGGGAGTGGTGAGAAGTAGATTCTGGATATATTTTGAAGGTAGAGCCAACAGTATTTGCTTAAAGATTGAAAGTATTATGTAAGAGAGGAGTCACGAATGAACTCTTGGCTGGGTGTGATGGTGTATGCCTGTAGTCCCAGCTATTCAGGAAGCTGAGGTGGGAGGATCACTTGAGCCCAGGAGTTTGAGGCTGCAGTGAACTATGAATGCACCACTGTACTCCAGCCTGGGAAACAGAGTGAGGCCCTATCTCTTAAAAAAATAAGTTTTGGCTGGGCGTGATGGCTCACGCCTGTAATTGCAGCACTTTGGGAGGCCGAGGCGGGTGGATCACGAGATCAGGAGATCAAGACCGTCCTGGCCAACATGGTGAAACCCCGTCTCTACTAAAATTAGCCAGGCATGGTGGCGCATGCCTGTAGTCCCAGCTACATGGGAGGCTGAGGCAGGGGAATCGCTCAAACCTGGGAGGTGGACGTTGCAGTGAGCCGAGATCGCACCACTGCACTCCAGCCTGGCGACAGAGCAAAAGACTCCATCTCAAAATAAATAAATAAATAAATAAATAAATAAATAAATAAATAAATCGTTCTTTATTTGTTCCTTTTTTTTTTTAAACTCCTTTTTAGGAAGGAATTGCTATATACCTAGATGGGGAAAACTGATGACTCATCTTTAAATGAGATTCTTCCCAGTTATTTGTGGATTTTCATGTTGGAGAGTGGTCAAGCTAGCAGAAATTTCTTTCATGATTCAGGGTTGTGGGAACCACTGTAACCCTGACAGTGAAAATCAGGCATTATAGGGCTGTCAGAATGCCAGGTCTCTTTTTGTCCTTGCCACTCTGACAGACTGGTCCTACAAATCACTTCACTTAAGGAAGACACTCCAGTTAGCTCACTCAGACCCTGCAGAAGCGGCCATCCTCCTGTATTCTCACTACCTTTTCAACTCTTTCACCTATTTTAGAATTAAGAGTTTGAGATGTCTCCTAGTTTTGTTGAAGCTGGAGTTTGCACTTCTGTTTCTCATTCTCTGTTGCTTTTGAGTGATTTCCAAGAGAAGAAATGACTTCATTATTCTGTCTCTAAACTAGAAGTACATATTAACTTTAACACCCAAATTACTATAGCTTGAATCCCCACTGGCTTGATTTCTAAACTTCAGCTTTCCACCCTACTCTCAGAAAGCATCCTCACCATTATTTCTGACACAGGAAAAACCCAAGCAATACCTCCTGTATGTTCCTCACAAGGTATGCCCACCACCATTACCGAACAGCGCCTTTCCTGCTCTCTCCAACTCCCACAACTGCTGTTCATTGCTCTCAAAACCGCTTCAAGGGTCGGGCGTGGTGGCTCACACCTGTAATCCTAGCACTTTGGGAGACCGAGGTGGCTGGATCACTTCAGGTCATGGGTTCGAGGCCAGCCTGGCCAACATGGAGAAACCCCGTCTCTACTAAAGATACGAAATTAGCCGGGTGTGGTGGCACATGCCTGTAATCCCAGCTATTTGGGAGGCTGAGGCAGGAGAATCACTTGAACCCAGGAGACGGAGGTTGCAGTGAGCCGAGATTGTGCCATTCATTGCATTCCAGCCTGGGCAACAAGAGTGATGTTGGCCCTCCTAAGGCTGAAGTTTCATATGGCAATTTTCCCTGACAAGCTCTTCAAACCACATGAAGCCATTTCCACAAGAATTAATATATTAGAAATAAAAGATCTATCCAGAAAACTGAGGCCCACATAGCTAATGTAGTAAACTTGAAACTCAGCTTGAAGCTTGCAAATAGCTGAAGCCAAAGGAAAACACACAATTCAGAATAACCCATGTCTCTGGTTAAACTAGTGATGTGCTTTCTTTTATTCATTAAGCAGAATATTTCTTGATATTAAGTTCCAAGTAGAACTGTTCATGTGAGCCTTTCCTGTCTGGAGTATTATCCTTAAGCTTGTGGTTCTGAGCCAGAAATAATTTTGTGACCCACCCACTTTCCCTGCCTTGGCCAGGGAACATTGGCAATATTGGAGATATTTCTGTTTGTCACAACTGGGAGGCACTACTAGTATCTAGTGGGTAGACACCAGGGATGCTGCTAACCATCCTTTGATGCACAGGACAGCCCCACACAGCAAGAATTATGTGGCCCAAATGTCAATAATGTTGAGATTGAGAAACCCTCCCTTAAACCCAGGTAAGATGGGCTCCTGCCTCAGGGGCCCATGCTTTAGAGGGCCCTGCATATCAAGAACACATGCATATTGATCCAAGAGCATGTGGGTCCCTCGGTCACTCAGGACCTGGCAGCACTGAGGACAGGCATAGTGCAGCCTATAACTTTAAACATTTAACCTTGCGACTAGGAAAATTCTCCACATCTTTTGTCCTGTGTTCTTGAAACAAAAGATGACTGTCCAAATTCCAAGAAGTTTATGGGTTTTGCCACAGCTGATGTCAGAAATAGACATTGCTTCAGAGTATAGGAGAATTTGAGTGGCAGAAGCACTTTGGTAAGAGAAAAGACTAATTGATTTGTCAAATCTTTCTCACGATGGTGTAATGGATTCTTGCACAATGGAGAGTAAAAAGGGCTAACATTCAAATAATTGAGGGACTCCCTGCAAGAGAGAAAGGAGAGTATAAAGAAAACCAATTTGAAAAAAAATTTTAAGAGACAGAGTCTCACTATGTTGCTCAGGCTAGATTCAAACTCCTGGGCTCAAGTAATCCTTCCACGTCAGCCAAGTGCCTGGAACTACAGGCATGTGCCACCATGCCTGGCTGAAAATCAAATTTTAAAAGAGATAATGGATGAGAATATTTCAAAACTGACAAAAGATGTCCCACCCACAGGTTTGAGAATCCCTACAAAACCTCAACAGGATAAAGACAACAAAAACCACACCTAGGTGAGGGAAGGTGGTTCATCCTATAATCCCAGCACTTTGGGAGGCTGAGAGGGGAGGACTGCTTGTAGCCAGCAGTTCAAGAGCAGCCTGGGCAACATGGCAAGACTCCGTCTCTACAAAAAATAAAAAAAAATTAGCCAAGTGTAGCCAGGTGCATGCCTGTAGTCCCGCTGCCCAAGAGACTGAGGCAGGAGGATCTCTTGAGCCCAGGAGTTCAAGGATGCAGTGAGCTATGATTGTGCCACTGCACTCTAGCTTGGTGACAAAATGAGACTCTGTCTCAAAAACAACAACAAAACAACACAACAAAGGAAAATCACACCTAGGCATATTATAGGAAAAATGCCATGAACCAAAGACAAGAAGAAAAATAAATGCAGAGAAAAAAGATGCATTATAATTAAGAGAACAAAAACAGGACAACTGACTTTTTTTGTGTGTGTGTTGTTTTGTTTTGTTTTGTTTTGTTTTGGTTTGGTTTTTTTTTTTAGACAGAGAGCCTTGCTCTGTCACCCAGGCTGCAGCGCAGTGGCGTGATCATGGTTACTGCAACCCTGACCTTCAAGGCTCAAGCAATCCTCCCACCTCAGCCCCGACTACTTGGGACCATAGGCAAACGTCACCATGCCCGGTTACTTTTTTATATTTTTTTGTAGAGACAGGGTCTCACTTTGTTGCCCAGGCTGGTTCGCACCCCTGGGCTCAAGTGATCCACCTGCCTCGGCTTCCCAAAGTGCTGGGATTACAGGTGCGAGCCACCATGCCAAGCCAGGACAACCGACTTCTGAACGGAAGCAAAGGAAGCCAGAAACTTCCTAGGGGACAGAGCCAGACCCCCATCTCTAAATAAATAAAATAAAAATAAAATGTAGTGATACCTTCAAAGCACTGAAAAAAAATTAAAATAACCACCAACTCAGAATCCTATACCCAGTGAAAATATTCTTCAAGAATAAAAGCAAAGAAATTTGTGTTGGCCAACCCACGCAGGACTTATGATCATTGAGAGAAGGGAAGCACACGAGGAGAGTCCTACATTCAACCCAGATTTCTTCCTTAGGCCACTTCCAAACCACTGCAAAGGAAACAAGTCCAAACTGAAGTGGCAACAATCTCAGTGGGCAGAAGAAACAGAGCTCAGCATTGAGGGCTGTCAAGGTGACTAGGATTTGAAGGAAAGAGTACTGGAGACAAAGGAACTCTAGAGCCCCCCGAATCTGTACAAGGATACCCACTTGGGTCCTTGGCTGACCGCTAGGCATATGAACAGGGTGCAACTATAGGAGTCTATCAAAGAACAGCTGCTTGGAGTCAAATCACTGCTGAGCAGCTTCTTGGGCTCTCAGCTGCAGCTTTTGGGCTAGACAATCCACCTGAGGAGAAAAGTGGCATCAAATGCTGAGCTCACACCCCCTACTTTTCTCCCTTTCCTCTGGATCTTGGCTCCACAAATTTTCACTCTGTTGATAGCAGTGCTTCAAATGCTTTCCAATGCTTCAAATATGTTTTTTTAAAATCTTAGCCTGCTTTTCTCCTTGTTCTCAGTGGAAAAGTTGGTTCAAAGCATTCTTGTCACCATTGATAAAAGCAGAATGCTTTTTTTCTATAATACATTTTGAAGGCTGGGTACGGTGGCTTGCACCTGTAATCCCAGCTACTTGGGAGGCTGTGGCGAGTGGATCCCTTGAGCCCAGGAGTTCGAGGCTGTAGTGAACTATGATCATGCAACTGCACTGTAGCCTGGGTGACAGAGAGAGACCCCCACCTCTAAATAAATAAAAATAAAACATTTTGGAGAGAAAATTTTAAAAGCCTAAATAAATGAATGGATTAGGATTCCATGCTCAAGGATTAGAAGACTCAGTATTGTAGAGATGTAGTTCGCCCCAAAGTCGTCTAAATGCAATGCAGCTCAGTTTTTCAAAATCCAATTGGAAGTGATGGGGGAGACTTAGCAAGCTGGCTCTGAAATTTATGAGGAAATGCAAAGACCAAAATTAACCAAGCACTTGTGAAGAATAAGAACAAGAGAGATAGAAGCCTTGCTCTCCTCGGTATCAAAACTTACTATGAAGCTCCAGTAATTAAAATATTGTGATATTGGCATACTAGACAAATAGACAATGAAATAGAAAAAAAAGAGCCTAGAAATAGATTCGCACACATATATATTTGATTTATGATAAGGTGGCATTCTACAGCAGTAGGAAGTAATAGATTTTTCAGTAAGCTGGATATCTATTTGGAAAAAATGAAACCTGATACCCACTTCATACCTTACCTAAAAATCAATTCCTGGTAAACTGTAAATCTGTGAAAGACAAAACAATAAAGATCCTAGAACATCTCATAGGAGAACATTCTTATGACTTAAATACAGGACTTTTTTTTTTTTTTTGAGATGGAGTCTAGCTTTGTTGCCCAGGCTGGAGAGCAGTGGTGCAATCTTGGCTCACTGCAACTTCCGTCTCCCAGGTTCAAGTGATTCTCCTGCCTCAGCCTCCCCAGTAGCTGGCATTACAGATGCCTACAACCACCTCTGGGTAATTTTTGTATTTTTAGTAGAGATGAGGTTTCACCATGTTGGTCAGGCTGGTCTCAAACTCCTGATCTCAGGTGATTTGCCTGCCTCAGCCTCCCAAAGTGCTGGGATTACAGGCATGTACCACCACACCCAGCCAGTACAGGACTTTTTAAATAGAATACAAAACCCCACAAACTAGAAAGGGAAAATTTATCAACTCTACTACCTTAAAATTAGTAATGTCTATTCATCAAGACACCATGAAGAGAGTGGAAAAGCAAGCCACAGGGGGGAGAAGATATTTACATACAATCCCTAAGAGACTGTGGGGCAGATACTTCCCATGCTCCACCTCACATCCTCTCGGCCACTTTTTCCTCTGCTATGGCTATCGCTCCTGCAAGATGGCATCTTCACCCTGTGCCCCAGGGCTTCTCAGTGGCCCCAGTGTGGGGTTCATGTGGGAATCACTCACACGTGTATGATCTGGAAAAGTGAGGGGCTTAACACCCCATGGGGACCCCTTGGTCAAAAGGGGCCCTGAGCTAGAGGATAAGTGCTCCCTTCTTTCATTCTCAAGTGGATAATTTTGAGGTGCATTTTACATGGCCCCTTAGAAGGAAGGTCTCAGTGAGACTGAGTCCAAGTTTCCCACAACAGTGACCAGCTCTGGAGAAGCCACTCTTTGGTTGGTTTCCTCTCATTTCCTTTCCACTGTGATTCCCTAGGACATTCCCAAATAAACGTTCTGCCTGCAAGCCCTGGCCTCAGGCTCTGTTTTCTGGTGGTAACCCCGGTTACCCTAGAAATCTAGAATCCCTACAAATCACTAAGAAAAAGATATGCAACTCAATAGAAAAACATCAAGACATGACAGGCTTTACAAAAAAAGAAATCCAAGTGGTCAAGGAACATTTAAAAAGCTGCTTGACTCTGTTAATGGTCAGGAAGATGCTAGTTAAGCTTACTTCATACTCATCAAAATGGCTAAAATTTTAAAATAATGAAAAGTTTTGGTAGGTATATTGTCTACCACTGTGTGACAAATTACCTCAAAACTTGATGGCCTAAAACAACAAACATTTATTATCTCACCATTTCCACGTGTCAGGAATCGGGGCTTAGCTGAGTGTCTCTGGCTCAGGGTCTCCCACAAAGCTGTAATGGAGGTGTGAGCTAGGACTGCAGTCACCCAAGACTTGACTGGGGGGATAACTCACTTGCAAGTTCGCTCAGGTGATTGTGGCAAGTCTCAGGTCCTCACTGGTTGTGGTCAGGTGTCCGTTCCTTGCTGGGTAGACCTCCTTCCACTAGCTCACTACAGGGCTTCCCTCGCAGTAAGCAGGTGAGGATGCAAGGGAGAGTGCCCAAGATAGAGGCCTTTTTGTAACCTCATCTTGAAAGTGATATCCATTACCTTCTGTCACATCCTATGCAGTAGAAGTGAGTTACTATCTCCAGCCCACACCTAAGAAGAGGAGATTACACAGGGTGTGAATACCAAGAGGTGAGGATCTTTGGGGCCATTTCAGAAGCTGGCTGCCACAATGAGGATGGACAACAACTCATATAGTGATGGTGGGAGCATAAATTAGTACCACTATGTTGGAAAACAATTTGGCATTTTCTACCTAATGTGAAGATATGCTTATCCTCTGACATAGCACCTCTACACTTAGCATGCACACCAACAGGCATGCATAGAAATATTAATAGCAGCATTATTTGTAATAGCAATATTACAGTAATGCTATTGTAATAGCAATAACATTATTGGTAAAAGCCCAAATGTCCTTCAACAGTAAAACCGATCAATAATTGTTAGGTAAAACAGATCAATAATTGTTGGATATTCATGCAGTAGAATACTGTCGCGTACAGCAGCAAAAATGAGCGAAACAGTTATATGCGACACAAATGAATATAAAAGATGTTTAATGAAAACAAGTTGGACATAAAGGAATTTCTATTTGAGAAAATTATTCTATTCGTAGAAATTTCAGAAAACAAACCAAACTAAGCTACTGTATTTTGTGATGTCTGCTTAGATGGTAACACTGTAAAGAATAGCAAGTAAGTAGTTACCACAAAAGTCGGTGGAGTGCTTATCCGTTGCAGGAGTGGGAGGGCCTCCTGAGCAGGCATGGGCAGGACCAGGGCTGCCAGCACCCTGGCACACTTCTATTTCTCGACTGAAGAGTGGTTACGCAGGTGTTTGCCTTCTGATCACTCACTGAGCTGAATATTCTTTTGTGTGTACCTTCTATAGGTACGTTACATTTGCCATAAAGAAAGGTCTTGGCCGGGCACAGTGGCTCATGCCTGTAATGCCAGCACTTTGGGAGGCCAAGGCGGGCAGATCACCTGGGGTCAGGAGTTCAAGACCACGCTGGCCAACATGGTGAAACCCCATCTCTACTAAAAATACAAAAATTAGCCGGGCATGGTGGTGTGCACCTGTAATCCCAGCTACTCAGGAGGCTGAAGCAGGAAAATCGCTTGAACCTGGGAGGCAGAGGTTGCAGTGAGCTGAGATCAGGCCACTGCCCACTCCAGCCTGGGTGACAGAGGGAGACTCCGTCTCCAAAAAAAAAAAAAAAAAAAACAATGATCTCAGAAAACTACACACAAACTTACATCCTATTATCTAGTCATGCACAAAAGAAGGCCGAGGGCCTGGCAGAATAAGCACTCGGCAACTGTCAGCCTGTTTTCAGGGCTCCTTCAGGTGAGAAATCCAGGCACATTCATGTCTGCCTCACCCCTTCGCCATGCCAGGCCCTGGAAGGAAAAGAAAGCAGTAGAGTCCGTAAGCCTTGCCATTTCCAACATGGTTTGGTCTGGAGAGAGGCCTCTCCTTCTGGGAGAGGACCCAGTCTTCTCCCTCAGTCATGGTGGGAGGCAGGGAGTGTGAAGGGGGTGTTGGCTGAGCAGACCTGGGGTCGGGAGTCAGGGATAGGAAGCCCTTTGGAGCAGTCACTGGAGCTCAGCTCTTGGAGACAAACTGCCTGCTCCATGTGGCTTTAGTGAGAAGACAAAAAAACCCTCTCTAAGTGCCTCCCCAACCCCCACCCCTAGAACTTCAATGAAAAGGTCAAGGGAATTTTCCTCTCCTTTAAATGGAATGAATCTTTCTTGGGCCCAAAAAGAATTATTCATCAGGTGTTCATGGCACTCCGTGTGCTTTTACAGGGCCTGGCCGTGCTCTGAGGCACAACAGACAACTTTCTTCCTGAAAGCTCAGTTTATAGGCCAACTTCAAAGCTCGGGTTCTCAGAGCAGGGCACGAGGCTCCAGTTTGAGGACTCACATCAAAGGGAGGCACATAGGTTGATCTGCTGTCGGGTGGACAGCCGCAGGGCTGCAGGGGCGGCCTCCGAGGACTTGGCTGTCCTCTGCTCCTAGAGAGCTCGGGGGGGGTAGCCTGGCATGGCCCAGCCTTGCAAACTCCAACTTCAAAAGCCCCAGACCATCACTCTACCTATGGCAGGTGACTGTCTGAAATGGAAGGCAGAGGGTGGAGGGCAGAAGACAGGGGTCAGGGGATAGTAGATGCCCCCAAACCTGTTTATGCTGCCCAGTCAGGAAAGGAGACAGGCTTTAAATGTGGAAGAACCATGTGGAGCCCTGCTGTCCCGAAGGGCAAAACCAGCCCGGTGAATGCTTCTTGAGTGCTCCCAAGCCAGGGACTGTGTGAGGACTACCTCCTTTAGTCCTCACAATGAACCCTGGAAGGTAGGTCCTATTATGTTCATGTTTCAGAAGAGGAAACTGAAGCTTACGAAGTCCAGTGGTTTGCATACCTCAGTAGAGCTGTTGTGAAAATTAAACGAGTTAGTCCACAGAAAATGCTAAGAACAGTTCTCAGCACCATGGGAAGGATCAGAAAAAATATACATATTGGTTATCATTTACCTGCATTTAAATTAGTCACAGAATTAATAAGGGTAGATTGGAATTCCACAGTCCCTGCTCTTATCTACTACTCAAGGGACTTAAGAGAGTGAGAGATGCTCTCTGGGGGCTACAGTATAAAACACGTAACAGAGCTGAGCAGAGATAGGCAAAGTCATCCCAAAAAGAGAGAGGGCTCCCTGGCCAACAGGCCTCAACTTCATTCATTTATCCATTCGTTGAACAAATTATTTCTTAGCGCTCTCTTTGTGGCCGACATTGTTCTGGGCAGAAGGGATAATACAGTGAACAAGACAGTGTCCTTGCTTTCATGAAGCTTGTGTTCTTGTGAGGGAAGCAGTCAGTAAACTAGCAAACAAATAATTAAAGAACAAGAGTGTGATGCATATTAAATGACTGTAACTTAAATGCTGGTAAATAACTAATATGTATATTTTTTCTGATGCTTCCCATAGGGGCAAGAACTGATCTTAGCATTTTCTATGGACTAACTCATTTAATTCTCACAACAGTTCTACTGAGGTAGGTAAAAATATCCTTATTTTCCAGGTAAGGACATGGAGGCATGGAGAGGGGAAGTAACTTGCCCAAGTCACAGGGCTGGCAACCCGGATTTGATTCCAGACAGCCTGGCTCAGTGCGTGTCACTTCTGCACTAGGCTGTCTCCCTCTCATGGTGTCAACCTGTGGATGAGGGGCTGGCCAGTCATAGCCACATAGAGAAGAGCCACCTGAAGGGCAGTGCCATCTTCCTTTGTTCCAAAGAGGAAGCCCCGGTCCAGGAACATGAGCATCAGGTCTGCAGGACATAGTCTCCTGTCGTGGAGATAGTACCTCAGGTTGGTATAGCTCAGTAACACCAGGACTCTCCAAGACTGCCCTGGTCCTGAGACTTCCGTGTCTAAAGAAGACACGCATCCCAACCCCAGCTGGGGCTGGGGGTGGTAGTAGTAGTGTCAGTGAATACCAGTAGCCAATCTGCCTGGCAGTTCGGTTCTCATCCAATTTTCTCCTTCTGTCTCCCAAGTCTGGTCAGTGTGACTGTAGCCCTGAGAGACAGCCCCACTCTTAATGCTGACAAATCTGGTTTCTGAGTCCTAAAGCCGAAAGACCTGTGGCTAGGTCAAGTGTGCCTAAGTAACACCTCTCCAACGTGCCCCAGGCCATGCTCGCTGTCAGATCGCAGCCACAGAGGGGGTTTCCATTCATCACACAGTAGGCACTGACACAGGCACTTTCCCAAACCTAAGTTTCTCTTCGGGCTGTCTGTGACATCATCAATTTCACCAGAGATTATTCTTTTTCAAAGGACCCAGAATCCAACTCTATAGGACCATCATCCCTTTCTCCATCAAAATCTTCCCATAAGTCCCCAGGAAGCTCTTCTCTCTCTTTTTTTCCTCCAAGGTAACAGCAGCCAATGTAGTGGTTAAAAGCTCCCTGGAGTCAGAGGGAGACAAGCTCAAGTTTCAACTCAGTTAATTCCTAGTCATGGGACCACTGTGCCTCAGTTTTCTCATCTATAATACGGGAATCATAATATCTAGCGTATGGGAAGTCTAGACTATACTATGGTAGAAAATAAACCCTAAAGTCCCAGGGGATGAATATATCAAAATTTATTTCTTACCCATGCAAAGTTAGGTGTAGATCTTGGGGCCTCTCCCAGGTAGTTCCCTTCCAAAGTGGAGAGTTAGGGCAAGTCAGTTTGCGTCTTGCGGTTCCACTCTCCGAAATATGTGGCTTCTAGGTGGCCACTGCAGAGCAAGAGAAAGCTAGAGACAGTGCACTGGTTCTTAAATGCTTCCGCCCAGATGTGACACATCTCATTCAACTTGTGGTCCACTGTCCAGAGCTGGACATATGGCCTTGCTTGAGTCTAAAGTGGCAGCATGATGGGGAGGAACACATGGTTATCTGTTTGTAGTTATTGTATCTGCCACAGAGAGTAACACAAGGTGCTTGATACATAAGCAGCAATAAAGGTAACCAGAATTATTACTATCCAAAATAACCACCTGAAAAATGATTCCGACTTGAGGTTAGTGGAGCTTCAGGTATGGGCTAGATTCATCAGTGGTGGGCAAGTTCCTGGGAGGTGGAAGAGGTGCTGGAGTGTAACCACGATTGTCACTCCCACACTCTCCACCCTCCCAACCCAGTGCCAAGCTCAGCATGTCCATTATACGCTCACACATATTCAATCTATCAGAACCTTCCCTGGGTTTCTGCCTTGTTGCCCCAGGGCCAGCTCTCCTAGAATAGTGAGAAGTGGGTAAGTGGGAGGCAGAGGTAGACACCACAGCCCACCTGGTCCCTCCAACCTCACCTTCCCGAGCAGTCAGCATCTGTGATAAGCTGGGCACTGAGCAAAAGAAAGCCTTGGAGAAGCCCACAGGCTGGCTACCAAAACAAGGTGTATGGGAGCAGATACTGCCTTGCAGAAGTTCTCTTGTTGGTAAGGGTCATGGAAACCATTGCACCTTGTGAGGCTTGTGCTCTAAGCAATTGCCAGTTTACAAGGAGACTATCACCTTTTGGTGAGCAAGTTTTCCTCTAAATTAGTTAATGCTTGAGACCTTAAATTATAAGCATGAGTGGCCATTATTGGGACCTGCTGATGCCCAGGGCACACTTTGGCCCAAGTAGTAAGCAAGACTAGCATATCCCCAGTGGCAGAGCCAGCCTGTTCCAGGCTTCATGGCCAGTAGGTATCAAGTAGCTGCAAGTGGAAGAACTTAAACTTGAGAGGACAGTTGTGAGTTCATGTGAGGAAAGTCTGGGGGCTCCTGGGAATGACCAGGTGAGACAACAGCAGAAGACTCCTGTGGTGAGCAGCAGGAGGCAGAGGCCATGAAATCTGAGTTACTACTGTCACTGGGAACTTATTTTGCCTAACAGCTAGTGTGGCCCCAAGAAACACAGGTAACAGCAGAACGTCCTGAAAGTGACAGCCAAGAAAATGGATTTCAGAGCATACATGGAACACCTCTGGGGGCTCCCAGAACAAGGTAAGAGGACTCTGGGGGTGGTGGGGGGGCTGATGTTCCCACAGTTGTGGGCAGAGAGGAACCCAGAGAACTACCGCTTTTCACTGTGATTCTGACCCTATTGTGCTCCTCCGGGCCACTGTCTTCGAAGCTGGAGATTTGGCAAAGACCCTGAAAGGACTTCGCTGGGATGTCCAAGCCCTGGGTTCTCTTGGTGCAGGACCTGACTTTCCAGCTCCTCCTAGGGATGATTCTGCCTCTGAACCCGAATTCTGGGTCTAGGAAGGAGGTGCTTTCCAGGCCCAAGAGGCCTCAAGGGGCAACAGAGACTCAGACCAGCATGAGCCAGGAGCTCAGTCAAAAGGAGCTGAGCACCCTCAGTGCCCCAAAGAGAGCCTCCTTCCATGTGGGGAGAGTGAGACTTGGTGGACAGTTCCAGGGTCCTGGGCCAGGATGGCGAAAGGGACTGCTGCCATGGCCCACACAACCAGCAACACATCCAAATCCAAAGATATCAAATCAGTTAAGGATTGAGATGCAGCTCAGGGCTCAGTGGGAAAGCATCTGCAACTCATCAGTGAGGTCCACCCGAGGGCTGGAGGATGTAGGTGACTGCAGACAGTTACAGCAGCTTCCTATCTGACTGCGAGCTCAGCCAAGGGACTCAGCCTCCCGCATTCCTTCCCAGCTCTAGGGCCAAGTGTGAGAGAAAGTAAACAGCAAGGAGACCCTTATACGTGAGGACAAAACCCTCTTCCTTTGGAGGAGCCCTCAGCAAGTGCTTCCTGGCTGTCTCAGTTCAAGTCTTCAAGTTAAGCTGTGAAGCCTCTTCCCTGTCGCTAAGCAGTTACCCTTGTGCTCAGAGAGGTCCCTTTTAGGGTCTGCATGAGCTGCTCCAGAGCATGGGGCTGAGCCTTTCTCCCCAAAACCCAGACCTTCCTGGGCTGGTCGACACCCTCCCCTGCAGGTCCGCTCCCTTCCTCACCCTGCTCCAACCTCATCTGCATTTAACATCCCTTGTTGGGCTGTGGCAGAGAATACTCAACAGACTCATATTAAAAATGCCCTTTAAAATTCAAAAGCTTTGAACTAAAGAAATACCTTGAGAAGTTTTCATGGAAAGTTCAGCTCCACTGGTTCAATTCACTACACTTAGATGCACCTTTTCAAATAATAGGGAAAAAATGTAACAGGGTCAGACCCAATCAATACAGTTGTTCAAACAGAATTGCAGGGACTGTGATGTGCGCACATTTTGTACTCTGCCTTTGTACCCCGCCACTCGCTCTGAAGAAAGGTTTCTTTGCTAGGAGAGCAATGAAAGTGGTAGCCTTTTGAGCAGAGGTGGCAAAGCCATGGCGTGTTTACTGGGCCGGGAGGGGCTCTGCCATTTTTCATGTCTTCCCCAGTCAGGTCTCTTTGTTCTTTTCATAACGGTGCACAACCCACATGGGCAAAGTCCCTTGCACACCCCAGCGTCGGAAGCAGAGGGCTCCCAGCATTTGTCCGCCACATCTCAGAAATGTGATATGGGGATTATACAAATAATTTGATTCTTCTTTCCCACCCTTGGTAAGAACACAAAAGGACTTGCCAGGGAGTCCTCCGCTGTCCTTGTGGGAAATTCCCAAAGCCCAAAATGGGCTCCTGTCTGGCTGAGCCTGAGCCAGGTTCTGCTCCTCCCCATCCCCATCCCTTCAGGTCCCTGGAATGAAACTGTGGGCAGAGAGATGATTCCCTGGCCATGCCCTGCAACCTAAAATAACCAGGAAAATTCTAGAGAACCCAGCTGACCTGAAGGCAGCCCAGGGGTTAGAGAGAGAGGGAGGGGCTAGCTGCAGCTTACACTCCCACAGACACCAAGGCAGGCAGGAAAGTGAATGATGGAGAAAACAAAATGCTTATTTTCATCGTCTACACTAGTCTGGGCATGTCTACTTCATATGGACTCACAAATCCTACATATGATTGTAATCATCTGAACGACGTTCTGAAGATGTTGAGAATCTTGGCAGTTCAGGAGGTTCAAGAAGGCATTAGGAAAAGATGTTATTCCTAACCCGTTTCATACTAGATCCTAAAATGTTCTTGTTCATTCTTGCTAAAACTAGACATCCGGGGCTCAACCTGGACCTGCGTTAAAGTCAGAATTGAGGAGTGGACACCAGCAAATGGATGCAGAAGTGTGCTCACATCCCCTTCGTCAACTGCAATCTCGTTTAAGGTCCTGGGGTCTCCTGGAAGGAAGGGAAGTTGGAATCACGGGGCCACATGGCATTCCCTGGAGTCCTCCCCACCCTGTAGTGTCACCAGCCAGCCAGCACCATCACAGATGGCCCCATCTTACCTCAGGTAATGAGAGTGCTCTCAAGGCCGGGCCACGTCACCTGCCTACGCAGGATGGAGCTGGAGTGTGCCTTTTCTGACCATGGTAGTTTCCGTTGACTCCGAGTTGAGGGCCTGTCACACAGTCACTCACTCACTCTGTAGATTGAAATCTGGGCCTCAATTCCTATAGAACAGGCTACCCTTCCTCCCTGACGGCACACTCTAAAAAGAGCAGCAAGGTAGTGGGTTCCACATTCCCTCTTACACAGGATTGCATGTGTGAGACAGAAAGTGAGACCAACAGTAAATAAATAAATAAATAAAAAATAAACCCACTGGCATGTTTTCACTGAGAAAATGTCTGCAGATGGCCACCCTGTGGGGTGGGTATTATCCCGTGTGGTTTCTTTTTTGGTTTGAGGGGCTTTGCACTCAGTTATGAAATCATTCTCACCACCACCACCACCCCCCTTCATCTGCTATGGTGACATCTCCAAGTAATGTTTAAAACCAAAGAGTACATTTTATTTTAAAATTAAAAAGTTCAGTAGCTAAAAAAGCAGCAGTACCCCCTGTTCGGAATGCCTTGGAATCTACTTTCCCCAGTTTAAATAGTTGGAAAGTCACCATGAACCTCGGATGCTCTTCTTGGCAGTAGAGAAAAACTGCCGTAACAACAGCTCAGAAATATACACACCCCTCAATGGAACTGGCTTCTTGCCTTCTGTTTTGAGCATACATCACAAGTCAAAATGAATTAAATACAATTCCAGTTTGCAATGGTCCGTCACTAAGCTGCCTCCCAGGAGCGAGCCGGCAGCATGTGGGTTGGAAGGGGGCCCACAGCGTTCCCTGCGCTGTCTTGAATTGGACTGCAGTCTGTCTGACAAACCAGCCCCACAAGGGAGTCCACAGCCTGGCGGCTCTTTGACTGGGATGGGGTAGGGGGTTGCCTTGAGCAACTGTGGAAGCCTAGCCAGGGGCCCAGAAGCACAGGCCTCCTCACTCCAGGCCTCTACAGTCAATCAAATGTCAAGGAATCGTCACCAGAAGAAACTTTTCATAGGTAAATAGAAGCAGGGCTGAGAGCTGACAGTGGGGATTTTCCAAAGAAATGGAAACAAACGTACACAGGCCACTCACCAGAGACTATAGCCAGCAAGAAACAGGAAATGTATCAGGTTAATATTTTAATCTGTACATCACATTTTTTTTTTGCAAACCATTACATTTTTAAATTAACTTTTTCTTGCAAAATATTCATTTCATTTTTTCCAAGAAAATCTTATAAAGGCAAAAATAAAATTTTATTTTGGCAAATGTCATGAAGTCGATACTGGCAGCATATGGAGTTAGTTAAAAATAGACAACAACTGCTAAATATATTCAAAATTCTATTTTTTTTTCTGAGCATAGTCAAAGAGAAATTTTCATTTAAAGTGTGGCTCCACCCAATGGAGGTTTTCGTTGTTGTTGTTTTTTCCATTTAAACGTCATTGTTTATATGCAGAATAATATAAGAAAACAACTTAAATAAAGGGCCACAAACACTGCACCTGGCTTGGTAGCCCCCCTCCTCATGTGGGGCTGGAAGTCAAATCAAAGTCCTGCCATTATGGCCCTGCTGGCGGCAGGCCATGAGGGATGGTGGGGGCACACTGCTGCCCTCCTGCCACCAGACCTGAGTCCCAGGGAAGCCAATCCGGGGTTCTCCAAGGGCAGGCAGCAAAGGCTCCCATCATGGCCTGGTTGGAGGGAAGGGATTTCTAGGTAGATGTCACCCAGTGTGGAGTTTATTGCTACGATACAATGAAAGTTGCTTCCTCTCACCTTTTCTGTACTTCAATGTGTACTGTTAAAAATGAAAGCAGGCTGGGCGTGGTGGCTCACGGCTGTAATCCCAACACTTTGGGATGCCGAAGTGGATGAATCACCTGAGGTCAGGAGTTCGAGACCAGCCTGACCAACATGGAGAAACCCCCGTCTCTACTAAAAATACAAAATTAGCCGGGCGTGGTGGCACATGCCTGTAATCCTAGCTACTTGGGAGGCTGAGGCAGGAGAATCACTTGAACCCAGGAGGCAGAGGGTGCAGTGAACCGACATCGTGCCATTGCACTCCAGCCTGGGCAACAAGAGTGAAACTCCGTCTCAAAAAAAAAAAAAGATAGCAAACTGCTTTTTTCTTTCTGACAAGAGCCTTTTGCTGGAGGAAGCCTGGGGGCAGGTTGTGGGACCCAGTCCTCTTGAACACACTGTTGCCCCTAAGCCAAACCCAAGAGGCAAGGCACAGACTTGGGCTCCACGTGCGATCCTCGTGGAGTTTCACACAGAGCTGGTCATCAGGTCAGGGACAGCTGATCTCTGCAGCCAAGGGCCCCTCTTCTCCCAGACAGCACGCCAACCAGCCTCTTGCTGGAGTCTACTGGGAACACCTCTTCAAATCTCACTTTCTCCTGAGGTCACTGGAAGTTGGACTAGCCTTGGCTTGCCCCGCCCTTCCTGCCCCCCCAACACCTGTCACCCAGAAGTACCTGAATCTGTACGTGCAGCTGCAAAGTCCTGCATCCTCAACCTTCCTGCCACTCAGCCCTTGAGGGGAACATTAGAAAATAGATTCTGATTCTAAAATACAGTGTATTTTACAGTGTATATCAAAAGTGCTTTTGCCATTCATATGTAGAGAGGAGTCTGAGCTTAACTAGTAGGTGCATATTAGGGCCTGGCCTGTGGTGAACACCCGCAGTCGGTAAGCTGCTCCTTCCTCCAGCCGGATTCCCTGCTCAGCTGGAAGGGGTTTCCTTGGGGGCAGAAAGGTCATCTCCTTGGAGGAAGCTGGTTCCACTGGGCCCCTGGCTCCAGGCTTCTCCTTTGCATGCTGGGTCACGGGTCAGTCACTGCCTGGGCTGGCAAAAAGCACAGGAGACAGTGAGAGGCTGGCATCCAGGGAGCAGGCACGTCTGCACACACATGACAGAATGGCAGATAGGCGGACAGGCAGAGCAGCAGAGCAGGGGGCTCTGGCAATGCGGCCGCTGCCGGGGGACCCTCAGCTTCCAGGACACATGGGGCTCTCGCCCCACCCTCCCTGCATCCCTACTCCACTGCTAGACACATGCTGGCCCCTAAATTGGGTCCCCATCCCGACAGGGCAAAGACTCTAATAAAGGTGCAGTCTGGCCCTGCCCTTCATTCTTTCAATGTGGGTAGCGCTCTTGGCCTCTGTGGGCCTTGTTTTTCTAACCTAAAAAACATGGTGGTCCTACCCACTTCTTAACAAGGATGCTGTGAGGGTAAGAAGAAATGCAGTACTCCAAAGAGTATAATAGGCCAATCTTACAGCCATGGGGGCACCAAAACCCAGGAGGAACAGAACCTCTCTCCTGCCTCTCTGTGACTGAGCGCTGTTACTGTGCTCAGATCTCTAGCAGAAAGCCACACCCCCAAATGTGGCCTTCACAATGGACGTGGCTAGAGCACTTCCCTATGGCTCCTCAACCACGGGGCCTCTACTCCACACCTCCTCAGAGCCTGGCCCAAGGAGGCTGACCTCTTCCTCTCATGCTCAGGCTGGCGGGGACCTGCTGACTCTGCTGTGAGGCACGGGGAGCACCCAGGATGGACACCTGCCAAAAAATCACGCTTCGTTCCCTGCAGCACAAATACTCTCTCCCTCCTTTCACTTCTTTCTCCAAACACCTAGAGCTGCTCGGGGCGGCCCAGATGAACCCATGAGTGGTGATGGGGAACAAAGGCTCTGAACTCACATCAAAGGGGTTCAAACCCCAGCACTTAACAAGCTGCGATTCCTTGCGCATATCCCTCAAGGCCTCTGAGCTTTTGTTTTTTCATCTCTAAAACGGGGAGGGGGGGGGAAATATCTTCATAGGGTTGTTGTGTGGATCGAAAGAGATACTTAGCACAATGCCTGGCACACAGCAGGCACTCAACAATGTTAACCACAAGTATACGTAAAGGAAGGAGAGGGGAAAGCCCTGCAAAATGATAGTGGGATGGGATGTCAGGGTAAGGACTGCCCAGACCGGTAGTCTGACCTTCCCCTGTCCAGGTGAACCGCTGGGCTCAAAAGCAACAGGCCTAGGCCAAGAACTCACTTGAGACTGGACCAGATGCCAGCCTCCTGTTCCAGGGCTCCCTCCTCATCCCACACTGCCTCTCATCACTAGATGCCCACATGGGGAGAACTTGGTAGGGTTGGTGCCAGAGCTTTCTGCCTGGCTGAGGGCCAATTTCACATTGCCCTGGGCTTCCCTTTCTCTCCCTCTTAAAGTGCCCAGTGACCAAAAGGGCAGTCCCAGTCTCTGCGCTGACACCAATTCTTTGTGACCTGGAGTGAGCCCCAGCCCCTCACTGGGCCTCAGTTTCCTCATCTGTAGAACTGGACTTTTCCCAATCTTACAGTTCTTCAATTTCTTTGGCCAAAGCCCTGAAAGGCCAAGATCTAACTCTTCCTTTCCAGCCCCCCGAGGCTGGCAGTGTGGTCTGCACTGGTTCTCGGGCATCAGGGTGCCCTACTGAGGAGAGCAGGGGATGGGGGCACAGTTCTGGTTCTAGAGATTTCATGGAGGCAGCAGGGTGGATTGCTCAGTCCCTATCGTATTAGAGCCACTGAGGATTGAGTTCCTAAAAAGCATCACTTTCCCACCTGCTACCAGTCAGAACAGTCCCGCCAGCGGCCGCTTTGCCAGTGGAAGGAGGCATCAGCAGGTGGCACTGCAATCACCTCAGCACAGCAGGGAGGTGAGGGGCTCAGCGCTAGGGAGGTGCAGGAAGCAGGCAGAAGCACACCAGACAGGGGCTCTTACTTGGAAGGTGTTAGACAAAGGTGTAGTGGAGTCCGTTGGTAAAAGGGGGGTAAGGTGGCACCGTCCTGGAAGACAGGGGGCCTTTAGGCGGGAGGAGGGCCAGCTGCTGTGCTAGATGGGGCACACAGGAATTAAGCGGTGTGTTAGACTCCTCATCAGCTCCTGCAGCACCAGATGCCCCATTTGGCAGGCCGGGGTGGCATGGGCCCTGCTGCCCACCACGAAGGGCCTGGGCTTGAGGGTGAGGGACAGATCCACGGGGCCTGGTGGGGAACCAGATGGGTCAGGCTGCAGTTCCTGGATATGTTTCTGAGATGGAGAGAGGCATCAAGAGTGAGGAAAGGCCGCAGCAAAGATCATCCCTGAGTAGGGAGGGAGAAAGGCCCTGGGAACTGGCCGCAGCATGTTAGGGCTGGGAGCGCTCATCTGCTGGCAATAAGGAGGCCGAGGATGGCAGACCCCCCCAGGGTTAGAGCAAGCAAGGCGAGAGGAGGGCATGGTATGGTGGGGGAGCCGCCCCTGCTCGAACCCTCCCCAGGAGAAGCTCAAAAGCTGCTAAGATGAACCCCTGGGTCATGAGAAGGAGAGGTCTGGATGAGCCATCTCCTGCATCGCTAATCCCAGAACACCACACCGGCCACCTCTCAGCCCATTCAGCATGTGCTCGAAGGGACAGAGGACAGCCGAGATTTCAAGGACTCTGTGCAGGATCAGGCTGTGGGGGACAGAGAACAGGTTTTGACTAAGACTATGGCCCCTCCCCTTGTTGCCAGTCACTCTCATGGCCCTCTGGGGCCACAGCAAAGCTCTGATCTCCAGACAAGACTCCCCAGGCCCAGGCATCTGAGGACCCTGCCGGCCACATCCTTGGCTACTTCTAGACACTTTGGACAGGGTTGGAGAATTGGTAGGGGCCATGACACCACTTCAGGCTCTATGGCTGTTCCCTCCCCAGAAGAAGCACACCTGGCCAGGAGCACCACCCAGACACACAGTGGCCTCTGCACTGGGGGAGAAATGGTACTGGGTGAATTGTGAAGGCACAAGGCACACACAAGCAGGTGAGCTGTGAGTGGAAGGAGGAGCCTGCGGTCTCCTTCCTGGCTGAGAGAAAGAGCAGCCCTTTTATACACAGACACACACACGTACACACAGTCACGCACACACAGACACACATACACAGACACACACATAGACACACATTGAGACACACGGACACACACACACACACACGTTCTCATCCCATGGTGTTATTTTTTTCCAATTGGACTGCAAAGTCCCACTTTCCAAGTCCTGTACTTTCTGGCACAGTACACTGTGATGAGGTGAACACTGGCTTTAGTTTAGAGACGAAGGCGGGGGGGGGGGCCCCCTTCTGCCTTGCCCCAGCAAGAAATCCAAGCATCAACCACTTTCCTGCCCCCTTCTTCATGAGGTCAGAAACCTTGGCCCCTTGGCTCAGCACCTTGAAAAACCTGTTCTTAGCTCATAGTCTCAGAGGAAGTGGGGTAGCAGCACCACTCCTCCTGGGACCTTTTTCCCCAGACACTTCTGAGCTTCTGGGCCCCCTTGGTCTCCTCCACTGTGTGGCCTGCTCCACCTTCCCTTCCAAGTCCTGCTGTGCTCATGGGACAGGATGCCGAGTGGTCAGGGGAACACACCACTGACCCTCAACTACCATCCTTGACACCTAGTTTTCCACTGGCTCTGGAACAGGCCACGCTGGGCCCAAGCCCACAGGTGCAGTGGGGCAGGATCCAGGCCTTGGGGGCTGGGCCATGGCCTTACCTGCCACCTGCTTGCTACGCTGGGAGGCCTCGGAGGCCAGGGCGTAGGAGATGTTGATGATGCGCTCCTGCTCCTGCAGCTGCAAGTCCAGGTCAGCCACACTGTTCTGGTCCTGGCCTGAGGTCGGCTGTAGGTTGCACATGCTGTAGGAGGGTCGGAAGCAGACCATGGGCCCTCCTGCCCTGGGCAGCAGCCTCAGGAGTGGAGGGTCTCCCTGGCCTAGAGGTTGTCAACATTTTGAGGGGGATCAGACAAAAACTGTGGTACTTTCTCCCTAGACAAAGGTACACGCTTTTCCCCAAACACCCAAACGGTCCCAGCTTTGTTCCTCCTTTGGGAAGGCCACAGACCTTAAGTTCATGGCTCTAGCTGGAGGCTCTTATTAAATTCAGACATGAGATGGCTAAGCCAGCTCTGAAAGGGAGGCTTACAAACAAGATTAAATTTCTGAAGCTATTGAGGCTTAGGGGACAGTAAAGTCACTTCAGAGGACCCCAGGCCAGCATCCAGGGGAGTGGGCAATGCCTCTGGTGCCCTACGGACAAGGCTGGCACCCTTGGCTCTGATCCGCTGGTCTGCATGAGGGTGCACAGGCCCAAATGCTGGCAGGCCATCACTGGAGCTGATCTCCAACTGGGTCCACTTCATGGCCATGCTTGGCTCCACTCTCCACACTTGCTAGGGTCACTTGGGACACAGAATTGGGGGTGACAGCCCAGGACAAGAAGCCTCTATGAATGTTGCAGGCCTTTCCAGATGACCCAGGCAGGCTTCCTTGCTGATCTGCTGGCGATGTACCAGCCTGCCCCCTCCAATGAGTAGGGCTTACCTGAGACGAAGACCTGGCAAAACACGCACCCCAGCCAGCCTGGCCCAGGGCCCACATGGTAGAGACGCCACCTGGGGTCAGGGTGACCTGCCAACACTTGAGCAAGCGAGGGCTGACCTTGACCGGGCGAGGATGTTGCGGATCTTCTCGGCTTTGCGGTACCGCGCCTGCAGCTCCTCAAGGCTGGGTGGCTCTTCGGGATCTAGCTCCACGTAGCGCTCAGGGATTGACACCTTCTCTGGTTTGGACAGCTGGGGAGAGGCCAGGAGGTGGCAGAGGGAGAGGCTCAGATGTCTGGGTTTAGGACTTGCTTTCCCCACCTCTGTCCCCTCCCACCATGGGAAGCAAGCAGAGTCCACAGAGACCAAGTAACTTGCTAAGATCACAAAATTAGTCAGTTGTGGAATCCAGGTTTGAACCTGAGTCCGACTCCAAAGCTCATGTTCCTTCCACTCCACCAGCCAACCTCCTACAGGCTGGGGGAAGGGAAGGGCAAAATAACTAGACTACAAGCTCTCAGGATAAAAAATGATCATCCTTAATGCCACCATCAAGGCCCTAAGTGATCTGACCCCTGATGACCTCTCCAGCCACTGATCAACCAGTCCCTCCAGTTCCCCGCCCACAGTGGGGCCTCTGTTCTGTCTGGGAAGCTCTTCCTTTTGTTCCCTTGACTCTCATCTTTTCAACCTCACTTTGAGGATCCTTCTCTGATCCCCTCCACCCCCTCACTTTCCATTCACCATTGTCTCCCTCTGTCTAATGCAGGGACTTAGTACTTAGTAGCCCTCCAACTAATTCTCCCTGAATGGATGGATAATGGATAAATGGATGATTGACAGGTGGGTGAATGAAAGGATGTGATGGTGTTTTCTGTCCCTAAAAAAGCTCTTCTGATCTAGACAGGAGGCAGCTATGCTGAATCTACTGCTGGCCAGAGGAAAATGGCCCCAAATTCCACCTCACCAGCATCTCCCGTGGACCTAGTGGCAAACTCGGCTTGGTGAAACCTTGCTTGGACTAAGAACACTAAAGGAAGCTTTTGCATGCTCCAGGAACTTTTTCCTCCCTGAATTACAAAAGCACACTAAAATGGGGTGGGTTGAAGCTCCTAAAAACAAGCTTAATCCAATCCCAGGGCAAATCAGGTCATGGATTTAAACCCACACGCAGCCCTTTCACTCTGTTGGAGATGGCAAGAAATAAGCTCTTCTCTGTTACTCCAATGAGGACAGATTTAGAGGAAGGAAGCAGATTACATTGTAGCAGGAGGAATTTAGGTTAGAGATAAGGAAGAACTTTTCCCCTGGGCTGGCAGGCAATCAGGACACTACAGAACACACTTCCCCTGCCAAGGCAGCATGTTGGGGCTTCTTTTGTGAATCTGAGAACGCACAGACCTTTGGCTGTTTCAGATGGCAAAGGAACAAGGTCTTGGGGCAGGGAACCAGCCTTGTTAACTCCTAGAGCCCCAGCAGACCCCAAAACTCAACAACTGTACAGACATCTATCTTATCCACACACTGTTCCTTTGTTCCCAAAGACCAGAGGAACCCCTAACATACTGAGTCAGGTAGATACCACTGGCAAATCAGCTTGTGAATGGGCCTGGCACCACCTCTTAAGACAGCAGGAAGGCTCTGGAAGATGCAGGTCCTCCTCAGTACTCACTCTCCTATCACACAGACCTGGGGGAAAGTTTTATTGAGGTCTCGCCTCGATCCATCCTTCATGTGGTGAGAACATTTCCTCTTGTGCAGTTTCCAGGCAGGCCAAGTCCTTGTACAAATGCTTTTGGTACATTTATGGGTCACTGTGTGATTCATTCAACACAGTCAAAGATGCAGCAAAGATGATGTACCACGTACCCACTGTGTGCCAGGCCCTGTGCCAGGGACTAGGGATACAAAGGTGAACCAAGCAGCCATAGACGCCGCCCTGAAGAGCTTAGGAATAGCATCGACATAGGCCACAGGAGACAATCTACGTCTTGAAGACACTGAGTGTGTCATCCCGAGTTCCCTTTCTCTCCCCTTGGGTAGAGACATTTCCTGATGGGTAGAGATCCAGGAGTTACTTGCTCTCCTGGGCCTGCCCTGTCATGATGCACGTGAGCCACCAGAGGGCACCAGAAGAATTCAGACCAGAACTCTGCACTGTCTCCTAGCTTCTACCATGGCTGGAAATTTCGCCTGTGATTTTCAAACCTGCCCCCCATTTTCCCCTAGTCAGACTGCCCAAGTTGGCCTCACCAGCCAGTTGAAAAGCCAACCCCTGGTGTTGCAGGGAACATTTCCTAACAATAACAACTGCTGCTCACGTGCCTATTATGTGGCTTTGATCGCTAAACCTCCCAAGAACATGTGCAGTTACTTAATCCTCTTCACAACCCACTTCACTGTTGAGGAAACTGAAGCACAGAGAAGCTAAAATTGCAATTTGCCCTAAATTACAGAGATAGTTTTGAACCTTCATCGAAACATCTGGCCTCCTTTCATTGCCTTAAGCTGCTATCCATCCATCCTCCTAGGCCACACTGAAGCTGAGCCATGTCCCTGTTCAGGATGATACCCCACAGTGTGAAGGTGGATCAGGCTGGGAGCTTGAAGGCCATGTCTCCTGGAGGACATGAAGGAAGTGCCTGCCCTCACCTCTCTGCTGATGTCCAAGTCATAGTCTTGAGGCTCCAGGTCCAACTCAGTGACAGGCATGGCCTGCACTTTCAACCAGCCATTCTCCTCCTTGTCCTTTTTTTCCCCTTGCACGACCCGTTCCAGCAACTGCAGGTCAAAGTCCTGCTCACGCTTCCACTGGCAACAGAACAAGAGGTTAAACGTAGTCGCTTCCTGATTGCTGAAAGAGCCCGGCTGGTCACCTTTTTCCATGGGGTCCTTTGAAAGATGAACCTGTGATCCCCTTAGGGAAAAGCTGTATGTGCAATAGAGAATGAAGCTGCTGTCCCCTTCATATGGGCTGTTCCAGACTGCTAAGTGCTCTCTGATCTGGGTTCCCAGAGGTTTCAAACATACACCCTTGGGGCACAGGTCTAAGACTCATGACTTCAGGCTCACAGTGGTCCCCAGGGAAATAGAAGGCTCCCAGAGAGGGTGACCTCCAAACAACTTGGGACAGAGTTCTAGAGAAGGGATTTGTCCCTTCCACTCTCTACAGCTGGTTCAGGAGACATACATCCCAGGCTCAGAATTAATGGAAAAAACACGCCCTTCAAGGCCCTGCTAAGCAAGAAGAATAACCAAGGATCTTTCTATTGGGAATTTTCAACAAGATAACATTTGTAGGTGGGGGATCTCGCACTTACAGTAGGGCTGGGGAGGTACAAGCAAAAGCAGCTTGGAGCCAATGAGGCAGAAAAACTGCTGTATGAGACCCATCTATTTGAGATAGATGTTTTCTTTAAATTAGAAAAAAAACTAAATCATATAAAATTGAAATGCTAAATCAAATGGAATGTTTCTAAGGCTGTTTCACAGTATCAACTTTGTAACAAGCTTCCCAAGAGGGAAAATCTAACCGATAAGATCCAACCATGACTGTCCAGCTCCGTGGTGACTTCCTGTTGACCCAGGACCTGCATCCTCACAGGCCTTTGACCGCTGAGCAGGTTGTTGAGAATAGAGCAGGCTCAAAGCCTCTCTTCCCCTGAGCAAAACCAAAGCAGATGCTTATCTATCCCAGGCCATCTTCTCTCTCCCATCCATCCACCTCAAAGCCCCAAATGGTCCTGATTGTCTTTGATGCCTCAAGTCCCTCCAGAACCCCAAACCCAGAGCCATATTCGCACATTTCACCCATTCATGCACAAGCTCTCAATAATGACTCCAAATCAATGTAATCACTCTTAGGTGATGGTTTCCAACTATTGTTGGAAAGGATTAGGCAATTGAAGTTCCAAAGATGAAAAAATCAATTTAATGATTCACAAAGAAAACATTCATTTCCTTACAGGCTCACAAATGCTCCAAATAGAGACAAGTCCTCATTTAAACCCAGCCTGATTGTTTCCACAAACAGGAAAAGTTCACTAGACTCTATAAGGTATCCTGGGGAAGAACCACGCCAATCCATTATTATTAAGCAACATGTTTATTGGCGTTGATGCAGAGACTTACACAAGTCTTCTTTTTTAAGATAAAAATTACAAGGTATTCAAGTTACGATTTTTAGATAATCTCTACATTTGAGACATCAAATTATAAAAGGTCAGTGTTACCCCATATGACATTTGTTTTAAAAATTTAAAGGTTACCAGGTTTGCAGCTTTTAAAGATATGAATGTCCTGGGCCTTACCCCTTTGGTGTCTGAGCTAGCAGCTGCAGAGAGGCCCTCTGAATACACAGTATATTTTGCTATCCCTTCAAGTTATTAAATACCAGAAACACAAAAGGTTTTCCATAAGAAATTGTGTGATTGGACTATAGGAATTAAAACCGAACAACCTCAGTCTTGGGAGAATGTATTCAAACGTGCAATCTCTGAAGTCCCTGTCTACTGTCCAGGTGTAAAGCATGGATTTTTATAAATTAATAATGCCCAGACCTCTGCCAATGACTGTGGCGTCAGGCAGCAGGTTGGCTCAGGCTTGTGGGGTGGCTTTTGGGACAAGTGAATTATGAGTCAGTAGGCCTGCATGAAGAGGGCAGCAGAAAGGTGAGTCACATCTGGGAACACTCAACAGGCTATGGAGACAAGAACCGCTATTACAAGCCCGGTAATAAGTAGCACAGGCCAGTTAGAGCATGTTCAATGCAAATCAGAAGCTTCTGTAAACACAATCAGGCAGGATTAGAGAGGCAATGAGCGGTAACACTAAAAGCAAAGGAGCTTGTGCAATGAATTAGGGAAAGAGCAATCAGGCTAGAGGTTTAGGGAAACATGGGATTTCAAACAACAGGGAAAAGTCAAATGGAATGTTTCCAAAGGGACCTAAGGTGACTGTGGACAGGGCGCAGCGCCAGGAAGCGCCACCAGGGGGCAGCACAGGCCTCCCCAGCAAGCCCATCCCAGACACCCTGAGGCCTCTGCACTGCAAGCCCAGGGAGGCCAGTGGCCCTTGGGGCAGGGGTGTGACCCCGTGCTCCATCACCCTCACACAGCATCTGCTGGCAGGTCTGGGAGGCTGATCAGTTTGCTTGTGCTTCTAACCAAATCATGTCACCATCTTCCTCCTCTCCTCTCTGAACCCTGTATTCCCAGGTCCTGAATTCAGCCGAGATTCCGAACGCCTGCAAAGGCCCCTCTCCATCGCGGCTGGGAGGACTGACTGGGTATTTCCTCAGGCTCCTGGGCCTGTTTGATCCTCACTCCAGCTCTGGTTCAGGTCACCCTCTGACCAGGCATTTGTCCAGCCTGGGTCGTGGACAAACAGCCCCGTGGGGTGTTCTCTGAACCATGTAGGTCAATGGACAGCTCTCTCACTGGGAGGTGTGATGTGCTTGTGTTTGGGGGACTCTGAGGGGCACTCGGCTCCCTGTCCCTGCCCCGCTGCCTGGCCCCTCCTAACATACTGAGCCAAGATCTCCAGGGAGCGGCCGGCTGAGGTAGCGAGATGAGGGCAGGCCCGTCCTCTCCCCTTGGCCCAGTGTCCTCTTGCGCTCTCGGACCAGGGCCTTCTGGTGTCGCTTCATGCGCTCCAGCTGCTCCTCTGCACTCATCTTGCCTCGCTGGTGATCCCCTGAGTACAGGCGCTCCAAGGCACTCTTAGGTCTCTGAGGAAGAGGAGGCAGGCAAGAGAGACACAGAACAGCTGGGCTGGGCACGCAGAGGACGGCCACCCTGCTGGCTGCATTCCCGTTGTCTCTCTCTCACACACATGCACACTCTAGTTGGGCTCCTCTTGGCCTTAGAGAACTATCTCCTCTAAGCAACACGATGCCCCCAACCCTCAGGAGCTTTCTGAGTAGCACCCATTCTGCAGATGCAGACACTTAGGCTCAGGCCTGTCCAGTGAGGCCAGAACCCAGGGTGCAGGCTTCTTGAGCTCCCTCCTGCCACCCTGACAGGCCAGAGAGAAAGGCAGGATGCCTTCCTTGGTGGACAGTGGGTGACAGGGAGCTCAGGAGGGGCTGAGGCCACCCCAGAGGCCATCCCCAGGGCTGAAGGGATGGCCAGTTACTGTTCCCCTGGGAGACCCTCCCTCCCCATGTGAAGGAGCAGGGAGGTCCTCGACAGCTCAAGGCCACTCACAGGGAAGGTTGCCTTGCTGCTTTCGGCATTGAGACCCCTCCGGAGTGTGACGTAGGGAGCAATGGTGGACGACTGCTGGAGCCTTGACGTGGACCCTGAGAGCCCTTAGTGAGGAAAGAGAAGTGCAAGCATGTTTGTGCTGGGGTGGATGGGTCCCTGCTTCTCCCTCATCACACATTCTTGCAGGAGGACCAAGAGCACCCAGTCAATGACCCACCCTTATTTCTCTTCTTCCTCCCCAGGGCATAGAGGAGCAAGGTCCCCAATAGAGGATGGGGGCCAGCCCAGGGGTGACCTTTGTCCCTGATGGGGGGCAGTGTCCCTGCAGATCTGTGGACCACCCCAGGCTTCCCTTACATGCAGATGACTGGGCTGCCTGGCAGGTAGAAAGGCTGGAGGGGCAGGAATGCCTTTCACCCCCTGATCCATTCTTAGGCACCCTGCACAACCCAACTTGGGGTGAGGAGGACAGTGAGAAGGACACTCAACTGGCAAGAAAGCATTTAAGGAAAGGGCTCACTGAGTCTTAGAGTGGCACTCTGGAAGGTCTGAGATGGCCAAGCTGGTGGCAGCCACCCAGCACTCCGGCCTACAGGGTGCAGTGACTCTGGAGCCAGAGCACTGGGATTGTCTTCCGGTTCCACCAATGACCAGCTAATTGGCAAGTTATTTAATTTCTCTGGGCCTTAGTTTCTGTGTCTCTAAAATGGGGATGACAGTACTTTCCTCATAGGATTGTTGTGAATATCATGTCTATATAAAGTGCTTAAACAGTGCCAGGCTTTCTAGTAACTGCTATTATCATTGTTCCTGGGGACAGATGTAACAAAAGAGGAAGAGAATCAGGATGTGGGCCAGAGGAAGACAGGCCAGGTCCTCCCTCTTGGCATCCCAGACCCCCCTGACAGCTGCTGCTCAATCCTAGGCCTAGAGCTGCAGGCAGAAGGGTACGAGGCACCAGCTGAAGGCTGGAAGCAGTGTGGTGGGATTCCCAGAGAAACTCCAGGGAGGGCCCTGCCTTACCTCTGCCTGGCAGCGTCTGGTACCTGCTCTCAGGGCCCACAAGTCCCAGGGAGGGCTGGGCCATGTCCCCGCTGAGGGTCGCCAGCTCAGGCTCACTGACATACGACCGCAGCTCCACCTGTGGGCAGAGTCCCAGGTGATGTGACCTGCCAGTGTCACACCCCTTTACCTCTCCCCACATGCAGAGTGGCAGCCCCAGGGTCCCCCGCTCACCCTGGAATCCCCATTCACACACTGCCCCAGCTCCCGGTCTCGCTTCCTCTCGTCTGACTGCCGCTTGAGGCCCCGCACAGATGTGTGCCGGATGATGGTGGCCTCTCTTGGCAGAGGCGGCACAGCCGGGGGCTGGTCCTCTGGGCTGTAGAGTTCGGGGAGTGGGGGCCTGGGAGGTGCTTCATCTTCCTGCTGAGAAAGAGAACCAGACCAGTGGTCAGCGAGACGGAGCTGGAGGGAGGACTGCTAGGTACTGCCACAGTGGAGGTTTAAAGGGTAGGAACAGGCCACATCAGAGCCACAGAACATGACTGCCTCAGCCAAGGAGCACTCACACTTCCCCTGGCGGGGAGCAGTGAAGAAGGGACATGCTCTGCTCCTCTATCCCCTCAGAGGTATACAGTTTCTATTCCTCCAAGTGTTACCTGTATAACTGTGTCCTGAAACCCAGGACTCAGGTCTCCCGGGTCCATGCCCTCGGTGCTGTGCTGAACTGCTCCCTCCGCTCATCTGGAGTGCACATCGCAGGCAGGCTGCTAACCCTGCCCTGACTTCCATGCTTATGACAGCACCACCTACCTGGAGAGTAACATCTACCCACTCAGCAGTGCTCAGCCTGAGCCGGCTCATTGGCCCTACATGAGCTCTGGCGCCTTCAGCAAGGTGGGGACCTGAACAAGGACAGAGTCTACATCCTCCTGGCCTTTCTATCAGAAATGTGTATGGTTACAAAATATTTCCTCCTTCCCGACTCAGACAGAACAGGCGGTCAGGATGAGTGACTCACTGCCTACCATGCAGTTCATTCCCTAGAATGTGATGAATGCAACATTTTCCTTGAAACTCCCTGTCCACAGTGTTCTGTGAGGGCTGTGGTTCCTCTACATATCAACAGACCGGCCCCTGGTTGCCATGAACACCCACTCGCAGGACTAACGACCATCATGCCTTCCACCTCCTAAATTCCCTCTTTCTCGGTCTAATTTGGTTTTGTTTTTAAGAATTTTGCAGAGTTCAGGAAAGGGCACTCCAAGCTCTTGGAAAGTTCAGGAAAGAGCACTCCAAAGCAAAGGTTTATCAACAATCTTCACTGATGTGTGAAAGTTAAGCCATCTGCCTAAGATACGCACTGGTTCTCTGAGGATCCACAGTTTCCAATCCTGACAAGATATCTGAATCACCAATTTCTAAAAAGCTCCCCAGAAAGATAAACATAAAACATTGATTGCCTTTGATTGAATGGAATGTCTGGAGGCAGAGGGTGGGAAGGAGACATGTTATTATGTATTTTTTTATATCTTTTGCTTTTGTATCCTTTGAGAATATTATCTAATTTATTTTTAAAAAGACATTAAACTCAAGAAAATAAGTCAAATAAAAATAAAAGAACTATAGCCACATGCAACAATGTATATAAATCTCACAAACATAATGTTGAAGAAAAGATGCAAGACACAAAATAGTATATAGAATTATATACCAGCATAATCACAGTGTTTAGGAGTCAACACAGGTACTAAAATTAAAAAAAAAAAAAAAAAGGCAAGGGGATTATTATCCAAAAAGTCAAGATTGTGGTTACTTCTGGCAGACAGGAAGCAGCTTGGCCTGGGAAAGAACCCACAGGCTTCTGGTTGCTGGCAGTGTTCTATTTCTTAGTCTAGCTGTTGGTATAAAACAGGTGGTCTCTTTATTGTTATTTGTTAAATTATATAATCCTGTTTTATGTCATTTTCAGGATGGATATTATTGTTTCACAAATATAAATGGGTTTCATTTTGTTTTGAGACAGGGTCTTGCTGTATTGCCCAGGCTGGAGTGCAGTTGTGTAATCACAGGTCACTGCAGCCTCAAACTCCTGGGCTCAAATGATCCTCCTGCCTTAGCCTTCCCAGTAGCTGGGACGACAGGCAAGCAGCACCACGCCCATCTTATAAGTGTTAAAAACAAGTAAGTAATAAAACAAATGGTAAAACTGGCAAACACACATATATTCCTAGGAGAGAGGACCTCTCCTGGTGATCCTGATGCTCACCCAAGCTGAGAAAGCCCTGCCTGAGAGCCACAGATGACCAAGCTGAGGAGGAGCCTCTGTGACCATCTACAAAAGGGAAAATGAGGAGGCTCAGGGAAGGGACGGACTTGCCTGAGGACACAGTGAGAGAATCAGTCCCGGAATCTGGGTGTCTCAGCTCCTATGCCAGTGCCTTTTTCCCCTACTCCCTGTCCCAGCTGGCAGCATTCTGCCCTATGTTGGCAGCCATCTGCCCCAGACATTCCTGCTGTTTGTTTTGGAATTTTCCCTCTCCTGTTTTAGGGCTAGAGCTCCAGTCCACCTCTTGGATCTGGGATTGGGAAGGAGATCTCAAGATGCTGAAATCCACAGTGACTCTCTGGCTGGGTGCTGGGCCATATCCTGGGTCCAGCTCTGGGCCCTGGACTATGGCTAGAAGCAGGTAGATGGTGAGGACCAGGGTAGCAGAACTCATGTGTTTTACCCAGCACTGTGCACTGACCTCATCAGAGGTCCACGCACACACAATGCCCAGGTGAGTCTCCTCCAAGCCTTTGTTGGCAAAAATCTGGAGGGCCCCATTCCGAGGTCCACTCTGCTATGGCTTCCCTGCACTGGGACCAGCCTCATTGTGTTCTCCAGCCAAGGCTGGCCTGGCCCTGGAGGCGTGAGCTCTCTTGGGACCTGACCACATCTCCTATTTCTTTAAAGTCTCCTGCATTCCCAGACTCTGCCAAGAGCTTGGCCCCTTTCTATGCCAGGCAAACCAAGGTGCTGGCCCAGTCAGCCACAGAGGCCACAGACCGGATCTGGGACTGAAAGCCCAATTAGATGGCAGATGGCACAGAATAAAAGAGAAGGGCCAGGAGATGTGATTGGATTCACTAGTTAGCATGGAGACATTGAGCAAATGTCAACAATTTAGGCTCTTAGTTTTCTTCTCTGTGGAATGGGGATACTGCTCTTGCTGTGTATACTCTGCGAGGTTATTTTAAAGATCAAAGCATCCTCACAACCCAGCCCAGTGTTCAGCGGCGGGTGAAGGGAAGGACATTTTTCCACTGGACTGAGCTCACTGCCCACAGGCTGTGTAACTGCAGGAGAGCCCCCTGCGGATTTGCACAAAGGTTTGCATGGGGACAGCTTCGTCCACAGCCACACACCTCTCTGCAGATCACAAACTCCACCCTACTCAGTACGCTCACTTCTTCTTGGTGGGCCTCAGTTTTCCCAACTGCAAAATGGGAGAGTTGGGTTAGATCATCTTCCAGGGCTCTTCCAGTTCTGACAGTCTAAGGCACAATAGCAGGGAAATACTACTTTTTAACTGCTTGTGACTAAGGACTCCTTTAGGACGCTGGCTGGGTCCATTTCCCCAAGTTTTCCCAGGAGTTTCTCTCCCAGGAGAAGGTAATCTGAGGACAGAGAGGAAACAATGGCATTCAGCTCCTAGTTATCACTACTTACAACTTTGGGCTTCGCCTTAGTTGGTGACTGAAGGGGGGATGTCACTTTCCTCAGCTGGGGTGGGTGAGGTCGGTACGGCACGTAGGTTTGCAGCTGGGGGAAGAGTCGAACCTCCAGAGGGGTCCGCACAGGGCTGGTGGGAGGACTGGGCTGTGGGGGCGGCTTGCTCTCAGAAGTTGAGAGTGAAGGCACAGGCGGGTGAGGAAACAAAGGCACCGTTTTTCTCTCTAAGGGGCATAGAAGGAAACAAAGCACGGGATGGAACAAAGACCCCCTTCCTTGGAGGATGAGTGGAGTAATTTAGCACCTCGAAGACTCAACCTCCCCAAGGGCCATCCCACCCACCTGGTTCCCAGCCTTCCACCCTCCCACCACCCTGCCCCCAACCAGATACCCCACATCCAGGAAGATGAACAGCTCACCCGGATTTTTTACTGACTCCACTAGAATTCTGAAGTTCTCTTTATTTGCACTCAGGCCTGCAGTGACATCTTCAATTCTCCATAGATCTTTCTGTATCTGCGATTTCTCCTGAGGAAGACGAAGTAGTGGGTTTGCCTTCTTAGCTCCTTACAAGTTTCTTCTTAGGACTTATCCTACCATTTCAGACAGAGCCCCCCGCCCTGAGGGGCAGCATCCCCTCTGGAAACCCCACTAGTGCTAGAACCAAGCCTGCTTCATAGCTTTCTAGGTAAGCATAGACAAGGAAAATGCCCACGATCCAGGGAGAAATTTCAGAGTAGCTTTCAGCAGTCCAGCTTGCCTACCTAATTTAAAAACAGACTGCCGTAAACACTGTGCCATTCCACTAAAATACTGTATGACATACTTAGAGTAGTCAATTTCGTAGAGACAGGAAGTACAACAGTGGTTGCTGGGGGCGGGGGAGAGAGAAGAATGCAGAACTATTTAATGTGTATAATGTTTCAGTTATACAAGATAAAAAGTTCTGGAGATTGGGCGCACAAAAATGTGAATGTACTTAACACCACTGAACTATATACTTAAAAATAATCAAGATGAGTCGGGTGCAATGGCTCTTGTCTGTTATTCCCGCACTTTGGGAGGCCAAGGAGGTAAACACTTGAGGCCAGGAGTTTGAGACCAGCCTGGCCAACATGTGAAACCCCATCTCTACTATAAATACAAAAATTAGCCAGGCATGGTGGTGTGCGCCTGTAATCCCAGCTACTTGGGAGGCTGAGGCATGAGAATCGCTTGAACCTGGGAGGCAGAGGCTGCAGTGAGCCAAGATCATACCACTGCACTCCAGCCTGGGCAAAAGAGTGAGACCCTGTCTCAACAAAATAATAATAATAAAGGTGGTAAATTTATGTTCTGTGTATTTTACCACAGTTTTTTCCTTTTTTTTTTTTTTGAGATGGAGTTTCACTCCTGTTGCCCAGGCTAGAGTGCAATGGCGCCATCTCGGCTCACTGCAACCTCCACCTCCCAGGTTCAAGCATTTCTCCTGCCTCAGCCAACCAACCAGGTAGCTGGATTACAGGCACCCACCACCACATCTGGCTAATTCTTGTATTTTTAGTATAGACGCGGTTTCACCACATTGGCCAGGCTGGTCTTGAACTCCTGACCTCAGATGATCTGCCTGCCTCGGCCTCCCAAAGTACTGGGATTACAGGCGTGAGCCACTGCACCTGGCCTTTACCACAATTTTTTTGAAAGGCACTGTCCTATGTAATCATGACAGAAGGGAAGGCAAGGACTAGAGTTTACACCATCTCTAGGATATAAAAAACATTTTTAAAAAGTCAGCTGAACCCGATATTTGAGGTTTAGTTAAAAATACAGTAGTGAATGGAATATTAGTTGGCAATAAAAAGGAATGAAGTGCTGATGCATGCTACAACAAGGATGATCCTTGAAAACATGTGAGGGAAAGAAGCTAGTCATAAAAAGCCACACATTACATAATTCCATTTATAAGAAATGTCCAGACTAGTCAAATCAGTAGAAACAGAAAGTAGATTAGTGTTTGGCAAGGGCAGAGGGGACGCTGGGGGAATGAGAGTGACTGTTAATGGATACAGGATTTCTACTGGGGGATGATGAAGTGTTATAAAATTGATTATGGTGACGGCTGTATCATGCTGTGAATATACTAAAAACCACTGAAATGTATACTTTAGAAGGGTGAATTTATTTATTTATTTATTTTTTTGAGATAGGGTCACTTTGTTGCCCAGGTTGAAGTGCAGTGGTATGATCAAGGTCACCGTAACCTCAAACTCCTGGGCTCAAGTGATCCTCTCGCCTTGGCCTCCCAAGTAGCTAGGAGTACCGGAGCATGCCACCATGCCTGGCTAGTTTTTCTTTTTCTTTTTCAGTTTTTGTAGAGACAGGGGTCTTGTTATGTGGCCCAGGATGGTCTTGAACTCCTGGCTCCAAGTGATCCTCCTGCTTTGGCCTCCCAAAGTGCTGGGATTATAGGCGTGAGCCACCATGACCAGCCGAAAGGGTTAATTTTATGACATGTGAAATATATGATAAAGCTGTTAATTTTTTTAGCACAATAAGAGTACAATTTTTATATATCAATTTAAAAAAATTATAAACTCCAAAAAATACATATCTACATACAATGGGGAAGGACCTAGGCTATATGATCATGTGCATTCTGACAACCAAAATCGAATGGGAAGAGGATCTAAAAGAGGTGCAGAGGGGTCTGATGCGGTTAAGGGACTACGGCCATCTCTTGACGGGGCTGTTTAAACATCAAATGTAGTATTCTCTCGACTTTTAAGTTAAAATGGGGGAAAGATAGCCTTGGTCCCACCCCACGGACTAAAATAAAGGCAGGCTTCCCACCCCATCTCCTCTCGAGGCACCTAGCTACCCCTCAACTGGAAGAGTTCTTGCACTGCATGAGCCTCATGGACCTGCCCGATACTGCTCGTTGATCCATCCCTACAGGGCCTGGCACTTAGCAGGTTCTCAGTGCATACATGCTACGTGAATAAAGGACCAGTCATGTAAAATTCCCTGAGCAAATACTTTCCAACAGCCAGGACAACAGAAGTCCAAAGCCTCCTGTCCCAAGGTGGGGTTCACAGTTCTCACTCTCTCTCTCAACCCCTCCAACATAAAGCACATCCTCAGGTCTGGCAAGCTAATAATGGGTTTGATTCTCAGCTCCATGCCAAAGCATGAGCATCCTAAAACAGACAGGTGTATTACCGAGCCCAGGGCATGTGTATGTAAGAGGATGACCTCTAGGGCTGAAGTCCCCAAGCTGAGTGTTGGGAACAGGTAAAGAAAGGGATTAAACGCAGTCCTCTTCCTCCTCCATAGCTCCCTGGCAAAGCTCCCCTGTCAGCCACTTTCTTGCCCCCCTGATGCCTTTCTGTCACCCCCACATGTGAGAAAAGAACAGAGAGCAGAGAATAAAAAAGGCTGGAGAGTCCCTATCCTTCTCCAACAGTGATGGAATTTTGGGCCTTCATAATGAGGGGAGGGGAATTTTGGGGGAAATGAGGGGGTGGAGTTTCATTCCTGCCTCCTCCCACCACACTGGGTAGAAAGGCTCCTATGTGCTGCTTTCAGCAAAGCCTTGAACTCACTGTTTTAGCCTTGACCGAAAAGGCTATTTTCCTGCAGCCAAACCTGACTACAGGGAGGCGAATTTCTAAGCCCTGTTACTGAGAATCTGCACATGGGGCTGCAAGCGGATCTGCAGTGCTGATGATTTATCTAGGGCTCTAACAGCCTGCCTGGCCTAGAATGACACCAAAGAAGCTAGCACAGTGCCTGCTCAAAGCAGGGCTTTGTTAGCTTCCCAGGTTACTGTGCCACTTAGGGAAAGTGTGAGCAGTGCCGCAGGCAAGGTGGAAATCAAGATGCAGGCTCCAGGCTGGCCTATCTGAGAGTAAGTCATGGGGCTGAGTTCTCCAGGGCATCTGTGACAAAGACCTGTCACAGTGTATCTATTTGCTTTTGGGAGGGAAGGGGGAAAAAAAAAAAGATTCTAGGCCTGCTATATGTTAAATCACCATGACATAAGGCACAGTAAAGACACAAATGGCCAATAATCATACGAATAGATATTTAACCTGCTAATAACTAAATAAATGCAAATTAAAGCAAGATGCCATTTAGTAGACTAGCAAAACTAAAAAGATCAATTACAAGTGCTGACAAGGATGTGAGCAAATAGGTCCAGTACTTTCATTTGCTGTGGGTAGGAAGATAAACAGGTGCAGCCCTTTAGAAGGTGGTTTGGCATATCCATCAACTTTTAAGATGTATACTCATTCCAACCCCAGCAAGTCCACTCCTAGGAGCCTATCTTACACAGATACTTGTAAACAATGTGAAAACGCAGTTACACGAATCCTTATCACACCACCATTTATAAAAGCAAAACGCTGAAAATAATTAAATGCTATCAGAAGAGGAATGGCTAAAGTAGAAAACACCCAGACTGTGAAATAGTATGTAACAGTCAAGAAAAACAAGTTTAATTTCCTTAGACTGGCGCTGCCCAATACACCTTTCTGAGATGATAGAAACCTATAATCCTTGCTGTCCAAGACAGTAGCCGATAGTCACATGTGGGTATGGAGCACTTGAATGAGTCTGGTGTAAATGAGGAATACATTTTGAATTTCAGTTACTTTTAATTAATTTATATTTTATTGGGCAGCATAAATTTTGGATTAACTGTCCTGGAAAGATTTCCACGATATCAGGTTATGACAAAAAAAGTGAGTTGCCAAATAATGTGTAAGTGTGATCCTCTTCAAGTAAGCCTTTTACCTGCTCCCATCCCTGAATAAATCATATGATTCTATGCATGTGCATATTTTTGAAAATGCATAGAAAATGGTCAAGAAGGCAATGCCACCAATAGATAGCACTGATGACACATAGGGAGGGTGATGGGAGGGGCAGAAAGGGAGGGGGGAAGAGGAACTTTTTTATCATTTTTCGTTTTTGCTTCTTACTGTTTTGGCCTTTTCAAAGACACATATTCATGTACCATTTGTGTAATTACAGAAACAAAGAATGAAAAGCTTAAAAAAATTACTGCTAAAAATAAAGCAAAAAAAAATCACTGCTAAAAAAATTCAGATCACTGAAGTCCAAGAAAATAGGTATAACCTGGGCAGTTTTATAAACTCATAACCAGAAATAATTGAAGGACTTTGTCAACAACATTCACCTAGTATTTTCAAGTCATTACGGTAAATGCTGGGGCTACAAAAAAGAGTAGTGAAATGTTAGCCAGTGTGGATGAAGAGAAATTATGGGAGGAAAACGACCCCAATAGCAGCAGGAGATAGACAAGTGCTGGGGAGAGTCTTGTAGGCCAGCCCTGAGCCACAGGCGAGGGTCTCCTCCACGTGGTCCTAGGCAGGGCTCTCTGGGAACCATCTCTGCATGAACAGAGGGACAGCAGGGCCCTTGGAAAAGCCTCAGGGCCCACACACCTACACCCTACTCCAGAATTTCCTTCAACTTTCTGGGGTGAGGCTAATGTCTGGAGAGTCAATATACTCATTAAATCACTTAAACAAAGAGCCTTGGTTAGAACTATCTTATCAGTTAGCAAGCCCAGCACCAAAAGTGGCCCAGCGTGGTGCCTCATACACAAGAAGCCTCAATTAATGCTTGCTGAATTCAAACACACTTATTATGTCAGGGCCCTGAAAGGAGAAGATATAGATCTTAAGTCAGGTGAGAAAAAAACAGGTTATTTTCCACTTAAAAAATTGTGAGGGTGGGGTGGAAACCTGGTTAAGCACCACAGTGGGGGAACACTGGGCAATTTGGAAGAAGAAAAACCACACAGGTCCTTTCATTGCCTCACTTCTGGGGGACAGAAGCAGCTATCAATAGGGTGGCCTGATTTTTTAAGGGTGAAGTGGCAGGGCTCTAAGGCCAACTTTCCTGAGTGGTATAGGGGTCACAGAGATGGGCATCACCCAGCCTGGCCTCCAGAAATGCAGATGACTGCCTGGAGACCAGAGTGCCTCAAAGGACAGAATTCACACTGTCTCCCTCTGGTAGAGGTGTGATAACATCTATCTCCAGGAATCAGAGGAGGGAAGTGGTGGGCACTTCCTGCTGCTGTCTAAGTGATGAGCTAGCAGCCTAAGATGGGGCCAAGAACTACAGGAACACGGATCACTCTGTGATTACTGATGACACCAAATGATCAGAAGTAAAGCCCTTTCTAAAACACCCAAGAGCTTGTCTTTGAGAGCAGCAAGGCAAGGGGAATGGGATGAAGCTTCTCATCACAGCCTGGCTTGGGGAAGGGATCCTCAAGGGAGAGCTTGGGGTGGCTCCTTTACAGGGGTGGAGCATCTGGGGCTGAGAGGGAGAAGGACTCTGAGCAGTGCTCACAGCCCCCACAGGTGAAGTCTCTTGGAAAAACAAAAAACAAGAGCTCAGAAGGGATGGACAGGTATCAGGTCACCTGGAAAAAAAAGGCTCTTCTGTGTTGCTCCTGCAGGGTCTGCTTCAGCTGTTCCACATCATTCTCCAACTTCAGGTATTCGTTCCAAGCATTTTCCATCTCCTGTTGGCCAAGACAATGCTTCCAGTTCTTAGTTATCCCCTGCCCCCTTGGAAGGCCTCACGAACACCTGTACTCCTGACCATGCTGACCCAGCCAGGGGAAGAGGGAAGGAGACCGGGCAGGCCTGGTGGGAGAGAGAGAGGAGCAGGAAAGAGCGTGGCATCCTGTCATTTGTGCTCTGACCCTGGTCACCTGCACTGTTCACTCTTCCACCCTCAGGATGCTTTGATTCTCAGCCCTGGCCTGTACCACAACAGACTGAAAAGTGAAAAAGCAGATTCTGACAACTTGGAATTAACTGCACACAGATCAGGGGAACAGCCTTGCAGGCAGCTCTGAAGAATCTGGCCCACTGGGTGTCACTGGCCTTCAAGAGTCGCTGTGGTAAGCAGCCTAAGGCACACGTGCAGGCAGACATGTCACCCCCAGACAAGGTCATCTACTGTCAGGTGGCAGTTCTGCTACTGGAGAAGCTCTGCTATTTCAGGACTCTTGCCTCTGGACACCAACTCAACTACCTCTTGGGAGGGGAGAAAAGCAGCCCCTTGCTCAGCCCATCCTGAGGGAGACAGGTCTGCCACCCTCTACGCACAGTGGACTCTCTGGAGAGCTCAGCTCGGATATGGACAAGGTCCTCCTGCAGCAACTTCTGCTGGTAGGCAATCTTCTCCAAGTGCTGGGGCTGGTCTCGGTACTGCTCCATCTGTCTGTGCAACACCTCTAGCACAGATTCTAGCTGGTCCTGCACCACAAAGGGCCAAAAAACAGCAGTATAGGAGGACAGTCCCCAGAGGCCTCCCCGTACCATACCAGGAACCAAAGCTACTGGACCTAACCAAGGCTGAAGGGACCAGCGCTGAGATGTGGGCCCACAGTCGGGGCTCTGATGCCAGCTCTGACTCTGTCTAGGGAGTAGGCTGGGGAAAGTACCTAACAGCTCTGTGCCTCAATTTTGTCATCTATAAACTAGGGATACAGCTGTCTAACTCCTTATGGGATAAACTAAGAGGATAAACTAAGCTAAGAGGATAAATCAAAGAATTAAAAAAACAAAAAACAAAAACCTCTCTAGCCTCCTAGGGAAAAGAGTATATTGTCAACCTCCAGCATCACAAATTTAAAATGCAAAAGGAAAAAAATACTTTAAGAATAGAAAAGGCCAAATGTTGGTGGCCCCTGGCCCATTCCGGCACTCCCATCCAGACTTGCTGCCTCCATAGCCCAGATCCTAGGAGACAAGGAGCTTTAGGAAGCAAAGGCCTCTGCCCTGTAATGACTACAGCCACTTCCTCCAAAGGAACCCTGCTTCCCTGGGGTTCAGGGACCTGGGGTCATCACATATAAGCCAGTGGAGCTCCTCTCCCAGGCTCACCTCGCAGGGCCTCCACGGAGAGGTAAGCCAAAGCAGAATGGGGGCAGGAGGGTCTCTATAAGATAGAAACCCCTAAGAAACACCATTTAAACACAAAGGCTTTTTTTTTTTTTTTCTCCTGAGGCGAAGTCTTCCTCTGTTGCCTAGGCTGGAATACAGTGGCGTGATCTCGGCTCACTGCAACCTCTGCCTCCCGGGTTCAAGCAATTCTTCTGCCTCAGCCTCCTGAGTAGCTGGGATTACAGGCGCCCACCACCATGCCCAGCTAATTTTTGTATTTTTAGTGGAGACAGGGTTTCACCATGTTGGTCAGGCTGGTCTCGAACTCCTGACCTCATGATCCACCTGCCTTGGCCTTCCAAAGTGCTGAGATTACAGGCATGAGCCACCGCACCCGGTGCATTTTTTTAAAAATAAGCTAACATCTGCTCTTCAATACTAACATGAGGGTCCAGCCTATGTCTCAAGAAAGACAGGACAAAATGCCCCTCTGCCCATTCCAAGATTATTCAAAACTGACACGTACTTTGTTCTCTTTAAGGGCTCGTATCTTGTCTTCCAAGTCCTGGAGGACCCTGTCTTGTTCACAGAAGATGCTCAGTTTGACCTAAAAGCAAGAACAGGTGGAGAGGGCCTGGGGTGATGAGAAAAGGACATGACCTTGGGATTGCGATCAGACAGCCTTTGGCTACAGAACCATCCAAGCCCTGCCTGAAGCTGTTCACCCGGGGTCTGGGTCAGGAGGCAGCTGAGGGGTCAGCGTGTCACTCTGCTCACTCACGTCAGTGTCGCTCTCAGCGATCTTCACAGGCTTCAGACTTCGATCCTTGAGAAGGTCCCGGCCTGTCATCTGGGAGGCGAACAATTTAAAAGAGATTTAACCATGGTGTTTGAGATCAGAACTCAGGAAAGAAAATTCATCCTATAATGGATGGTGTGGAAGTCCTTGGCAGTGGCAGGTAGGGTCATAGTATGAGAGGGACAAAAACTTGGGCCATACTTCACTATTTCTATGCCTATTTCATTTTAGGAAAAAACCAAAACCTTTTGATGATTCTAGTAATGCTGGTAAGTCCTTTGAGTTAAAGAAAATGTAGATGTTCAAGTTAAAGGATCATCAATTTTAAAAGTATATATTTGCCTAAAATGAATGTGAAAAATCAGCATGAATCTTGGAAGATTTGCCACCGATAAGACAGAGGTGTACTACTGAACCTGGGAACAAACACAAGTTACGAAGCCCATCACCCCCTGCCCAGGGTGGTGAGATGGGCAGACCCAGAGGAACAAGCAAATCCCTTGACCATTGTCAAGCCTTAGTTTAAGGAAGTCTCTGAGCAGCCCACTTCCCCGTGGGTAAGGCCAGCCTTCCTTACTCTTTACCATTTGGGAAGAAGACCTGGCCAAGGTAAAAAGGAACCCGGCTAGTTCCCAGCAAGGGTTTTTAATTGTTCCCTGAATAACTGAGGCTAGGCTGTACTTGTGTAAGTTACAAGAAAGGAAACCATAAAGCAATATAAAAAGTCACCCAAACTTGCGGGCCAATGGGATTTTACATTTCCCATCCCTCACTTGACTCAAAGTAGGCAATATGCTGCCTGTCTCTCACTGACTCCTGAGAATCTAAATCTTACTTATCCCATTTTTCCATTTCCCCCAATTTCTTTCTTGCCAAAAGTCATGCAGGGACTGAGGGGAGTGACTTTCACAGATGCACCCTCCCATGGCCAAGACAAGGCCAGGGAGAACCAAATCTATTTTGCCTAATGTAGGAGAAACCACCTCACTGAGCTCTATTTTGCAGATCTGACCAGGAAAATGGAGGGTGGAGCTAACAGTGGCAGAGACAGGTGGTGTGTGTGTGCTATGCAGAGAGGTCCCAATGTGGACCGATAGCTGCTGGAGAGAGAGGTGTAGATTTCTCCCCATTCTATCTGTAAGGTCCAGGAAGTTTGTCAGTGTGGATTGGGGGTGGAAATAAATTGGCAAACATTCCACTCAGTGCTCAAGCCCTTCATGTGCCCAACTGTCCTATGCTACCTCTCCCTGCAAACTGTCATGAGCAAATCCAAAGGTCAAGGGAGAGGACCTCTCCCTGCCTTGGAGTGAGGACTGATTCTGGGCTACACACATGCCCCACCCATTCCCACGATCCCTTTGGTCGCACAGAAGAGGGCGGAACCATTGTTTTATCTTAATAAGTCAGCCCTGAACAGAAGACCTGGCACAAACTCAGCAAATGCTTATTGAATTGCATTGCATGTAGGTCAAAGGGAAACACATGTAGGTCAGTGTTGTTGAGTTCCCGGAAAAAATAGAACTCCAGCCAAATTCTGCTCTTCAGACTGTCAGATTATGTGTACATACACGTATACACACAGTTGCAGAACACAAGACTGCAACGATCCACAAACAGACTGCTGTCTCCTGCAATGCAGGGGGGCGGTGCAGGGAGGTGTGGGGAGGTGGGCATGAAGTTAATCCTGGTGAATCACAAACAGCTGAACTTCTCAGGCAGAATGTGGGTTTTAAACTCAGGGGAACCCAGGAGAAAAAGCAGGTGAAAGCAGTGAAGTCTTCGCTCTATGTCATCATCCTTTCATCAAAGCCAAGAACAAGGAGGTTGTCTATTCTCCAAACCGGCTGACCTTTGGGGCTCATTTTCTAGGTAGAAATCATTTTCAAATGGAGATACACTCTGGGGATTCTTTCCCCCAGCAAAACTCTTCCCCTTATTTCACTGAAGCTTTTTACAGAGGATGTCTTTTTGATACTTAAATAACAAGCCAGAAAATCTAATTGAGCGATGCCTCATTTATCCAGCACCATCAGGAAAAGAATGAGATATTTTATATAAAAAGGACATTTTGAGAAGAAGCTGAATCCTCTAAATTATACTTTTTGATGGAAAGCTTTCTAAAAGTATGCCCTTTGCTGCCTTCATGGAATACTGAATATACATTCAACCTTTTTCTCCTCCCTCTCAGGATATTAGTACTACCTCTTTTTCTAAGAAGTAGATTTCTCTTGTCCCTTTTTAAAGTGCTGCTTATCTTGCCAGGCACGGTGGCTCACACCTGTAATCCCAGCACTTTGGGAGGCCGAGGCAGGTGAATCATGAGGTCAGGAGTTCAAGATCAGCCTGGCCAACATGGTGAAACCCCATCTCTACTAAAAATACAAAAATTAGCCAGGCGCAGTGCCGCGCACCTGTAGTCCCAGCTACTCGGGAGGTTGAGGCAGGAGAATCTCTTGAACCTGGGAGGCAGAGGTTGCAGTGAGTTGAGATTGCGCCACTGCACTCCAGCCTGGGTGACAGAGCGAGACTCCGTGTCAAAAAAAAAAAACAAAAAAACTGCTGCTTACTAGGTGTTGTGGGTTAGGAATTCAAAGGACTATAAGCTCGACTGATAAGAGGTACTTACATCTCTTCTCTCCCTTTAACTGGGGGTGATGCCCTTCAGGGTGCTCTTTCCACACGTTGCATCTGCCGCTACTACAGCACCCAGCACATTAGAGTACAATGTTCCGTTTGCTCATTTGTCTCTCCTCACTAGAGAGTAACCTAATTAGGGGTGACTGTGGAGATGGATGCCTTTCCTCTGTATCCTCAAAGCCCAGCCAGGGCCTAGCATATTGAAGAAATTCGGGCAATGTTTGCTCAGTGAGTTCATGAATGTGTCAAAGTAATGTGAGCTGGCTCTGTCTCCTATGGACGAAAGGTCACAGGCTTTAGAGCATGGGCTTGATGAGAGCTGTTTCTACAGCTCAGAGAACCGTTAAGATTCTGAATGTAGCTCTGCTCCAGACAGCCGAGGCTGCTAAGAAATATTATATCCACGTGTACTGTATTACATCTAATTTTCCTTTTAAAAGTGTGTTTGTTATAGCCATGTTCAAATACACTTAAAACATCAACTCTGCGTCCCCCCAGCATCTCTGTCATCAGAAAAGGTAAAATTCTGTGGGTGCTCATCCATTGGAAAGAGTCTCTCCATCAGAGGGGAATCAAAGGCCACCCAGGCATCTTCCCTCCCCTCCACCACATCCCAACCCACTTTCTCAAGGCTCACGATGGTTGGACACAACACCTGCTTCTCGATCTGCATCCTCCCCTGGAATGCTGTGAGAGCTGGCCACATTGCAGTCCCTACTTCTGCATCAATCAAAGAGGGTAGGGGCAGGGGGTGGCATTTTATTCTAGTCCAGCTCCAGGCTGTTATCCAAATACCAACTGCCTGCCCCCAAAAAGTGCCACCTTAATCTCAGGGCCACCGTGGAATCTGAGGATACCCTGGCTCTTGGAAGATGACCAATAACTGCTGTTCCCTCCCAAGAAACTCATGCTCAACTCTGTCTGGGTGAGCCCTCGCCATGGAGGCAGACACGTGATGATGGAAACACAACACAAGCTGGTGGCAAGCCAGGCAAGCTCCCCCACCCTTGGCAGCACAAAACATGGAGTCACAGAAAACTGCAGATGAGAGGCTCAGCCTGGTGCATCAGCCAAAATGCTGAAGAGAGCTTCAGTTGAAAGAAAATAAACCAAAATGACTTGCGGGAAGCCTGGGGCGGTCAGGAGAGCAACTGGTTAAGCAAGTGATGAAGTCGGCACCGAGCCAGAAGCAATGGAATGACCCCGCTTGGAGACACGGATCAGATCATCTTACGCTTCTCCTGGGCCGACAGCCCCGTGCTGACTTCTTCAGCACTTTGTAAAGCACGTTGATCAAAGGTTCATTATTTTTAATCTGTTCCAAACAAAAAGGCAAATACAACAAAATGTAACAGGTGAGACATCAAATGACACTTGAAGCAGCCAGAATTTGGGGAACTGGCAAAGGGAAAACTTTAAGGAGGCTGTGTGCTATGCAATTCAAACAACCAGGCCTGAATCTTGGTGATGCTACTTCCATGGGACCGTGGATGCTCCTCCCATGGGCCATGGGACCTTCCCAGACTGCAGCTCTCTCCTTTTTATAAAATGTTATATGCTGTCTGAAGGGACTTTTGCACAGGCTGGTTTTTGTGGGAGTGCAATTTCAGTGTTCATTTCCTTCCTGGTTCTGCTGCAGAAGGCAAGGAGGAACATGATAGAAGGGAACTTGCTGCTTCTTTTGTCCTCCCTCATCACATTCTGTAAGACACTAGTTTAGAGTCGTGCCATGCATTCATCTCACCCCCACTCAACCTTAAGTTCCACCAGAACTGTGGTGCATCTACATGATTATGTCTTACCCACGGTCCCAAATGCTTATAGCTCCTTTTTGGGAACATTGTCCTCATTACCTAGGACAGTGGATCTCAGCCCTTGCTGAACACTGGAATCACTGAGGGAGCTTTAAAAAGTACAGATGCCTGAGTTCCACCATGGGGCCTGGGCACTGGGATTCTTAAACACTCTCCTGGGTGATTCGAATATGCAGCCAGGATTGAGAAGCACTGCCCTAAAACAGGGGTTCTCAAACTTTAGCATGCATCAGAATCAGCCAGAGGGCAAATACACAGATTTTCTGGGCCCCATCCCTGGAGGTTCTTGTGGTGCAGATCTGGGGTGGGACCCAAGATTTTGCGTTTCTAATGAATTCCCAGATACTGACACTTTCGGTCTGAGGATCACATTTTGAGAGTCGCTACTTCAAAACCATGTTTCTCGATGCTGGATGTGCATTAAAAACACCTAAGGAGTTTGTTTGTTTTAATTAAGGAGTAATACCTGAATATTACCAATTAAATCACAGTCTCTAAGGGGTAGGACCCAGACATTTATATTCATTTTTAAAACTCCCCAACAGTTCTCGTTCATAGCCAGGGTTAATAATTTCTTCTCCAGAACAATAGACCTCAAACCCTAGTGTGCACAAGAATCACCCCAGAGCTTGACAAAAATGCAGAATTCTGGGCAGCAGAGTGTCCAATTCAATAGAACCCTCCAGGTCTGTGCTTTTGTCAAGCTCCCAGGTGATTCTGAAGTATGTGGCATCCCCAATTACAACTTTAAAAACTGTCCCAGAAGCTGATTTTGGAAACAGCCTGAACAGAAAAGTCCTGATCTCAGGTTCAAACAGTCAGGAAGAGTCCAGATTCCAGTAACCCTGAAGCCACTGACAGCACATCCCTCACTGAAGACAAAAGCCTTTTTGGGGCTGACTGCAACCTTTTCTATCTACAAAGGCTCCACGAGTGACAGCAGGTACCCTCATCTTCCTGGCTGTGCTTCACAGCAGCATAAAGACAACTTAAATTGTCAACAACAGTGAACCCCACACCCCACCCTTCTGACTCAGCTAAGGTATAGGGTTCTGAAGAGCAGAACATCAATGCCAAGAATACAATTCAACGAACACGACTTTAGGGTGGGCAAAGCGTGTGATGCATGGACGAAAGAAGGCAGGTATGAAGTCAGTTGCTGCGTACATGTCCCAGCAGTGTAACTTTGCAGAAGTTACTTTACTTCTCTGACACCTGGGTTCCTGGTTATAAAAAAGGGATAATAATTCATATTGCTCAAGTTGCTGAGAGGATTCAATGAGATAAATGAACATCAAGTGCCCAAATACTGCCAAGGCAAGAACAGATGCTTAATCAATGTGAGTCCTTTTCACCCTGGCACCATCAAGTAAAATGCCAGCAAAGTAAACATTTCCAAAAAAGCACACTAATGTAAGTGGGTCCCAAGAGCAGAGTGTCCCGTTGTATGATTACTTGGCACCCCAGCAGGAACGCTCACTTCAGGAAGGTAAAGCTTCTCAACGTGGGCCCACAAGCACCCCTGATTCTGGAAGCTGAGCATCAGCTGATTGGGGGGCAGGGGAAGATGGGCTCTGGATCCTTAAGTCCTTGGCCTCTCGAACAGGGACATGGGGGACACCAAGTCAATGTGGCACATGGAGGGGAGAGGTCAGCAGATCAGATGCCAAGCAGGGAGACTCCTCTCCAGAGAGGCTTATATCCTTACCTCACCCCCCTCCAAGGAGCCAGGGGGGACCTCTCATAAGCAGCTGGTCCCAGAGGGGCTGTGCTTATCTCCATTTCCATGCCCAGAATGGTCTACAGGCCTATTCAACCATGTCCAGAGAGACCCCTGACTCAGGGACATTTTGTCCAGCATGTCATAGAATCTAAGGACCAGTGAGCCTTGGGGTTTTCCTAATCCAACCATTCATCCCACTCAGTTTCATTGAGCCTCAGTTGTACCCTAGTGATGGGAAGTCCACCACCACCTGAGGTGGCCCTTTTAGAAAAGTCTTTCTTCTACTAAACTGAAACCTATCTACTTGTAGCTGCCATCCACGTGTCTTAATTCCTCCTTAGGGCCACAGAAAACACATGGAGACATACCAGAGTTTTACAGGCTGTCTCTATGCCTCTCCTGAATCGCCCCTAACTCCTTCAATCATTCTGCACTGTAGCTGTACCAGCTGCTGTTGTGCTTCCTTTCTCCACCCAGTGTGTCCCATTAGGGAACTCCTCCCTCACTGCATGGAATACTGAGTAGGGAAGAAGTGAATCTGGGCTTGCAGGCAGCCACCTTCCCTGCCCGTGTGGAGGCAGCCCTTGTTCCACAGGAAAGAAGAAGTCTGACACACAAGGATAGTAGAAGAGTGACAATGTGGCTGAGCCCCGGGAATGGGGCCCCTGGCTACACGAATTAGTATATTCCCTTTTCGACTTAGCAGGTTGCTTTGGGTTTTAGATACTTACAAACAAAAGCATCCCGCCTAACACACCCAGCCATGGTTCTGCAAGCCGTCAATACCTCTCCCCTGATTCCAGCCCTTCCTTCATCTGGATCTTGAAGTGGGACTCTCATCTTGGAACCCTAAACCCAAGCTGAGTCTGAGCAGGGCAGAGCAGGCCTACTGCCTCCTGATCTGGGCCTGCCCCTCTGAGGGAAGCCGGGGGGTGCCAGCCTTTCTGGCAGCCATGTCAGACTGATGACACACACTTGGCACAAAACCCAGCTTGTTTCTCGCATGTGGCTGCTGGTGAGCCAAGCCTCTTCCAGGCTGCTGGTGCAGTTCAGCTGGTTCCTGGAGAGGAACTTAGCAACCGGGGTAGCAGCTATAAGACCAGGGGAATACTGGTATCAACACAGTTGTTTTCCATGACAAACAATGACAACTTCCAGAAAGTCCAATAACTAGATAACGTTCTAATCATGTGCAGCTCTTAGGTAGTAAAACACACCAAGGATGTAACTTGCCTCTCTCTATCCCATCAAATATATTTCTTGGCATAACAATCCAAGCTCAGCTCCATAAAAACATAAGGCCTTTGGGTACACAGTGGTAGAGCACTATTTTAAGAGAGGATGTGGGGCAAGGTGATGAAGGGCTTTAGGGTGAGAGCCGCACCCAAATACTGACACCCGCTAACTGCTGTGTAGGCTTGGGAAACTCATTAGGCTTTCGGAGTCACGATCCATTAAAAGATGATACCACCACTTCCCTTACAGGGCCACTTTGGAGGTAAAATAACTTAATAGAAGTAAAATGCAGTGACTGGCACACATTATAACCCCCTATTGTTATTAAGCTTCTGTTGGAGTCGACACTCAGGGACTCTTAGTTCTGCTGTGCCATTCTGTGGCTCAGTTTCTCCCTCTTTAATCCCGCATAGCTCAAATTCTATGATCTTGAAATAAAACAAACCTGAGGCCAAGCATCACTCCAGGGCCAACTGTGAGTTTCCACTGTCACATACAAACAGGAACCAGAAGGCAGCTATTTCCCACTGCTCTTGCTCAGGCGCATTTAGTTCCCTCTGGCCCTGGGCACTAAATACTCTGGTATACCTGTGTTTTATACTCACCTGTGCTGCTGGCATGCCAGGCCTCTCCCATAGGCCCAGGTGCACTATGGATGCTCTACAGGTATGTCTGAGTGGACTGTTGGGCCCTGGGTCAGGGGTGACAAGAACTATGCAGGCAGCTGCTGACTGGCTGTCAGGGAGGCTGAGGAACGGGGATATGGTGCTGCGCAGGGCAGGTGGAGGCTGGGGGCTGCTGGATCTCTCTCCATAGGCATGGTGGGAACAACCCTGTCTGTCCCCACAGGCTGCAGGAGGATGGGCTGGGCTGCCACATTTGGTCCATACAGCTATGCTTGAGCATTTTGAATCCTGAGGAATTACTACCATACTTAGAGCAGTCACTCAAGCTCTGTGTGACCTGACTGTCAAGTGAGTTAGACAGTCCTGGCCTTGAGAGAAAGCTCCTTGTTCTCCTCACATGCTAAAGCCAGGTCTTTTTGCTCATAGCATCCACCTTCCTTCCTAAAGCCTAGGATAGAGTCAACAGCCTGCATGACCCAGCGCCACCTCCCCTCTGCTGCCCTGGCCACAACCACTGTGCCCTGGCTCTCCTTGGCTCTCACTGATCCTTCCCTTTAAATCTCAACCAGCCCCAGCACCCCTGGCTCTTCAAAGCTTCAAACACATGCCACCTCCTCCCAGAAGCCTCTCCAGTGTTGTAACCCACAGAGATTCTCACCATCTCAGCTCTGAGAACCAGGCCAAACAGATCTTTGTCTAGTCATTGTAGAGGAGTCTGTTATTTGGGGATAATTTCTTTCACCAACCCAAGACTATCTGGAAGTATCTCAAGACCAGACAGACTCAAATTTTTTTCTGCATCTCCGCATGTCATCTGGGTACAGAGCAAGTGTTCAACAGACACAGAATTGCACTGGTTGATTTCTAATCAAAAGCCCTGATCTCCTTTCATTGTGGGGAGACCCCCTTTCCATCTTCTTCCTTAGGACCTGATGTTCATACACCTGCTTCTATGAGGCTGGATGAAGATCCCCAAGTTAAAACTATCCCAAGCCAGGTATACTGGAGACTGTAGGGAGGCACGCCACCCCTCGTGGCAGTCACCTGAGTGTCCCATGGCCCCTCACCCACCTTTTCAGACCCACAGCTGACTAAAGGTCACATTCCTCCAGTCTATTTCATGGCTCAGGCGTAAGAAGTGCTTTTCACAGTGGGAGCTTTCAGAGGACTGTGGGCAGGGAACAATAGGCCTCTCTTCCAGGCAGAATGCCTCCTGCCTTCTCTACAGGAGCTTTCTTGGCTCTCTCTGTGCTGAGAAAGCTAATTTAGAGCCTGAAGCCTTATCACCTACAGGGAGGGGCCCAGCCTTCACCTCCTAAACCGAGATGGGAGACTACCGGTGAGCCTCAAAGCCATGCGATTCCATGTGGAGCCTGCTCCCCTAGCAACAGAACCAAAGAACCCACCACACCACTTGTGGCTGAAAACCCACATTAGTGAACCAAACATACACCCCTGCCCCCACTGGAGACTCCGAAGAAGTGACTGGTTGCTTTTGGAGGGACCTTTTTGTTCTGACCAAGAGAAGGAAGAGATCAAGGTCTCGCGCCCTCATTCTGTAAGTCAGGGACCTCACAACAAAATTCCCAAGAAACTGAAAAAAGGCAGAGTTTGAGTCTGTAAGAAATAAAATTCTTCTGATTCAAGATGGGAGACATCTTGATTTAGAATTCAGATTGGATAAGACCTGTCTGGCCTTTGGCTTTGGGCTTGGCTCCAGTGAGGTGACACTCTCGGAAAGGTGAGTATGCAAGGAAGGCAGGAACCCTGATGTCACTTACCTTTAGATCCAGGTACTCCAGGTCTTTCTTCAGCTGGAGGTAGGTATCATCAGCCTTCAAATGAAGCAGAGAGGGAAAAACACAGTTATGAACACCAAGAGTTTCCATAACTTGAGGTTTCACATGTGAATTATTTACATCGTGCAGCTTTGGGAACAAGGAACCACAGTAGACCAACACATCAGGGGCCACAGAGGAAGCACAAATGTCTCGGTGCAGCTGAGAGCCGTCTTTCAGCAAGGCGGATCTTGCAGGTCACTGTGGGGAAAGTCAGCTTGTCCCCCACTGGCTAGGGGAAGAGTTTGGCAGGGAGGATCCTACCCCAGGGCTAGGGTAGCTGAGGCAGTGCTGTGCTCCCAAGATAGACCTGGGAGGTCCACCTGGAGGAGCATATGCCACACCTGAGCTAGAGCACATCAGTCATCATCGCTCCAATTCCATCCATCAAACCTTTGGTCTGGATCACTTCACATGCATGAAGATGAAGCTCACTGGTGTGGGTGGACACCTTGAAGAGGCAGGGAGATGGCCTGGGTGACCCAGGAGGTCCCAATACAACCTTGGTTTCCAGAATGATAACCACCAGCAACTGCTGGAAATTTCCTGCAAGTTTGGTTCTTTTTGCTCAGCATGGAGCCAATGTAGCCATGTCAGGAGCTACCTGAGGCAGGTGCAAGGTCAGACCTATCTGCTTGTGGCATCTCTGACAATCTATCAAGTTCTTCAGTATAATTACCAGAAACAGTGAAAATAAGAAAAAGACTCTTTGATTTCCTAAAACTCATGCTTTCCCGTGTAGCAGATCACAGAAGCTAACTGTGAGGCAGAGGAGCTGTGAAAGCTGTGAAAGAAAAATAATCCAGGCACCATCTTCTCAGCAGACTAAGAGGGTCACAGCCAAGCAAGCCAGGGCCGAGGCAAGTGGCCTTTGCTTACAGCTCTGAGGTAAGACAGTCACACAGACAAACCACACGAAGAGTTGAGGCAGGGCTCTTATGCATGGGAATGTCTGAAGGACAACTGTCAGGGGCACTAGTGGCTTGCAAGGTCTTGTGTCCCTAAACTAACTTCTTACCCATCTATACTCCCCAAACAGCTTAGTCCCTACACACTTGCCATAGGAGTAAGACAGAACAGAAGAAGGTTATTCAAGATCACTTAGATTCACAACTGATGATAGTTTTTCACTGACATTCATTTTTCTGAATACATTTCCTAAATCTCTCAAAACTCACTAAAACAGAACAAGGAAGGAAGGTAACAGTCCTGTCACCTTCCTCATCTGTCCCCTGCCTACCTCTGTACAGCCTGGAGGACCAGCCTCATTGGCTGAACCTATTTTTGCCTGAGGACAACCCCAGGGAGGGATCCTTTTCTTTAATCCTTCTGCTCAAGATACCCGGGAGGGCAGCCCCCTAGCCAGTCCTTGAGAAGCTTGCCTGCAAAGCCCAACGTTCTTGCAACAGTTTAGAACATTGTGTCATGCAGGCCTTGGATTTTGGCTGCAGCCTGCATGCTTCTAGCTGAGGGATCCTGAGCAAGTCACTTCCCCTTCTGGTTCCACTTGCCTTGTGTGTGGTCCTTACTCCTCTCCTACCTAACCTCTTCCAGCTTACTGTGAGGTTCAGCAAGATATGAGATGAGAAGACACTCTGTGAGGCAGCAGGGCACCATCCAGGTAAGAGAGGGCGCCCTGCATCTCCCTCCAGGCTGACGCATATGTGCCTTTCCACATCCCAAGCAGTGGCCACGGGGGCAACAAGGCTGTCAGCCAGCACAGCCCTTTGAACTTGACCATACACCAGCCTGGCAGTCACTACTTACAGCCAGAGAAGCGACAGTTTAGGGCCCCTACACCACATGCAGCCCCCCTCCCCAGTGCCAGAAGGGTAGGCTCAGCTTCCACCACCACAGAGTGTCTGGCAGTAGCATCCAGAAGCAAACAGGCAGCGAACACGCGAGAGCCAGACAGCAGAGACAGACCAGAGCACGGGCACGAGCGAACGCGAGCCAGCATGTCACTCCCTGCCCCCGGTCCTGAGAGGAGCCCACCAGTGCTGACCTGGCAGGTGGGAAAGGTCAGCTGGTGCTGCAGTAACTGGCCGATGGCGAAATTTCGCACACTGGCCAACTTGGCCTGGTGCCGCCTTAACCGGGTGAGAAGCAACGAGAGCTCCTCCAGCTGCAGATGTGTAGACACAGCACAAGGAAGTTAGCACCGCAGGAGCACACTGCTAGAATTATGCTCTTCACCCCGGTGTCAGTGCCAGGACAGCACTGATGTGACACCGTTAAGCAATTACTGTGTCAATTCTGTCATTAGGACAAATAAAGGCACTGGCAGTAAAAGGGCTTCAGGAAGTTTTTTTCAGGAAAGCAACAACCAACAGTGCAACCTCACCCAGACCCAAGATTTTTTTTTCTTCTGCTTTGAGACAGTCTTGCTTTGTCACCCAGGCTGGAGTACAGCAGCGTGATCTCAGCTCACTGCAAACTCTACCTCCTGAGTTCTCGTATCTCAGCCTTCCGAATAGCTGGGATCACAGGAGTGTACCACCACACCCAGGTAATTTTTGTATTTTTAGTAGAGACGGGGTTTCGCCATGTTTGCTAGGCTGGTCTTGAACTCCTGGCGTCAAGTGATCCACCCACCTCGGCCTCCCAAAGTGGTAGGATTACAAGTATGAACCACCATGCCTGGTCTCAGACTTGAGCTTTGAAGATTGAGTTAACTAGCTAACTAATCAAAGATCAGGGAAGAAAGGAGAGGCACTGCCTGGGGAAAAAGGTGGGTAGCTGGAAAATGTTTCTGGCAAAATTCATCTTGAAAGAGGAGATAAGCCTAATATTCCCCTACATTTCCCTGACAAGCTCTTCCCCTTCACTGGGGACCCAGTGACAGCCAGGTGACCCTAAGCAAGTCATTCAACTTCTCTGAGCCTCAGTTTCCTCATCTCTAATATGGGGGTTGATAGCTGCTCTCTGGACTGCATTGTACTAACTCAGAGGAAGGAAAATGTTGATGAGATAGGGCTTTGCAGGCTATGTCTTGTCATTCACCTTACCGATTTTCCATGTAAACTGGGAGCGCTGACGGTGTGGGTCATGTAACCCATGGAGGGCATGGAGCGTCGGTCCACATGAGATGAGTTCTGCAAGTGGGGAGACAAGAAGTCACACTGGAGCCCAAACCTCTGCCACTCACTCCCAGGGCAGCCCGCCCCATGCCATGTCCCCTCTGAGCCCCAGACTTCTCATCTATGAAATGAGCACACACATCTTACTCTCAGGGTTAGAACACTAAACTGTGAAAGCCTCTTGGAAAGTGAAAACTTAAGCTGGGTTGTTATAATTTAACTGACTGGACACAGATGTCTTTTCCTGCCTTTCAAGATGCCAGGAAGCTGACTTGTAGTTGTGTGACCCTGTGCAAGTTACTTTGTCTCTCAGCGCCTCAGAGTTCTCTCATCTTTGAAATAGGCATAAACATAGCACCTACCTCACAGGGTTGTGGTGAGAATTTAAAGCGAAGCCCTTGGGAACTGTGCCTGGCATCTATTATTAAAATGTACTGCCTAAGTATTAGCTATCATTATTATCCCAAATTACTCAAATTTGTGTTCAAACCAGGCAAAGCTCCTGGCGCCCTCATGATGACCCAGCAGCCTGGCAGAGCTTCCCAAGCCTCACCTTGACAGCGTGGCCCCGTGCCCTCCTTGGAGAATCCCCCAGCGAGATGTCCACACTCCTCCTCTGGTCCGGTGGCTTCACTGTGACTCGCTCTGCTGGTGTGTGTGGCCGCCGGGGTGGGAAGACCCTTGGGGGTCCTGGGGGAGGGATGTCTGAAGGAGATGGAGGCACAGAGATGGAGCGGGGCACCTCTAGCATGCTCCTGCTCCGGCCCTGGTCGGTGAACTCTGGGGAGCCGAGGCAGATGGGCGCCGTGGGGCTGCCGTGCCGGAACTGGTGGCGCTGCTGCCACTCGTAGAGCTGCCACACGGTGCCATCCCGGTGCGCCCGGCGCTCTTCACTCGACATCTTCAGGTGGCTGGCTCGGTCCTGCGCATACTTGTAGTCACTTGGCAGGTTTCGGGGAGGTGGCGAGGAGCCCCCCGAGGGGTGTCGGGTGCTCTTGGGAAGAGTCTGGTAGTTTTCTGGGAAGGACAGGGATTGGCCAGGACCCTGGCGAGGAAGCGTCTGGTCCAAGGGAAGACTGAGGAGAAAGGGTAAGAATGGGTCAGGCAACCAAGCGAGGGTTCTGCCAGGCTTTGGGGAACATATCTAAGTACACCCACAAAGCTGGGCATGTGGGAGAGTCCTGTAAGAACCTCAAAAGAATGATCAAGGCCGACATCCAGGACTTCAGTCACTTCCCCTTTTTGCAGACGACTCCAAAACCATTTTTCTCTGTCAACTTCCTCTGCCAGGACAACTTGGCTACCCCATGCCCATCACTTGGAGTGCAATGTGATTAAACCTGGCTTTTCCTTCTCTCTCCGCTGCCAGCAGTCAGCTCTTTCAATGGCTATACATATTTATAGGAAAGGCCTCACAATTCTCCAAGTTACCAAGATTTTCTCTCTGCCTGGTATCCTTAGCACCAAGTTCCAGAGGTTCATAAAGGAAGTGGCTGGCATCAGTTCTCTTTTTTCTGGACTCTTCTAGTCCAGATACTGATTAATTATCTCCCTCCAGACAACTCTGAGATGCTCCTAATGGGTTTCCACTTTGTCCACAGTCAAGTGCTCTGATCATATCAGTTCCTTGCTGCAAAAACTTCCATGGCTCCTTGTCCCTTCTGAAATAAAGTCTAAACTCCTCAGCCTGGTACTCACAGCTCGCTAGCAGCTGACCTCAACACCCACCTTGCAGGCCTGCTGTTTTCTCACTGCTCTTCCTACGGGCCACGCCAAATGCCTAGGGCCCAAAACTGAAGGAAGTACTCCATCTCAGGGTCACCCCTACACCTGCTGGTGCCTGTCAGTCAGCCTCACCCTAGTCCCGTCCCAGCCTCCTCCACACCTGAGCAACATCTTGCAACGGAAAAAGGAAAAAGGAGTCTAACCTGGGTTTGAAGCCAAGCTTGACACTTGCTGGCTTTGTGACTCTAGGCAGCTCACCTGACTGCTCTGACCTTCCGTTTCCTTACTTGTAACAGGAGGATAGTATTACCTGCCTCATAAGGCTCTTCTGAGGAATCAATGAGACAGGTTAGGAAATGCAACCCCCACGTCTGATACACAGAAGGTCCTTCACTAACGTGTGTACCCTTCCTGCCCTTCTTAGTCTTATAACACTGTTCTTCCCTCCCCCTGCCTGGATGGTCTCCCCTTGCTCTATTTACCCAAGTCTTACTCATTCTCTAGGATGCTGGCTCATGCCTTCCCCTACGTGGACCTTCTGTAGTGCCATAGCCCTCAGTGATCCAACTCTGTTTGACCTAGTCATCACACTGCCTGTAACTTTTCCAAGGTCCTATATTGATGTGATCTTTTCATACTTCCAAGACATGTTTTCTCAGGCCAAGGTGAAAAATTCTTGAAAGACAGGAACTGTGTTTCACACCGTGGTATTGTCCACAGTCTAAGAAAGTCCTGTGCGTAATTAGCCCTTCAATAAACACTCCAGCACACAAAACTGGATATGACTTCAAAAACTAACACCAACTAGCCATCTTATTTTCTTTCTTTTTTTTTTTTTCTCTTTTTTTTCTTTTTTGAGACAGAGTCTTGCTCTTTTGCCCAGGCTGGAGTGCAGTGGTGCAATCTCCGCTCACTGCAACCTTCGCCTCCTGGGTTCAAGTGATTCTCCTGCCTCAGCCTCCTGAGTAGCTGGGACTACAGGCGTGTGCCACCATACCCGGCTAATTTTTTGTATTTTTAGTAGAGACAGGGTTTCACTGTGTTAGCCAGGATGGTCTCGATCTCCTGACCTTGTGATCTGACCGCCTCGGCCTCCCAAAGTGTTGGGATTACAGGAGTGAGCCACCATGCCCGGCCGCCATCTTATTTTCTTCTGGAGTTTCGCTGTTTTGCCCAGGCTGGAGTGCAGCGGTGCAATCTTGGCTCACTGCAACCTCCGCCTCCCGAGTTCAAGGGATTCTCCTGCCTCAGCCTCCTGAGTAGCTGGGACTATAGGTGTGCACCACCACGCCTGGCTAATTTTTGTATTTTTAGTAGAGACGGGGTTTCACCATGTTGGCCAGGCTGGTCTTGAACTCCTGGCCTCAAGTGATCTGCCCCCCTCAGCCTACCAAAGTGCTGGGATTACAGGCATGAGCCACCGCGCCCAGCCTCCAACTTATTTTCTGAGAAGGAAAAAAAATTAAGCAAAGGACAAAGTATGGAATTTAACTAAGCCTGAGAGGCAGTATGATGTTGTAAAAAGAGAACAAGTTTTAGAGTCAGACAGGCTTGAGGTCAATTCTGACTCTGCCTTCACCTATCAATTTTATCTAACATTTATTTGGTGCTGATATTGTGCCAGACATTGTTCCAAGCCAACACTACTCAAAGTGTGGCCTGTGTGCCACCAGCATCAGCACCACCTGGGAACTTGTTAGAAATGCACATTAATGAAATAAGCCAGGCATGGAAAGACAAATACCGTGTATGACCTCACTTATATGTGGGATCTAAAAAGGTCAAACTCATAGAAGAACAGAGTAGAGAGGTAGTTACCAGAGGTTTTGGGAGGGAGAGGAGAGATGGAAGAAGAGCTGTTGATCAAAGGGTGCAAAGTTTCAGTTAGGAGGAATAAGTTCTGGTGACCTACTGCACAGCATGGTGACAATGGTTAATAATAATGTATATTTCAAAATTACTAAAAGTAGATATTAAATGTTCTTACCACCAAAAAGGATAAGCAGGTAAGGTGATGAATATGTCAATTGGTTTGATGTAATCATTTCATAATGTATACATATATTAAAACATCACATCTACCCCATACATATAATTATTGTCAATTAAAAATAAGACATATTTTTAAAATGCTGGTTATCAGCCCCACCTCAGACCTACCTAATCAGAAACTCTGGGGATGCTGCCCAGGCATCAGTGTCTTAACAAGCCCTCCAGGTGATTCTAGTGCTCTGTAAAGTTTGAGAAACTGTTCTAATTGTTTTAAAACAACTCATTTAATCACTTTAGCTATACGACCTCAGGCAAGTATCATCCAGGCCCTCTAAGTCTCACCTTCCTTATTACAAAATGGGGATAGTAAGAACCACTTAGAAAATTGCTGTGAGGATTTGAAATAGTTGTCATTCAAATAAAGCTATCTTTGCCATTACAGTAGATAATTTTAAGATCTCTTCAACCTACTTGTCGCGCCTGCCAAGTGAGTCGGCCTGCCACTAGGTGGCAGGGTTTGCTATCGATCTCCCAAAGTTAAGACACAAATGTGCCTCTGAGACGGGGCAGTGCCTGAATCCTCAAAACAGAGGTGGTAGCGGTGGCAGAAACCAGGCTGGAGGCTTCCCCTGGGGAGTTCAGGACTTGACTAACCATTGTTCATTCTGCCAGAAGCAAAATGCAAACTATGCAAAGCATTTCAGAGCTGTGCTCCCACCCATACGCCCTTCCTGCCTGGCTCTGCAGCTCACTCCCCTTGCCTGCCTACAGTGCGTGGAAGGTCAGAGTCCACCCTCACCTCCCCACTGCCCCCCTAGCTGCACCTCAAATCCCTAAGCTCATCCTCTAACCTGTACCCTCCATTTACACATAGTCTGCCATTTTGGAATGACCCCAAGGTACCAGTGCAATGGTGAGCCCTGGCTCTAGGGGTCAAAACAAGGTAACTAACTATGGAGGAGGGACACAGGAGGAGGTGGTACTGTGGTTGAAGTATAGACCCCATGCGACCAAGTGGGTGCTTCCAGAGCAGCTTCGCCCCTAACAGCAGATCCATTTGCTGGCCCCCTAACCTCCGGTCTTACCCAAAAACTGGGCTCAAGGTCTCCTTATACCATGCTCTGTGGCCACAGGGCCTCCCTGTCACTGAACAGGCACTAAACAGGATATTCTGATACAGCCATTACAGAAATGGTCATGTGGAAATGCAATATCATTTTTTGCAACCAATTATTATACTTTACTCAGCAGATGTTCCTCACCCTAACTTCCAGATCAATCACACAGGACTTCCATTTTCTACTCTTTTCCTTATTGTAGTGTTTGAGTCTCCTGATCCTAACTCTATCCCTCACCCCAACGTTTCTATTTTACAAGTATGCATTACTTTAAACACTGGGAGGTCAGGGTGGGAAAATGAAAGCCTAAAATTTCAAAACAAGCTCTTAAAATACAGTGAGATTCTGAGAGTGTGTCAGTCTGTCTCCCACAAACCATATCCTAAAAAAGTTTAATGATGTGAAATATGTATCTCCAATTAGAAATAATTCCCTGTTGGTTTAAAGCCAAAAATACAGGATCATATTGCAGTTCAAATAACCTTCCTCCCAATGTCTTAATGTGCTCAGTCTAATGAGATTAGCAGTCTCGATGATATGCAAAGCAGAGATATCTATCTCATATATTTTCAAATGGAAAATGGAGGAGTTCCTTTATTCAGCACCTAGATCTATTTATGACTAACTGTAAGAGACTACAAATATATCTTTAAGAAAAAAAAAATCTGGGACTATAAGAGGCAGACCTTTTAAAATACAAGAGGATAATCAGAGACTGAGACACTTTGCTCACTTAAAGATTGACAGCATTTTCTGTTCTATCTTCTGCCTTCAATTCTTCACTTTTATTCACTTTCTAGCCCATTGAGATCTGCTTGCCCTACTGGAATGAAATTCCTCTCACTGTGTGCTCAGTGACCTCTAAAGCCAATGAGCTGTTCTCCTCTACAGACCTGATGTCTCCCTGCCCCTTAGATAAGAATGGCTCAAATCCCCATCTTGCATCCCAGGGAAAGTCCTATGCCCTCCCCATCCACCTCTCATTTCCCTGTTAACTTCTCATCCTTTAGGTCTCTGGTGCATACCCCACTCCCAACTCTCAAATTCAGGCCATTGTGTGTAGCAGAATAACATGGTTTACAGGCTGCTGGAGCAGTTATGTAGAGACATTTCATAACTGACAACTTATCACTGCATATCAGTCACCCAGCTTTTGAAAGTTTTTTCTGTGCCCCTGCCACAAAGAGTTTCTCACTGGCCATGCCGTCTTACTGATTTCAACCCCTCCTTTTACTCTGCGTCCTGAGCTAACTTTGACCCTGTAGCTCTGTTAAGCATGGTAATTCAGGTTTGCCCATCTAAGCCCATCAAGCAGCTCAGTGGAAAAAGGGTTTCTGTTACTGAGCAAAAGACCCGTGAGGTTCTGGACTTTCCTTCAGGGGTGCCCAGCCTCCTTGAAAGGTACCACATCTCAAGTGTCTGCTTTTGGTAGGGGAAAAAAAAAGGAAAGAAGGCACCATGCCCAGGTGGAAGTCCTTACCTGCACCACCGTGCACTGCTGACTGGACTCCTTCCAGTTGAAACTCTCCCCAACAAAACCTCCAGTTTTCCTCCCCCATCTTCTCTTCATCTCCTTCAGGTGACTTAGCTTTTGCCTGACCCTTAGGCTGGGGGTCCTCAGTGTTCAGTTGTTGGCCCTCTGCAACTGTGCTCTCTCAGTTGAGGATTCTTAGTCCTGGCTGCACATTAGATCACTGGGGGAGGAGGGATAGGGGAAAATGTGCTTCCTAAAACCCTTATGTCCACGCTGCAACCCAGACCAATGGAGTCAGATTTCTGCGCAGGGGACCAAGGCCTCACCAAATGTTAAAACTCTCCAGGTGATTCCAATGTGCAGCCTAGCAACAGTTTCTTGACTGTGGACATGCACTGGGATCACCTAGGGAGTTGTATGTATGTATTATTTATTTATTTATTTATTTTTTGGAGACAGGTTTTTGCTCTATCATCCAGGCTGGAGTGCAGTGGTACAATCATAACTCATTGCAGCCTTGAACTCATGGGCTCAAGTGATTATCCCGCCTTAGCCTCCCAAGTAGCTGGGACCACAGGTGCATGCCACCACATCCAGATAATTTAAAAAACAAAAAATTTTTTTTGGTAGAGATGGTGTCTTGCTATGTTGCCCAGGTTGGTTTCAAACTTCTGGACTCAAGCGATCCTACCACCTCGGCCTCCCAAAGTGCTGGGATTATAGGTATCAACCCCCATACCTGGTCAACCTAAGGAGCTTTTAAAACATACTGATACCTTGACCTCACCCCAGATCAACTACATCAAAATCTCTGGCGTTGGGCCTCAAATGATCAAATCATGCAGACAGGATTAAGGAACATGGCTGTAAGCATTCCACCCTGGGTAATCTCAACTACTGCCAGGGCATTAGTTACCATCTCTAAGGCAATGACTCTAGAATTCCTCTACAGACTGTACCCACATTCCCTATAGCCTCCTGATCATCTCTACCTGGATATTCCCAAAGTACCACATTCCTCGCCAAGCTCATGTCTCTTACCTGTGCTTGTATCTGCTGCACAGCACCATATCTACCTATTAACCAAGCCAAATCTGAATGCTAACTCCAACTCCACCCACGTCCAGAACTCCAACTCCCTACTTACATGTCCAAAATGGAAATCCTGATTTCCCCCAACTTGTTCCTTCTTTACCCTTCCCTATCTCAGTAACCGTCCAGTTGCTCAAGTCAAAATTCTATAGATCTGTTTATTGTAGCATTATTCACAATAGCCAAGATTTGGAAGCAACCTAAGTGTCCATCAACAGATGAATGGATAAACAAAATGTGGTATTTATACTCAATGGAGTAGTGTTCAGCCTTAAAAAAGAATGAAATCCTGTCATTTGCAACAACATAGATGGAACTGGAGGACATTATGTTAAGTGAAATATGCCAGGCACCGAAAGACAAACTTTGCATGTTCTCACTCATTTGTGAGAGCTATAAATTAAAACAATTGAACTCATGGAGATAGAGTAGAATGATGGTTACCAGAGGCTGGGAAGGGTAGTGGGCAGGGGGGAGTAGGGATGCTTAATGAGTACAAAAATATAGTTAGATAGAATCAATAAGAGCTAGTATTTGATAGCGTAACAGGATGATTATAGTCAACAATAATTTATTGTACATTTAAAAATAACTAAAAGGGGTCAGGTGCAGTGGGTCATGCCTATAATCTCAGCACTTTGGGAGGCCAAGATGGGAGGATTGCTTAAAGCCAGGAGTTCGAATCCAGCCTGGTCAACATAGCAAGATTACATCTTTATTTTAATTTAAAAAATAAAAAATAACTAAAAGGGTATAACTGAAATGTTTATAACACAAAGAAATGATAAATGCCCGAGGTGATGGACACCCCAGTTACCCTGTGATTATTACGCATTGCATACCTGTACCAAAAGATCTCATGTACCCACAAAAATTAAACAAAGTTTTTAAAATTCTAGACATCATCCTTGTTGTTTCCTTCATCCCACATTCGAATTCACTTATGAGTGTCGCTGTTTCAACCTCCAAAATGTATCTCAAATTGGTTTATTCACCCTATTTCTATTGTCACCCTCCTGGACTACTGCAATAGCCTCCTTCCTAGGCTCTTACCTTCTTTGTGAAATATTCATCAGATCATATCACTTACCTGCTTAAAACCTTCCCGTGGCTCCCTATTGCTTTTTCAAATAAAATTCAAATGCCTTACTTTGGAGTATGAGGACCTACATTACATTACCCCTGCCAACTTTCCAACCTCACTCAGCAGTAAGGTCATCTTACAACCACCTACCAGGGGCCTACTTAGGCCGGCACCAATAAGAGCAGCTTCCCTTCCCTGTGTCCTCAGACAGTAGCTTTCTGTTTTATTAATAAGACACAAAATGTGAACAAACAGGATTGACACCTGGTCATTCTCAGTTGGGAATGGGAAGGTGTCTTAGCTACAGCACAACACGCCTTCTCTTCTAGTCTGCTCCACAACGTCTTATCAGTTACTTAGGAAGGCTCCATTGTGATTTATCCACCATCCACTCTCACAACTGCCCAGCTGGACCAGTTTAAAGAGGTTACAGCAACCTACATATGCATAACACACCCACATACTTGAAAACAGGACTAGGCTATTCCCCTAGGAGCACTGACCACCTCCAGAGTCCACAGGTAGAAAGTCTGGGCCTGGCCAACAGGGAGAATGAAGTGTGGCCTTTCAGAGCATGTTATCAGGCCTGTGGCAGACTTGGTCTGGATGCTGGCGCATCCACTGCAATCCCTGGGGAGCTCTCTGAATGCACATTGGCTTTGCTATCTCCTCTTTTGTCAGTGATTTGTTTAGAAGCCTGAAAATAGTGAGGGGAATCTGTCACGTCTTTCATAATGAAGACAAAGCACAGTGGCTTCTGGGGACAACGGGGAAGCTAGTGACCCTGAATTCTTCACATTCAGAAATGTGTCCTAATTAATCTGAAATTATAATAAAATACAGACAGTGCTTGGCAAATAGCAAGAGATGCATGCCTTCTAAATAATTAAAAACTTCTTGAAGGAATGGGTCTGATAAAGCCCAATGTCAACAGTGCCTACGCACTTCTGTATGTGCCTGGAATTAAAAATGAATCTGTATTTACTCTAGTTTCTATAAACATTTTTTGGATGTAGAGAAGTAGCAGCACAAGAGGAGAAGATCGATTATCATTTACATGCTGAATGTCTCAAGGCATTCTCTCTGAGGAGCCGAACAGACTCTGGTGTAATCGCATGGGGGCCTTGGAGGCTCACAGACCCAGGACTGAACTCTGGCCTTACCACCTGTGTGCTGTGGGCAGGTTCCTTCACTTCTCCAAGCCTCAGTTTCTGTCTATAAGTTAGGAATATCACCCTTTCTTGCAGGGTTGTTACAGGGATTTACGTAGGTAATGGCAGTAAAGAGTTTAAGGCTGCCCTTACGCAGCAAGTGCTGGCTAAATGACAGCTCTTGCCACTATATTATCGCGCTTGTTATAAGCAGCGATCCTGAGTCTATTACTCACCTCCTGCTGTCCCCTTTCTGGGCCCTTGCCCAGTGCTCCACCTGGGCCAGATTGCTCTTCCTTTGGCTGTGTTTCTCAGGGTTGGTCCTGGGAGGAAAGGCCCGCTGGTACCCGCCAGTCCCATTCTGTTCTCCTGGGCCATATGAGGCAGGCAGCATTCCATTCTTCTCTGCCCGTTGGGGCTGTGCCTGCTGGCCTCTTGGGCCACTGGGTAAATCCATAAACAAGGCATCCTCCTCGGCTGGTGAGTACGGAGACCTGGCCTTGCTCCGGTCCCGCTTGCCCTCCAGTGGGTCCCTCTGGGAACGGTACTGCTCTCCCTCCTGCTCCTGCCTCTCGAAGTTGACAATGTCATCATGGCCACGATGAGGACAATCTCTCGTATGTCCAGGTCCCACCCGGCCACATTCGTGACAGGACTCTGTGTGGTTGGCCTGGGGGACAGCCTGCCGCTCCACCTTCTCCATATCCCTGCAATGACAGCAACACATTCAGTTTGCGCCACAGCCAAGACTCCATGATGAAACGCACTGTACACTCAATCACCTACAGGCCTTTGCACAGGCTATTCCCTCTGCTCAGAACACCTTTCATGCTCATGTCCTCACTCTGCCTGCCTAACTTCTGCTCCTTTGGGGATCTGGCTTAACACCACCTCCTCCAGGAAGCCACCCTGACATACACTTCCAATTTAGAATAGGATCTTATGCTGACCCCACTGTCACACTAATCGCACTGAACCATAACTTTGTTTACTCATCTAGCTCCCAAATAAACTATGAGTTATTTTTGGCCAGTGGCCCACCTGGCTGATCATCATAAGCCCAGAACTTCTACACAGTGACTGGTATGGAATAGGCACTCCGTAACTACTACTGCAAGAGAGAATGAATAAATTATACATGTGACATTCCCATGAAGACCACTCCCGTGCTCCTATTCTACTCTGTGCTACTGATCTTGCCTTTTCCTTTTGCAATTTGTCCATTTGGGGCTTAAATGGAAGGCTCCTGAGCTCAGGATCCCTCCCACTGGTGTCTAACACAGCCCAAAGTACAAATGATAGCATAATTAACACTCTTCAAAGATGGCGAATAGAGAACAGGCACAGCAACCACTGTATGTGAATAGCAACCTGTTTCTATCTTATCAGGGAACAGTTCAAACAGAAACAACTCTCAATGACTATCTACAACAATTCTGTGAAGTATTATTAGTCAGATTTTAGCAATAAGGAAACTGACTCACAGAGAAGATCGATTATTTGCTCAAGATCAAACAGCTGGAACAGAGTGGAGCCTGGGCTTAAACCCAGGTAGACTCCAGAGCCCATGTGTGTTAGGCTTTGCTCTACTGCCTCTCCACATGTGTCTGTGCAAACCTGGAAGCTATAAAGGAGAATGGGGAGGGGTGATAGGTCAGGGTGTGAACTGAGGCTACAGGAAGAGCTTTGGTACATGGTGGAGGGCTCCTCTTTCATGGTCCATCTCCCTCTGTAAGCTGCCCTTCTCTCTGCCTCCTTGGGGCAGGGTCCTAGTTGTCTGCATCCTGATCACCTGGCACCAGGGATACAATAGTGGCTCCACAAGCTTTGCAGAATTTAGATTAGGGAGGCAAGAGAACTTGCTCCAGCTCAGCTCAGATGGACTAGAAAAAATAACAAAGACGTTTACTTAGATGGGGCAGCTGGTTTAGCTATGCTCCATGGTTAAAAAAAAAAAAAAAAAAAAAGGTCCTAGCCTTAAGATCCATCACTCAAAATGGCCAAGCCAGAGGCGTTTTCATCTCAACATGAGAGTACATAATAGAAATGCTACTGCATTTACATCTCCTTGGCCACACCCCAGGTGTCTTTGCAACAACTTCAGAACCTCAGCTATCAATAATCAACACAGATTCAGCGCAGAAGCAACTCACCCTGAGAGCTAGTTAGAATGCCAATATAACGTGAAAATACAACCCTCCACATGGGATCTGCTTCTCACTGTGTGTGGGTCTGTTGCCTTTAACTTAGGCAGAGTGATATGGTTTGGCTGTGTCCCCACCCAAATCTCATCTTGAACTGTAGTTCCCATAATCCCCATGTGTCGTGGGAAGGACCTGGTGGGAGGAAATTGAATCATGAGGTAGGTTACCCTCATGCTGTTCTCCTGACAGTGGGTGTGTTCTCATGAGATCTGACGGTTTTAGAAGCGGCTTTTCTCTTTTTGCTTGGCACTTCTCCTTCCTGCCATCATGCAAAGAAGGACATGTTTGCTTTCCCTTCCACCATGACTGTAAGTTTCTTGAGGCCTCCCCAGCCATGTGGAACTGTGAGTCAATTAAACCTCTTTCCTTTATAAATTACCCATTCTCAGGCAGTTCTTTACAGCAGTGTGAGAATGGACTAATATACAGAGAGAACTGAGAAAAGCAATCATTCTTCTCGCTGTTCACATACCAATGTCTTTTCCATGGAAACCCCAAGCTTTGTGGAAAAAAATAATGCATCTTTGGAACTCCTTTTATCCAACAGAGGACATCTTTCCTCTCCAACCCCCACACTGTATCCACTGCCCTTCTGATAACAGCATTTCAATTTTCATTTGGGAATCACTTTCTCCTACTCTCAGTCCAGGTGGTTCAGGTGCTGCTGACTCCCTGTCCAGCTGAGGCTCCACAGTCTCAGTGACTGGTTCAGGAGTTGACTACTCCAGGCCAATCAGAGTTAGCCCTGGGACTTGGGTTGGAGCTGCTGCAACTATGTGGGAAGGCACTACTTGAGAATGAAGTTAACACAAAGGAAAGCAGATGGAGAAACACAGAATCCTAAAAACTTGGCTTAAGCTCCTACATCTAACCATATGTAAACCAGATATCTCTTTGGATTTTCTGGTTGTGAATAAATAAATTCCTTCTTTTTTTTTTTCACAGCGTCTTGCTCTCTCACCCAGGCTGGAGTGCAGTGGCATGATCACGGCTCACTGCAGCCTTGATCTGCTGGGCTCAAGTGATCCTCCCACCTCAGCCTCCTGAGTAGCTGGGACTACAGGTGCATGCATGTTTTAATTAGCTCTGCTAATTAAAAAAAAAAAATGTAGAGACTGGGTCTTGCTATGTTACCCAGGCTGGTCTCAAACTCCTGGGTTCAAGTGATCCACCTGCCTCAGCCCCCCAAAGTTTTATGATTACAAGCGTGAGCCACCCTGCCGGGGGCCTAAATTCCCTTTTTCAGTTGTTAGAGTTTGGTTTCTGCTACTTATACTGAAAGGGGTCCTGCCTATTAATCATTTTACAATGACATATTGAGATAGTAATGAGTGAGGGCCCGTTCATTGTTAACATTCAGTGGCTCTATAAATTCCAGTAGGAGGAAAATATGGGAAATATTCAGGAGCCCATACTTACAGAAAAAGTAATTCAGCCGGGCGCAGTGGCGTGCCAAGGGAGGTGAATCACCTGAGGTCAGGGGTTCAAGACCAGCCCGACCAACATGGTGAAACCCCATCTCTACTAAAAATACAAAAATTAGCTGGGCATGGTGGTGTGCACCTGTAGCCCCAGCTACTCAGGAGGCTGAGGCAGGAGAATCGCTTGAACCTGGGAGGCAGAGGTTGCAGTGAGCTGAGATGGCACCACTGTGCTCCAGCCTGGGCAACAGAGCAAGACTCCACCTCAAAAAAGAAAAAGTAATTCTTACTGTAAGTTTATAAAGGGACAACTCTGTTCCACAATGTACATATGACAGGTTTATTTTTTCTTTTTTCTTTTTTTCATACGATAGGTTTTAGCTTTGTCTTTCCTTTCTCCCTTTAAGCCTCCATAACTAGATTAGTGTAACCTGAACCAACAGTCCTCAAGTTGCCTAAGTTGGCCATTCTTTTGTTTTTTCTTTTTTTGATACAGGGTCCCACTCTGTCACCAAGGCTGGAATGCACTAGCGTGAACAGAGCTCACCACAGCCTCAACCTCCTGGGATCAAGTGATCCTTCCACCTCTGACTCCTGTGTAACTGGTACCACAAGCGCCTGCCACCATGTCTGGCTAATTTTTAATTTTTTTTTTTTTTTGTAGAGACAAGGTCTTTCTTTGTTGCCCAGGCTGGTCTTGAAATCCTGAGCTCAAGCAATCCTCCCACCTCAGCTTCCAGAAGTGCTGGGATTACAGGCACGAACCACTGTGCCAGGCCTATTTTCTTTATTATTTCTCACATCCAGGAAACTACCCATAGAGGATGTGCTGAGGCTACTTCGGAGATGATGAAGGCTCCAGCTGCCCTCTGGATCACACTCTGGCCAAGTCGCTGAAGCTTTAGAATCTGGCATGCTGCTTTGGTTTCACTTGCTCTGATATTTCTAAGTGGTTACTCCAATTGTGATACCCAGGTAATTGTATCTCCTTGTTATTCACACCCCAAAGATAAAGAGCACCTTGTCATAAAAGCCAGACAGTGAAACAAATATGCCACCTATGTGTATGACATTAGAATTGAGAGGAAATGAAGGATTCTTCAACTCTGGGACCCAAAGATTGTGGGCACAATGTCTCAGTCCAACCAATTGTAATGTGGATTTTTCTTCCTTCCCTAACCATTCACCATGTATTTACCAAGCACCTATACAGCCCCCACTGGGACAGGCACCTGGGAGTATAAGAGAGTAGCAAAGAAAATAGCCTTTGCCTTCAAAGTCAGACAACCCTGGAGCCCAACTTAATTATGGTAACCACATTGAATACTGTTCCCATAAACACCTGACCCTCAAATCATGGAGTCTGTTAGTCTTCCCTAAGCTTGGAGCTAATTTAACCATAATTCTTAGTCCTTACTATGTATGTACATGAGTATATACACTTCCATATATGCCAGTGCTTCCTGGAAATAAATTTGACAGAGGATGATAAATCATTTTCTTTAAATTAATACCAGCATTTATTGCAAAACAAAGCTTTAGAGGGTGGCAGAGCGAATGGTAGTCAGCTTGCCACTGGGCAGTTTTCTAGCCCTGAAGACTGTGGGGTTATGAACAGCTCCTTATTCCCATGGCTCCCAGGACTTACATAAAATGCACCTTTGTTCCCAAAATGTTCACGCTGTGGCTGCAGGTAAGAAAGGTGAAAGTAATATTCCCTACTCCCCCACCTTACCAGACCTAAACATTTAACTTACTAAGTTATGGAATTTAAGGTCAAAAAGGTTTTTTGGTATTCTCCCTGTCTCCTTGCATTCCCCACAATTTAACACATGACCTCTCAAATTTGTGACACTTGTCACAAAACAGATCTGCAATGCTCGATTTAGCACAATGATGGGAAGGAATGAAGCACCCCTCGGCTGTCAATGACTGTATTACTCAGGCAGCTTGGCCATGCAAAGCAGAGATGTTTAGCTAAGAAAACACAAGCCTTTCCCAGCTGGGCTGCTGTTCCCATGCAGGTCATTGCTATGATCGTGAACATCTGAAACCAGTCACTGTTCAAAAACACAGGAAATTCCTGACACTCAGTGGCCATTTTGGCCATATGTGTCACTTTTTGAAAATAACAGCTGGCACAGGTTTTAGAACCAGCTGGACCTAGATTCAAGAACTGGTTCCACCACATATAAGCTGTGTGACCTTGGGCAAGTGACCTCTCTAGTTTCAAGTTCCTCATCTATAAAATGGGATAACAGTGTCTCCTTGGGTTGTTGTGAGGATTAATGGTGCACAGAAACAGCACAGCACAGTGTCTGGCACACAGTATGCCCTCAAATACAAATGTCTTCACTACCCAATAGGTATTCCCTCCTCCTTTGCCCCAATTTTTTGAAAGTCGCAATGTACCCAGCAAAACACTTATATTTCCCAATCTCCCTTGTAGCTGAGGATGATCATATAACATAGCTTTGGCCAATAAGATATAAGCATAAATTGCTAGGCGGAGTCCTCCAGGAAAGTCTTTACAAGAAGGCAAGCTTAGCTAACCCTTCTCTTCTTCCTGCCTGGGATTTAGACTTTGCTGAATTGCAAAGTGATAAAAATAAGGATGCAAGTCATATGCTAAAAAGCTGGGTAGAAGGTGATAAAAAGCCCATGTCCCTGATTGCATCACAGTGCTACTGTACCAACCTACTGACTACCCCTGGATTCCTGCTATGGGAGAAAACTAAAATCCAATTTGATTATGCCACCTTAAATTGGGTTGTTCTATTTCTAGCAACCAAACATGACCCCTAACTGTTACAAGGGGCTACTCTTATCATTGACTGGGGTTGGGCCCCAGCATTTCTAGCATATCACAGAATGCTATTTGTCTGTTTAGAGCAAATTCTTATTTTCCCTTGCAAGTGGGAAGAGCACATACCTCAGACTGGCGATACTTCTCTCTTATTTCTTTTCTTCACAAGAACTTGAATGTTAACAGATCTTACCAAGCAACTGTGCACTGATTATTATTTTATTCTGCCTCCAAATCATTTATCTCATCAGGCAATGAGGAATATTTCCCCCTATCTTAATGCTAAATGCACACACACCCCATACACATTCAATCTCATTCAAAGACTGAGATGGGAAGAGGAATGACAGCTTGTAGGGGCTTGATTGAACCTTAGTCCTGATGTCCAACACAGCCTTTCTGTTGTAATCCCACTGGAAGGATCCCTCCCCGCTCACCTTACCTAAATGACCAAACTAGGAGCCTAAGAACAAGAACCCAGGCCACTGAGAGTCTTGGAGAGTTGGATCTGAGCCAGGCCAGATGATGAAGTCCTGCCATGGGAAACCAGCTCAGCCTGTGTTAACAGATCCTGGGTCCTGAGCACTGATCTGCAGTCTCAGGAATAGGGTGGGCTCAAAAGCCAGAACCCACTCTGGGCATAATCAATAGACTTGTACAAAAGACTGAAGAGAAAGAAGCCCAAAGTATTGGAGCACCCTAAGGCAGGCTCGCTCTTTTGAATGAGTTCCTAGCATTTGAGGAAGGAGATAGCCAGGGAGAAATGGAGAAGGGAGTTAGTTTCTTCTTTTCCCCAGAGTTAAATAGGGCAGCTCCCTTGGGATGGAGGGAGAATAGCCTGCTACTTTTCATGCTGTGCTTTGCCTAAATTAACAAGAGGGCTTGACAGCTTTGATGACACCCTCCACAATCCTTCAGGCCTCCCTCCCACAGAGAAGAGCGAGGCTGCAGAATAAACGAAACAAACCAGAATGCTAGGCTGAGGCTGCCTCCTGCCTCAGTAGAGCAGCTATTGGCAAAATCCCTTTTAAAGTTGTAGGGATTGACAAACCAGACTAAGAAGAGAAAAAAGCTATTCCAGGCCTGCCAGCCCTCCTCACTTTATTCATTCCTGCCTGAAGAATCCTTCTTTCTTCTACCTGGGTAAGCCATGCCACCAGTCACAGCTCAACCTGAGCCACCCTGAAGCTCTAGCACACACCACGCTCACTCACTTTCCACCTCCCCAGGGAAACCAGCACTCCCGTTCTGGGAGATACATTTTTTTAATAGCCATGGCTTGGTTATTGTTACCATATGCTAGGCCTTACTGTGTGCTAGGAATCTGTCACGGACAACCTGCAATCCCTGTAACAATTCTGCAAGGTCAGGACTGAGCCCAGAGAGGCTGAGGGCACATACGACTACCGGATTACCTATAATAAATGGACTCTAATAAAGGACAGGAATCTGGCAGCGGCAGCCATCACTGACTGAGCACTTACTAAATGCAAAACTCTGAGCTAAGCACTTTACCACCTCTTCTTATCATCACACAAACCCACAGAGCTAGAGACATTTTACTTTCATGAAAGGTAATAAAAGTGGCCGGGCACGGTGGCTCACATCTGTAATCCCAGCACTTTGGGAGGCCAAGGTGGGTGGATCACCTGAGCTCAGGAGTTTTATATATATCTATATCTATCTATCTATCTATCTATCTATCTATCTATCTATCTATCTATCTATATCTATATCTATAGATATAGATATATATGTTTTTTGTTTGTTTGTTTTGTTTTGTTTTTTGAGATGGAGTCTTGCTCTATCACCCAGGCTGGAGTGCAGTGGCGCGGTTTCGACTCACTACAACCTCCTCCTCCCGGGTTCAAGCGGTTCTCCTGTCTCAGCCTCCTGAGTAGCTGGGATTACAGGCATGTGCCAACATGCTAATTTTTGTATTTTTAGTAGAGACAGCGTTTTGCCATGTTGGCCAGGCTGGTCTCAAACCCCTGACTTCAGGTGATCCGCCTGCCTAGGCCTCCCAAAGTGCTGGGATTACAGGCATGAGACACCATGCCTGGCCACCCTTAATAAATATTTATAGAATAAAAGACTAAATGAATGAATGCATGAACAAATGCACCAATTCAAGTTGCTGAAAGAAGTTCAGCATACCACAGAGAATGGGAAATGGCAAGAGATGAACCAAAGGTGTTTGTAGGGACCAGGCCCATGCAGGGTTTCCAAAGACTTACTAAGGAAATTGGACTTTATTCTAAAGGTGACTCTACTACAAGTTTCTTTAGTCCCAAGACAGGACTGCAGCTACTCCAGATAACACAGAGGTTAGGAAATTGAGAAAAAAGATGAGTTGTTTTCTGATATGCCCTCCTGCCTGAGTCACTTCTCAGTTTTGTAAGCTGTAAATGCCAAATAACCTCCTTAGTTGGTGCTTTAGCTTATTAGAGAGGAAAAAACATCCTTAGACAAGATAGAAAAGGCAGTATTATGGCGGAAGTCGGTAAGACAGATTTCAAAAAGGTTGTTGAGAATCAAAAACCAGAGTCCACAGCATGGCCAGTAGAAGAATATGGACGTGAGGCAGAAGATTACTTGGGGGGGCGGGGGCAGAGAGCAGGCCCTGCCAGTAGTGCAGGGTGTCCCTCACAGCACGTGGCGTGGGATCTCAAAAATACTGGAATTAATGTCTATCATGGAATTCTGAAGCCTGTGTAACAAACAAGAGAACAAAAGTCAGAGGTACAGGCTAGGCGCAGTGGCTCACGCCTGTAATCCTAACAATTTGGGAGGCTGAGGTAGGTGGATCACTTGAACCCAGGAGTTCGAGGCCAGCCTGGGCATCATGGTGAAACCTCATCTCTACAAAAAATACAAAAAATGAGCCAGGCACGGTGGCACATGCCTGTAGTCCAAGCTATTTGGGAGGCTGAGGTGGGAGGTTCACTTGAGCCTGGGAGGCAGAGGTTGCAGTGAGCCAAGATCATGCCACCGCACTCCAGCCTGGGTGACAGAGCGAGACTTTGTCTCAAATAAAAAAGTGAGAGTTGCAGTGAGGACTCTTAGCTCTGCTCCTGGGCCAGAAGAATAGGAAGAGGCTGGGGGAAGTGGGAGCTGAAGACAAATAGGACTGAGGGATGGGGCTGTAGGGACCCTGAACTGTTGAACAACTCACACTGCTAGGAGATGAGTACATCCTGGCAGAGAAGAGAGGGCAGTTTGTCCATAGGAGACTCATCATTGAGATCTAGGAATTAATGATGAAACTGGAAGAGGGTAAAGAGAAAACAACTGAAGATACTGTCAAAGCAAATCCTATGGAAGTTAATATAGCTGATAGGGAGCACCTACTATGTCTCAGGCACTGGACTAAGTAAGCACTTGATACATTTGTTTAATTTAATCCTTGTAGCAAGCCTATGAACTAAGAAAAATCAAGGTTTCAAAAGCATGCATAATTTGCACAAGATGACACAGCTAGAAAGTAGTAGAGCATGGATTTGAACCCAGGTCTATCCAATTTCAGAGACTAAGCACTGGGAGGAGATACCTAAGGCAAAAGAAATAGGTATAACAGGAAGTGAGGGATAAATCAGCTGGCCTGGACATTGATTACTGATGCCCTCTTTACCATGTCCCAGTAAGCCATTTCTGCCCATAGTCCTCTGCCCATGGAGCCCTAACACTTCCTTGGGAATCCGCACCACCTCACTCTCAGTCCTCGCAGCCTGGATAGGGCCCCACCCCTGGTTCTCAGAAGTGACACATGTGTTTCAGGCCTCTGCAATCAGCATGATGTTGTCCCTGGCCACGGAAGATGGTCGGGGACATAAATGTAAACTAAACCTGTCTAATCAGTATGAATCTCAGAGCTTCTGGACCAGACTCTGGCTCTTTCCTACTGGATTTTAACCTTGATGATATGAGTTTGGGACCACTGCAGCTATCTTGCCACCAGGCCCTAGATGTGCCAGGGACCTCCTCGTGGAGCTCAAGACTGAATTTAACACACAGGTGGGAAGAGCCCAGAGTCTGAGAATATGACTTCTAGTGATACTGTCTGAGCCTTGAACCCCATTGCTTCTAAAGCCAGGTCTATCTTGAGCTTTTCAGTGACATGAACCAATAAATTCCCTCCTTTTAAAGGTAAATTTCTCTGTATTTTCTGTCATCTGCAGTCAACAGTCCTAATACATACCACCACTAATAAAGGAAGCATCTGCCTGCATGAATAAAGAGAGAATCCTCTGGGTGAGAATCACAGAGGGAGCGAATGAAATGCTACTGTTGGGGCCACCCACTTACAGCGATGGAGCTTTTCCAAGGCAAAACACCAAACTGGAAGACAGGCAAGATTTAGTCTGCCTGACGAATAATTTTAACCAACCAAATGTCTGAACATCTTATTCTGGAAAAATAGAACATTTAATAAGTCTGTATTTGCTTGGTTGAAAATTTCAGCTCTCAGAAACTTATGGAGAAATGCTATTATGTCTTTATTGTGACTCAGAAGCTGGAAAAACTTGTGTTTTTTATTTTGTTTTAGTTTCTTGGGCTTTTTTTTGTTTTTTCTGTTTTTTGTTTTGTTTTGTTTTTGAGACAAAGTCTCACTCTGTCGCCCAGGCTGGAGTGCAATGGCATGATCTTGGCTCACTGAAACCTCTGCCTCCTGAGTTCAAGCGATTCTCCTGCCTCAGCCTCCTGAGTAGCTGGGATTACAGGAACCCGCCACCAAGCCCAGCTAATTTTTGTATTTTTAGTAGAGATGGAGTTTCACCACGTTGGCCAGGCTGGTCTCGAACTCCTGACCTCAAGTGGTCCGCCTGCTTCGGCCTCCCAAAGTGCTAGGATTACAGGCATAAGCCACTGCACCTGGCCTGTGTTTTTTATTTTTAAAGGGACAAAACCTTGTGCAAACATGATCATGGAGTTTTAAGAGTTTATTAAGAGCATAATAAGAATACATCTCAATGTCAGAGAAAAACTAGGGATGATACAATGGCCTGAGACTAGGGAAAGGGGAGGAGCCCTTCCAACACCAAAATCTGATGCTAAAAAATACCCAAATCTCAGCTATCTAGATTAATCCTCAAGGGTTCTAGCCAGACATCATTTATCAGCCATGCATTTTTTTCCTATAAAGTTCAATCTCGTTCTCAAATTCTCTCTCATCTAGCATCCTAGTCAGCCACAATGAATTGAGCAAAGTTGGGACACTATAAGAAACCCATTTTGCCATCTCTAGTGTAATAACACAGGGAACTCTTGAAGCTCAAATTATAAAAGGACATGTATAAGAAATGGAAGGCGGGGCACAAATCCATAGTGGAATGGGCCCACATGAACAATGGCAGAAAAAGTAAAGTCTAGAAGGAGCTGTTTGTTTATTTAAAGTAAAACAAAACAAAAACAAAATTTCTATTTATTAAAATACATGGGGGTTTAAAAAAAAGAGATGTAAGTGTCTCTGCTTAGGGAAGATGACCCAGCATAAACAGAGAAGGCAGAATTCTCCAGCTTCTGGGTTTAATTCCACATTTTCATTAAGAAGAATGATCTTCACCAGGAAAAAGGGAACAAACCTGGTTAAGAGAGCCTGAAAGTCCACGATGGGGAGGAAGAACAGGAAGCCCTACTCTCCTGTAGTTGAGCTCCAGGCCCAGCTATCAGTGGTGCCCCAGTGACATAAGGGAAATTGGGCTTGAGAAACCTATTGGGTGATCTCCAAGGAATCAAAGGGAAGCGGGAAAAGACCAGAATATCAGAAACTGGCAAACAGCATTCTGATTTTCAAAGAAGAGGAAAAACAAATTCCATAGCCTATCGTCAACCTCTGCAAGAGGCTAAGCAGCACTGTTAACCTGGCAGATTTCAGAGCACACAGGAAAGGAGGCAGCAAGAAAAGGCAAACAACTCAGTAGAAAAATGGGCAGAGGATAGATACAGGCAATTCCCTTAATAGGAAATACACGTGCCCATTGAGCTGGGCATGGTGGCTGGTGACTGTCATCTCAGCTACTTGGGAGGCTGAGCTGGGAGGATTGCTTGAGGCAAGGAATTCAAGACCAGACAGGGCAACACAGTGAGCCTCTGTCTCTAAAAAATGTTTTAAAATTAGCCAGCCATGATGTGGTGGCCCATAGCTGAGGTCCCAGCTACTAGGGAGGCTGACATGGGAGGATTGCTTGAGCCCAGGAGTTCGAGGCTGCAGTGAACTATGATCATACCACTGCACTCCAGCCAGGGTGATAGATTGAGACTCCGTGTCTTAAAAAAAAAAAAAAAAAAAAAAAAGTGGAAATAAATATAAAAGATCCTAACCATCATGGAAATATACATTAAATTAAGATAATCAGATACTATTTTTGTATCGGATCAGTAAAATTAAGACATAACATCAACTATTGGCAAAGATATGGGGAAATGACACACTCACTAGTGAAATACACAGCTTTCTTTTTTTTTTTTTTTGAGACAGTCTCGCTCTGTTGCCCAGGCAGTGGCGCGATCTCTGCTCACTGCAAGCTCTGCCTCCCGGGTTCACGCCATTCTCCTGCCTCAGCCTCCCGAGTAGCTGGGACTACAGGTGCCCACCACCACACTCTGCTAATTTTTCGTATTTTTAGTAGAGATGGGGTTTCACCGTGTTAGCCAGGATGGTCTTGATCTCCTGACCTCATGAGCCACCCGCCTCGGTCTCCCAAAGTGCTGGGATTACAGGTGTGAGCCACCGTGCCCGGCCACACAGCTTTCTTTAAAGGGCGGTTTGGAGGTATTGATTAAAATTAAAAATGTATTATACTTTTACCCAGCAATCTGAAAGACTCACACATGGAAAGGCTTGTAGAAGGTTAATACAAAAATTTTAAATACAGGTTTTAAAAATACACTATAGTACATCTACATTATGAAATACCATATGAGTAAAAATTAAAGGTGATTCATATATACTGATATTGAGTGATCCTTAAGATGTCATTATTCACGCTTTCAGAAAGCACAAAAGAAACCTATATATTTCTATAAGTCCACATACGTATATAAATGCATAGAAAATAGTTTAAAAGCCAATTAACCTGATTATAGAGATTACCTTGGGAAGGTGATTTGGGATATCTTCATCTTCAGTTTTTGCATTTTTGTATTTAGAATGTTTTCATTTATTATATAGTTAAATATACATTTAATATATATTTAATAATTTGTATATACTTAATTATAAATATATACATATATATATATACACAGACATATATACATAGTTGGTCTTCTGTATCCAGGGTTTCATATCCATGGATTCAACCAACCACAAATTAAAAATATTTAGAGAGGGAAAAAAGGATGGTTTTGTCTGTACTGAACACATGCAGACTTATTTTCTTGTCATTATTGCCTAAACAATACAGTATAACAACTATTTACATAGCATTTACATTGTATTAGGTATTATATGTAATCTTGCAATCTAGAAATGATTTAAAGTATGTGCGTAGGTTATATGCAAATACACCATTTTATATAAGGGACTGAGTATTTTGGTATCTGTGGGGCTTCCTGGCACCAGTCCTCCATGGATACCAAGGAATGACTACATACATATACTGTAAACATATATATATATTAAAAGAATGAAAAATAAAGACTACGAAACAGTGACTGTTGGGGACTAGACTGTGCACTAGACTGTGTTGGGGAGTAAGATGTGTCAAATCTACCCAGTTTCCTTCTCCTGGGGTAAGAGGGGAAATGCCAACCACACTGTGAGGTGAGCCCCGCAGGCTACTGGCAGAGTCTTTCAGATCATTATTATGGAAACAATAGAAAAATGCAGGCTGGATGACAATGCTGGAAGTAGAGCCAAAATTGACGTAGTTACTGATTCAGGGCCCATGGGGAAGCTCCTAGGGCAGTCTTTGGTCCTGTCCTGTTCAACATCTTCATTCATTCATTCATCGAATCTCTCACTCACTCACTCACCAGACATTTGAGAGCTTACTATGTGTCAGATGTTGTGCATTTAGATATAAAGACAGGCCGGGCGTGGTGGCTCATGCCTGTAATCCCGGCACTTTGGGAGACCAAGGTGGGTGGATCACTTGAAGTCAGGAGTTCAAGACCAGCCTGGCCAACATGGTGAAACCCCGTCTCTACTAAATACAAAAAATTAGCTGGGCGTGGTGGCGGGCACCTGTAATCCCAGCTACTCGGGAGGCTAAGGCAGGAGAATCGCTTGAATCCAGGAGGCAGAGGTTGCAGTGAGCCAAGATCACGCCATTGCACTCCAGCCTGGGTGACAAAAGCGAGACTCTGTCTGAAAACAAAACAAAACAAAACCAAGATATAAAGATGATATTTGCTTTAAGCCTAGGATACTGAAAAGTAGACAGAAGGGAGAAACAAAAACAGTGTGAAAAATGCTCAGACTGAAGTGCTATGGGAGCTCCAGAGTGTAGGACCTGACTATACCCTGGCCTCTTGATGGAGGTCACTATTTATAGCTGTATTTATATTTCATGAGGTCTGTACACTGCATGAAAGAGATCATAAAGCTAGGAAGTACCACGAATTCCGAAAACCACATATATGTGAGGTGGAAAGATTCACAAGCTAAACATACCAGCGCAACCCATTTCCAGTCACTAAAAAGTTCCACCCTTAGGTTACAAGAGAATACGCTTGAGTTTTGAGGCCTCGTTGAAAGAACACTGTCAAAGAGCAAAGTGTCAGGATAGGAAAGAATGGGCCCAATGTGAGATGAAGGCCAGATAAAGGTATACCCAGACTTTTTCAGGGCCACTCTGATCTCTCTCTCTGAGCCCTCGACTCCACTCATATTCCTCTTGTTTTCTCTCAGGGAATCACCTACAGCCAACAGACTCAGGAATTTCAAGATCTCTGATTATATGCTTGGTTGAACTATTTCAGAGAGGGAGCAACCGGAAGATCACTCCCAGGTCAGCTCCCAGCAACATGGCAGTTAGTCTGTAGCAGATTTTCAGTTTGCAAGACCTTTCTTGCCTGTCCTCTCCCTACCTGGTACCCCAAGGTCTTCCCTTCCACCATACATAAGAGAAGAAAAACTGAGAAGCCCACACATGCCAGTTTCCATGGCTGTGGATCGCAGGCAGTCATTTCACCCTTCCAGGCCTTAGTGTTTTTGTTTAATGAAGAAAGTTTATAAAGAGAGGGCAATGCTTAATACAAGTGAGTAAATGGAATCTCAGGCACCCAAGAGGACCTATCTGGGTCCCAATCCTAGTGTAGGAGGTGCTGTGGCAGGGACACTCCATCAGGACTAACCTCTTCAGTGACGATCGAGACAGCACCTGTGCAGCCTGGTTCATGGCCCTGACCCAAGCGTTCATGTCCTCCTGGGTGTCGGCACTGAAGTAGTAGGTCCTCATGCCTGACTGCTCGGCCTGGGAGCCCGCCGTGGAGCTGTTATAGATGAGCGCTCGCATCCCCGTGTGCACAGCCTGTAGCATGAAGGCAGAATGCAGGTCAGAGGGAGGTTATCACACATTTCCTTTATAGGAGCAAAAGCAAGGAGGCACTATGGCCCTTCTAGACTAAAAGCCCAAGCACCATCCAACTTGTTTCCACACCTAGAAAACATCATAGGCTAGATTTCTCTTTCTTAGTGCAGCCAGGCCCAGTGACAGCTGTCTGTTGCCCAAAGTAAAAGCCCTGCAGCTGTAACTGTTTCCTATTTATCTTACTCCTGCTTTGGGAGTTGGGAGGGTGCACAAAGTCAAGGCTTATGTGAGAAACAGGCTTTTCAGAAAACCCTCATTTCATAGAGGCAGACTCTTGGGAATCCCTGTTTTGGTTTTGCTGAAGCCTGTGATTCCTGCTTTGGCTATAATCAGACAAGAATTGACTCAAAACTGGCTGCAACAGCAGGTGGCTTGATGTGGATGTTCACTGTGCTTCACTGCTTAGGCATGAAGTGTGATGTGTGCTCCTCAAAGAAGCTGCTGTTCTGTCTCTCCAAAAGAGGCACTACAGGATGTGAGGGCAATCTGGCTGCGACATCTGTCACCCCATTGATCGCCAGGGTTGATTCGGCTGATCTGGCTGGCTAGGCGGGTGTCCCTTTCCTCCCTCACTGCTCCATGTGCGTCCCTCCTGAAGCTGCACACCAGTCGAAGAGGAAGACCATCCCTGAGAGAGGAGGACCGGTCTTCGGTCAAGGGTATACTAGTAGCAGCAGTCCCCTGCTAGAACCTCCAAACAAGCTCTCAAAAGAGGCACTACAGAGGTGGACAGAGTTGACCAACAGTTAACTAAATATTCTTGCAAACCTACTGTGTCCTTCTGCCTCAAGGTGCTTTCACATGTATCCTTGCAAAAAAAAAAAAAAAATCTCAAAAAAAGGTACTCAGAATGACCACTGAAAAATGACTGGGAAGATTTGCAAATCAGAGACAACACCAGTTTTTCCCCTTGTGCTCTGATAAACCAGAGACCCATCTTTTAAATTTGCAAGGAACAATCTCACCAAATCTACATAAGAAGATGATGTGAAAAGAGGAAGATTTACTGAGTACCTACTATGTGTCTCCTAGGTACTTCCACAACTTTAATCTCATTGTAATCCTAACAGCCTTGAGAGGTGGAGACAGAATCTCTGTTTTACAGATGTAGCAAACAAAGCTCTTAGATGTTAAGTAACTTTCCCAGATTTCCACACCTGGTAACAGATTCTTCACAGCACTTACCATTACCTGATGCTATTTATTTTACACACTTGTTTATTACCTGCTTATCATCTGTCTCCTTCCTCTATAAATGTAAGCTACACGAGAGTGGGAACTTTGCTATTTTGTTCACTACTATATCCCCAGGAACAGTGCCTAGCACATAGTAGATGCTCAATAAACATTTGTTGAAAGAACGAAGAGTTAGAGCCCAGGTCTGACTCCAAGTCCAGGCTTCTCTGTATATTGCTCCCAGGTTCTATCCCGAAGTGAGGGTGATTACACAGATAACTGGTTCAATACTCTGAATCCAGCATGAAAGGCAGACCCCATGCAAGGACCAGGCAGAGAAAACAAAATGAGAACCGATGAAAAACTAGACAATGACATGCTTCTGGAATCACTAATGGTCATAGATGAAAACCTCTCAAATGAACCTTCAGCATTTACTTCTCCTCCCTGCCCTCTTAAAATCCAGATCCAAAATGCATAGTAAATATGGGCCTGCTTCTGACATTTACATATCTGAGTCCATCCGGCTCAGTGCCAAGGGAGTCTAGGCAAACTTGGCCTGCAGCCAAGGATCCCTATAGTGGCTGAAGCAAACCTGATATCCTTCCTTTGCATGTATCAGCTATCATTCACTATCACAGGAAGGATTCCTTCTATTTTAAGCAAGGTGGAAATGTGCCAATAAGAACAGAATAAGGCCAGGCACAGTGGCTCACACCTGTAATCCCAGCACTTTGGGAAGCCAAGGCGGGTAGATCACCTGAAGTTAGTTCAAGACCAGCCTTGGCAACATGTTGAAACCCCATCTCTACTAAAAATAAAAAAAATAGCTGGGCATGGTGGCACATGCCTGTAATCTCAGCTACTCAGGAGGCTGAGGCATGAAAATTGCTTGGACCCAGGAGGTGGAGGTTGCAGTGAGTTGAGATTGAGCCATTGCACTCCAGCCTGGATGACAGAGTGAGACTCTGCCTCAAAAACAAACAAACAAAAAAACAGAATAAGAAGGAACCTGTTCATGTCTTACTGAAAATCAGCAGAAATTCTTGGAAAATATCCCCTGGACCATGATCCCACAAGATCTCTGACACACTCTCCCAGCCTTTTGTGCCCAGCCATAGAGGGTTCTGGGACAGGTGCCTATCCCACAAGATACAAGCATAGGGAGCCTTCCAAGGTACAATAAAGACAATAGATCCATGCTGTACAAAAAATTCATGGAGCCAGCCTTGTCCAGGAAATCAACATGGGACATGCCTCAAACATGCAGACTTGGGTTTGCATGTCTATTTGCGAATGAGTCTTAAGAGTTACATCCACCATTACGAAGGAGTTATTACACATGATTGCAAATATAACCCTGGTCACTAATCAAACCAGAAGGTGCTGTGCCCAGCTGCTCTTGACTCTGAAGAACAGATTCCAACTGTATTCTGCCTGTGTGAGGGCATATTCAATGGATTAACTGTGAAGGCAAGAAGTACAGGGAGTTTCCTTTTCATCTGGCCAAGTGACCCAAGTCCAAAGTATCCTGAGCCTAGGACCCAGATGATGTGAATCTTCTCACTCCTGCCCTAGTCTCCACTCAGATGGTACTGTTTTCTCTGTTCTTTGCTTTCCAGTTAACATAATTCTATGAAGCAACTTTGCATAACTGAATAGAAAACAAGCTATGCCTAAAGGAAATCAGGATGTGAGTGAAGAACTTACCTCAAAGACATGATGCCCCTAGGATATGGTTGCTCTCCTGGCTGTTGGACCTCAGTTCTAGACACAGCACTGGTGAAGGAGCCAGAATCCTCATGGTTCAAGCCCCCAACATCAGCCTTTAGAATAGAGAAACCTCAGTGGAAAATAGAGGAGCACCCAAAAGGCCAGGGCCCATCAACTGACTGGCTCATTCTGGAACTTGCTCAACAATAATGAATCATTTATTGAGTATTTACTATGTGAAAGGCACCCTACCAAAGTTGGAGGGACAGCCTTAAACAAGGCCATAATAGTTTATAGCCACATAGAAGAGAAATACTATGGACAAGTAACTACAGCTGTATTAAGTGTCATCAAGAAGGTCAGGATGCTGTGAGGAGAACAGGGGAGCCCAGCTTGATCCCTGAGGAATTGACATTGCAGCTGCCTTCTACGTAGTAGGTAGCCATTTAAGTAACAGCAGGGAGGAGCTAGGTAGCACCCCATGAAGGACACGTGCCCACAGTGTGTTCATCTTCAAGGATGAGGCCAGCATGACTGGCACAGAGGAATGGAGGGGAAAACAGCATGAAGAGAGGCTGCCGAAGTTGGCAGGGCCAGACCACCAGGGCCTTGCAGATCATATAGGGTTTTGTCTTAATGATGCTGAGAAACTATTAAAGAGTGTTTTGTTTTGTTATGTTGTTTTGCTTTGCTTTGTTTTGAGACAAGGTCTTGCTCTGTTGCCAGGCTGGAGTGCAGTGGTACTGTCTTCGCTCACTGCAACCTTCGCCTCCCTGGTTCAAGCAATCCTCCCACCTCAGCCTCCTGAGTAGCCTGGACTACAGGAATGCACCACCGTGCCCAACTAACTTTTGTATTTTTTGTAGAGATGGGGTTTTGCCATGTTGCCCAGGCTGGTCTCGAACTCCTGGGCTCAAGTGATCCACCCACCTTGGCTTCCCAAAGTGCTGAAATTACAGGCATGAGCCACTGCACCCAGCCTTATTAAAGGGTTTAAACTGGGGAATGATGTGCTCAGATTTTGTTTGGAAAGACCACTCTGGCTGCAGTACAGAGAAGAGGTTCGAGTCAGCAGAAACAGGTGAGGGGGGATGGGTCAGGAGGCTACTACAGGAGCACAGGTGAGAGATGGTGGTGGAGGCAGAGAAGGGGAGGAGCAGACAGGGTCTGGAGAGAACTTGCAGGTAATACCTGCAGGCCTTGGCAATGGACTGGATATGGGAGGAGAGAGAACACCAGGTATGAACGATAAGAGTCTCAAGTTTACAACTTGCAGAGGTAGTGGTGACCATTTATTGAGATTAAGAAAAGGGGCCGGGTATAGTGGCTCATGCCTGTAATCCCAGCACTTTTGGAGGCCGAGGCGGGTGGGTCACCTGAGCTCAGGAGTTTGAGACAAGCCTGGCCAACATGGTGAAACCCAGTCTCTACTAAAAACACAAAAATTAGCCTGGCATGGTGATGGGCACCTGTAGCCCCAGCTACTCAAGAGGCTGAGGCAGGAGAATCTCTTGAACCTGGGAGGCAGAGGTTGCAGTGAGCGGAGATCACGCGACTACACTCCAGCCTGGGTGACAGAGCAAGACTCCATGGAAAGCAAAAAGGAAAGAAAAAAGGAAAGGAAAGGGAGAAAAGAGAAGAGAAGAGAAAAGAAACGAAACTTCTCACGTCCAACCTTTAGGCTGACTCCAAGCAGCACAGTGAACAGGGTAAGAACTTGGGCTCTTAGAATCAGCCTGAGGTCCAAGGTGGACTCTGCCTCTTGCCCACTGGGTAACCCTGGGTAAATTACTCAACCTCCTCATGCTTGTTTCCTCATAGTTAAAATGGAACTATGGGTAAAAGTAGCATTTACCTTATAAGGCTATGTGAGGATGAAATGAGACATACACTGCTTAGAGCACAGCCTGGCATTTGTAAGGCTCAAAAGATGTCAGTTGATGTTACTGAAGGAGCAGTCACTTGAGCAACCTAGGGAGGTTGGCTGAAAGAGCATTCTGGTAACTTTAAGACTCTTCTTCCTCCCTCCCCATCACAAATTCACAGGGAACTAAATACAAAATACAAGTAAGCCTGAACCCACCATATCTTGGGAGGTATAAGCACTGTCACTGACCACGATTCCAATTACACTTAATGCTCCCTGTGGTCTCTGTCTACAGAATGGGACTAGCAGAACTAGCCGATGAATCAGTTTTCCCGGTGAAAGGTCTGGGTAGGTGAATCAACCATTTACAGTGCAGTGAGACAGAGCTGTGGAAGTAGAGAAGAAGGGTACTTAACCTGTCCAGAGGGCTCAGAGAAGGCTTCCCAGACAAGGTGACTCTGAGCAGAGAACTGAAGGACAAGTAAGAGTTGGGGAAAGGGCATTCCAGGCTGTGGCTGAAGTTTTGTTTTTGTTTTTGTTTTTGTTTTTTGAGATGGAGTCTTGCTCTGTCGCCCAGGCTGGAGTGCAGTGGCACGATCTCAGCTCACTGCAAGCTCCGTCTCCCCGGTTCACGCCATTCTCCTGCCTCAGCCTCACGAGCAGCTGGGACTACAGGTGCCAGCCACCACACCCAGCAAATTGTATTTTTAGTAGAGATGGGGTTTCACCGTGTTAGCCAGGATGGTCTCGATCTCCTGACTTCGTGATCCGCCCCCCTCTGCCTCCCAAAGTGCTGGGATTACTGGCTTGAGCCACCACGCCTGGCCAACTGTGGCTGAAGTTTAAGTAAAGGCCTATAGGCAAGAAATGTCCTGGGGCCTTAGGCAACTTTATATGGCTAGAGGAAAGACAGAAGACAGGAGTGGCTAAAAATGTGGCTAGAGATATAAGCTGGGGCCTCGTGAATCACAATTTCCTTAATCAGCCGGGCACAGTGGCTCACGCCTATAATCTCAGCACTTTGGGAGGCCAAGGCAGGTGGATCACCTGAGGTCAGGAGTTCGAGACCAGCCTGGCCAACATGGTGAAACCCCCATCTCTACTAAAAATACAACAACAACAAAAAAAATTAGCTGGGCGCAGTGGCAGGTGCCTGTAATCCCAGCCACTCGGAAGGCTAAGGCAGGAGAACTACCTGAACCCAGGAGGCGGAGGTTGCAGTGAGCCAAGATCATGCCATTGTACTCCAGCCTGGGCGACAAGAGCGAAACTCTGTCTCAAAAAAAAAAAAAAAAAAAAAAAAAATTGGCTTTATCCTGAAAGCAATGGGGAACCACTGAAGGGCTTATGGTAGGAATACAACCTGAACAAGGGTGCAACTTAAGAACAACATAGAGGATGAACTGTAGGCTGCAGAGGAGTTCCAAGGCTGAATCAGCAACAGCCAATGCTTACAGAGCACTTACTATATACTAGGTCCTGCTCTACAGTGTGCTCCCCAGGGGAGGGATGGTGGTGGCCAAGACAGAATAGTGGCAGCAGAAGTGGAGAGGAGGAGATGAATTTGATAGATATACAAAGAACAAAATTGAAAGGAGAGAGAAAAAAGGCAGCTCTTTCTTGTCTTCTCATCCTGTAATAATACACATGCTGATGCAAACTTGAGAATATAAGCCCTAAAAAAGCATGGATTTTGTCCTATTCATTGCTGTATCCCTAGCATCTGTTATACTACCCCACAGACAATCAGAGTGTGCAACAGAAGTTTTCAAATAGAACTACATAAGTGAAAAACCATGCCTCTTGGCATGCCTTCAGAATCTAGAGCAGGGACCTTAACATTTTTTGTGGCATGGACATCAACAGTTCGATAAATCCTATGAACCTTTTCCAGAATGTTAAGCATGCAAAATAAGGGAAATCTATTATATTGAAATATAGTTCTTAAAATATTTTTTAAATGTGTGGTCTAGTGATGCAGGTGTTTGTTTACTAACGTACTGCATAATGGATCTGGTGGCAGATGTAATAAGTATTGTGATTTTAAAATGGTGATGAGCATAAATGATATTTCAAGATACCTGCAACAACTGTAATGTGTTATGAAGATATCTATGGTTTCTACTGGTGACCAAGTCACAGGTACTGCTGATACACATTGTGACCTGCTTTCTTAACTGAAAGAGATGTTATATTTCAGTTAAAGGTTAAAGAGTAGGCCAAGTACGGTGGATACTCTGAACTGTCTCCGACAAGGTACCCTAGCACCAGTCTGAGAACTTCAGCTCTATATACAGAGAAGGACCAACATCAAAGACAGGTGTCAAGGCCAATCACAAAACACTGTGTATTCCTTGGTATGCCCAAGAATATAGACCCTGAGCTGCCCCCAGGGCCTACCCTCTGGCCCCTAAAAGAAGGATGCTGCAAGCCAAATGAAAAGATAACTCTTTCAGACTCACGGAACCATTGCCCTTTCTGGAGAACCATCTAAACACCACCAGATCTGTCTGTAGTAGCTTTTCTCTGCTCTCGGATCCTGAGGACCTCAAAGACCTCTCCCAAACACACAATGCCTTCTGTCTCCCAGACAAAAGATTTAGGGAACACTCTTAGTAAAGTCTTTCTAAGAAAAATGTTGAAAAAAGAAAAGAAATCTAAGACAGATTAAAGATGTTTGCCTAGAATCTACTTTCACACCTCCAATGAAGTGTTAAGATAAAAAATATATATACAGTTATGATATGTTACTTTAAGGACATGCCAAATGTTGTTCCCAAAACATCATATGCAACATCACTATCCCAATTGTTTGCCCAACTGGGCAGTGCTCAACTCTAGAAAGGAGGGTTTCCTAAGGAAGATTTTTCAGGCTGTAAAGGATGAATCTGAAAGGCACTGAACAAAATGTTTTCAGAGTCAGCAATAAGTTTCTAAAATGATACAATTAATGTCAATTCAAACCACCTTCTACCTCCTGCGATGTCTGTGCAGCAAGTGACCAAGATAAGACATGGAAGAAAAGCAAGGAAGAAGAGAAAATAATACAAAGTGGGAGCCCTGTAAGAAAACTGAAAGAGAACAGAATTCAGGGCCAAGTTCTGCCTCTGTCATCTTCCAGCTTTGTGACTTTGGGCAAGTTTCTTAAGCTCTCATATCCTTCCCTCACCATGAGCATTAAATGAGGTCACATGTATCAAAGTACTTCCCATGTCATGTTTTAAAGATATAAGGCAACAGTATTCCATGCAACATGACACAGAGCAGTATCCCAGTATCACCAATCCATAGCAATTCTGGAGTGACACTCAGTAGCGTCACTCGAGGGAAACACAGGAACAACTCAAACCTGTTGATGAGTAAAGCCACAGCATCAGCTCAGTTCTGTGCCTCCTTAGGAAGGAAAGGTAGAAGGAAGATGAGACTGACTTTCCAACCACCAGCACCACCATGGCTCCAGATCAAGGTGTTGATAGAGACTCTCACTTTGCAAGCCCCTCACAGATGAAGGACCAGCTGCTCACACCATGGACACCACAGACCAACACTTCCCTTTAACCCTTCCAGAGAATGGCAGGCGTCTTACCTTAAGCTTTCCCGTGGTCCTCTATCTATGGCTGGAAAGCGTGACTTCTGTTCAATCTCTGTTTTATGACCTACTGTCTAGTGTTCATCTTGTGCCTCCAACATGGAAACGGCCAAGCAACAAGTGTAGTGGGGACAGGAGCCCCTACTCCAGCTTGACGTGTACGACATTGCCTCATATCTTAAGCAGCCAAGAGAGGGCCGTGCCCTGTGGCGAGTGGCACCAAGGGCTGCTTGCTTCAGTGCTCTCTAGGACTTCCACTCCAACTGCCAGTAAAGTGGATCTTCAATCCACCCCACCCTTACCTTCCCTGGGGAACCCAAGATCTTAACACCTGCAGTGAAGGAAATCCGTGGAGGCCATCAACGGAGAAGACCTCAGGACTCCCCATGTTTGAGCCTAAACACACCTTCCAAGAGCCTCCACACCGGACCTCACAGGTGCTACAGGGCAAAACTACCATTAATTATCATGGCCTCACTCAGCCCAAATGGTACAGACACAGAACAAGTAGGAAAGGGGTTTTACTGGTAAAGGGATCTGCCTGGAAATCTTCTATGATCCAGAAGATAAACCAAATTTCATTCTAATTGCTTTTCAACAAGATAAACAAAGTGGACAAAGCTGACAGCCTCTTCAACACTCAGGCCCCTAACCTTCAATGTGAGTTTTCATAATACAATGGATATAAACCCATTATGAGGGGTCACCAGTTGCATGAAATGGCTGGATGCTAGTTAGGCTGGCTGAGTACGGTGATAAGACAGCTCAAGAAGGGCTTCGACAGGTAACCACAAGACTGGCAGTGACAGGAAGGAGGGGTCTGAATACTTGAACATGGCTGGGCGACTCCAAAGCTTAGAGTCAAATGACAGTACCGGTCATGTGATATTATTCTTGTTTAAATAACTTACAACTTTGTTAACCGGAATCTGAAACTCTCTAGCTTCTTCCCCCTCCCGACAAAAGCAACTGTTTTTATGAAGACATTTTGAGAACACAGTTTCTTAGACAGAATGGCTGCATTAGAGGTGCAGGGGCAGTACCTTAAAGGAATATTTGCGGCTTATGCGATCCTCAGGGGCCACAGGAGAGATCACGTAGCTGGGCAAGGGGATGCTCCCGAGGACCGCTTCTTCTCGGCTGTCTTTGAATGGAAAAACGCATCAGAACAACCTTCTGGGCAGCTTCCCTGGGCTCATCTGTCCCACTGCTTCCAGAACTTCAGCCAAGTTGTTTCCTCCCCTTGTAATGTCCATCCTCCCCCAACCCACACACAGGCAAAGCTCTACCCATTCTTTTTATTTATTTATTTATTTTTTGAGACGGAGTTTCGCTCTTGTTGCCCAAGCTGGAGTCAAGAGCATGATCTCGGCTCACTGCAACCTCTGCCTCCCAGATTCAAGCGATTCTCCTGCCTCAGCCTCCTGAGTAGCTGGGATTACAGGCGTGCGCCACCATGCCTGGCTAATTTTTGTATTTTTAGTGGAGTCAGGGTTTCACCATGTTAGCTAGGCTGGTCTCAAATGCCTGACCTCAGGTGATCCACCTGCCTCGGCCTCCCAAAGTGTTGGGATTACAGGCGTGAGCCACAGTGCCCAGCCATCTCTACCCATTCTTAAAAGCCTATCTCTTCTCTCCTTCTAAGAAGGCTCCTCAGATTCTCCAATGATGGAATTCACTTCTCAGGCCCCCTGAACTGCTTTGAAAGCACCAGTAGCAGTCTAGCCTTATCTTAAAAGTAAGCTCTTTCTCCACATTTTGAGACTCCCTCTTAACAACACATAGTCCCTAACTTTATGTTCTGGGGCTCCACAGAAGCTCAGATGGCCAATTCAATTCACCAGTTGCTCATCCAACATTCAATAAATCCAGATGACAGGTTACAAAACACAATCAATGATCCACACTTCTCACCTCTCCAGAGTACCTCAAAGGTGGACCTATGTCCCAAATGGGACAGAAACGGAAATGACTCTGAATCCTGAGACCCTTAGTAGCAGGCAAACTGGATTCTATTTATTTTAACCCAACAGATTGAACTTCCTGTGTTAGGACTGGTAAACCTGAAGTCACCAACCATCCACATATGTAAAACTGAACACTTCGGCAGGGTAATAGGCTACTTGTTAGCTCACCTTTATAGTAAAATAAGCAGTAATCAGCAAGCACAAACCACCTCCTTTTCCACAGCCTCATCCCAGAACTGTCCTGCAAAGCAAAGAAAACTAGTCAGGGTAATATCTGAGCATACTGTTGTCCCTTTCCAAGCATGCACAACCTGATTCCAGAACCAAATATTTGCCCATATTCACTCTTTGTTTTAATAAATTACCATTTTACTGAACAGCCATTCTTTGAATAGGACATTAGAACTTGGATTAAATGATGGTTTATCCTAAGAAAGCAGGGTTTTTATTTTTGTCTCCTAGAAGCAAATTAATATATAATATTATAAGTCACTTTCTTCTAGAAAGTAAATTAAGAAAGGAATCAGTTCTTAACAAAAAGTTTTTGTTTGTTTCTTATTTAGGTGGCTATGCTATAAAATACCTTCATTTATGCTGACTGGAAAACTGAATTTACACTGAACTATTGAAAAGAGTTTAAGTTACCTAATGAATTAAGTGAGGCAAAGTTTTCATTAGACTGCTCAGTTCTGTGCCATATAGGATGTATTCTGCTGTTGTGTTTTCCTTCCATTCAATATAAAAGAATTTGGATTCTCTTTGCTATCAAATTGTCTCATAAGAAAAATCTGTCTTTACTCATCTGAAATGTAAATGTTTGTATTTATCAATAATGTTTTAAATTATTGTGAATATTTTTCAAAAACATGGCAAAGGCAGGAAAACAGAATGTTTTGGGGTGAGTTTTCTCTCAAACCTAGGAATGCCCCAGAGCATCTTTTAGTTTTAGAGATGGCTGTTCACGTCTGTACTGCCAGTGTTTTTGAGAGGCTGAGGCAGGAAGATCGCCTGTGACCAGGAATTCAAGACCAGCCTGGGCAACATAGTGATGCCCCAGCTGTACAAAAAAAAATTTTTTTTTCATTTAAAAAATAGAGATGGCTGTTAAATTGTCTTCCTTCTGCAGAAGTTTTCGACAAGCTTGAAAAACATCTGACAATTTCTAAACTGAAATACAGCATAAGGATTGTTCCTCCTCCACTTACTAAAATGCTAAAAGCAAATGTAACTTGATGATTTCAACTATTTCATCTTCTGCAAATCAACGAGATGATTTCTAAGGTCTTGGCACATGATATTTGCTTTGTTTGGAGACCTCTTATCTATGCTTCCATGCCTGGTTCAAATATCACTTCCTCCGGGAAGCCCTTCTGGACACCCCCCAGTATAGCCACTCTCTGTTGTGTGTCCACAGCACACAGATCCCTGTTATGGTTACAGCACAGCCAATGGGCCTGGCCTAGGTGCTGGGAATTATTTACAAATACTTCCCTCTCTCTCCATATGTCAAAGGGGCATCCTTTGTTTAATGGGGACAGGGATGCAAACGGAAGAAATCAGAGGGTTAAATGACTCAAGTGAGAAAAAGACAAGGGCAAATGTAAGAAAAGAGAGGGACGACAGGGCTGTGAGGGGCAAGTGGGCACAAGAGAGGGTGGTACCAGGAGTGTCCAACAGAAGAGGCCGGGAGCTGTTGCAGCTGCCATGGGGCCAGAGCTGCAAAAGAAGATTTTAAGGGGACTTTTGGGATTTCTCCTGTGTGCTGTTCAATGTAATGCCCTCCTCTGTCTTCCCACAAAGCTTCACCAAAACTTACATTGCTGCTCTGATATTTTTAGATGCTATGCTAGGTGAGAGACAGGGCTGGGTGACAATGTGACAAGTGAGAGATATGCTATCTGCTTCTCCTGGTAGCTGATGAGTTCCTCGAGGGCAGGAACCACGTTACTTTCTCTTGATACTTGCTCTTAGCAACTTAGGACATGGCAGGCACTTTGCAGAATGGATGAATGAATGAATGACTGGCAAGGAGAGAAGGACAGCAAAAGAGACAAGGTCTCTAGCTCTGGGAACTCACAACCCAGCCATGAACAGAGAACCCCAGGCAGGTCAACTGGCAGTGGGGATTCCAATGAAGAATGGCCTCAGCCGACAGAGCTGACAGGGCTTTCTGACTGAATGCATGTGGGGGAAGGAGAATCTGGTGATAGTGCTGAGGTTTCTAACCTGAGTGCCTGGGAGAATGGTGGTACCATTACTAAGATCCGGAAAAAGCAGTCTTGGGGAAATGGCAGGCCAAGGTGGTGAGGAGATAATGAGCTAAGTTTGGCTGATTTGGAATTTGAGACGTTAGGTGGATATGCATGCTAGACAAGGGGGAGAGGAAAAGATGAAAATTTTCAGCCAAATAATAACAAAGACTCTTTGACACCAGGAAGGCAAGTGCTGGTAGAGAACTGGTAGGAAGGCTGGATTCAAGCTGACCCACCCACACTGGGCCCCAGGACAGCCAATAGCACCAGCGGCCAAAGTGGTCAAGTGGGTTTTGGGAGAGAAGCTGTAACCATTGAGCAGACAGTCCACTCATAAGAACAAACAGCAAATAATGCAGTGCAGCAGGTAGAATCCAGCTGCCTCAGACAAACTCAGGAACAGAAAGCTTATGTGCCCATCCCTAGCTTCCTGGGGCCTGGGAAAGGAGAGAACTCAGCCAGAGCCATTTCCTCCAGGATTCTCACTCCTCGGCTTCCTCACCTGCTTGTGCAGCCAGCCCCTCACCACCACGGGAACATTGGGGTTCCTCCGAATGGCCTGGTCTCTCTTCCCAAAGCTGTGGACTTTATTGCTGGACTTTATGATCTACGAAAAAGCAGACTGAACTTTAGCAACAGGGAATTTAAGGTGACACAAAAAAGCACTTGTATGTTAGGAGGACCGTCGGCTCTCTCTGCCTCACTCTAAATGGCAGCACCCTTTGATCAAATGAACAGCCAGAAGACAGGGAACGGGCATGCACATGGCCACAGCATTCTAATTAAAAGGCAAGCCCAAGACCTGGCAAACCTCCCAGCTGGGTCACTGAAAAAAAAAATTAAAAGGAATTTTTCAATCAACTTTCAGCAGCAGCTGTTGGCTGTAATATGTTCCATGGCTTTCTGGAGCAAAGCTAATTTTTGGTCACAGCTTTTTGCCAATTTCCAGATATTTAACCCTCCTATCTGGGTTCAACCCTCAGCACTCTCCTCCTCTCCACAATGCTGGTTCTTTACCCTGATCCTTAGTGTTTCTACACCTGGAGCACAAAAACTTCTGGGTCCTTCCCAAGGGCACCCTTTCTCAGGGCCTCATGTCACCAAATCTCTCCAGGCTTGCTTTAACACACAGCTACATGTAAATAGAAACGTGGCCCTCCCAACCATGCGAGGAAAGTGAAGAACATGCTCAAGGACCTATAGACACCAGTGCTGGGTCTGTCAGCAATCACCTGTTCTGCTGGACAAGGGACATATCCCTCTTGGCCTCAGTTTCCTGATCTGTCATTTGGGGAGAACACTTCTTATGGGTCTCTCTCACAAAACTATAGTGAAGATCAAATGGACTTCTGGTTACAAAGGGGCTTGGCAAAATATAAAAGAAGGGAAGGAAGGAACAAGTGGCCAAGAGCTCACCTTGGGTCCAGGCTTGGCCTCCAGGGTGGAGGCGGTCCCAGCCGTGGATGTTTCACTGACCATGCTGGACGGTCTTTGGTTTCTGTCTTGCTTCGACATATGTGGATTCGGCCTGTGAGGAGACAGGGGATTCCAGTGAGTAAAAGCCGAGCTATAGAGTAGGAAGTGCAGTAAGATCAGTTCCAGGTAGGAATTGGTTGTTGGGCCTTAGAACAACCCAACCCTGATTGTTTGGAGGCTGCCTGACTCCAGACTGCAGCCAGAAGGCCGCAATGTCCAGCCTGCCCATGTGTTTCAAGGAATCAAGATGACAGATAGGCACATCTCCACAGCCTGACACCCCAACAAAGGAGGACAGACTGTCATCCCTGCTGTTGTCTGGAAGTCCCCACACTCAATCTCTTAATCAGGTGTCTGTGACAACTGCCCCATCTGATGGGCATGCACAGATGTGCCACTCTTCTCAGCACGCAAGAGCAATCCATGCCCTCACACACACCTCCATTTCCCTGGCTCCCAAAAGAAGCTGTTTATAATTAGTAACAAGAAATCACTTGTGCACACAACCACACCCCCAGCTACACACAGAGAATCCCTTACATAAATGCCAGTGGGGCTTGTCTCCCAAAATAGACTACTCAACAAAGAGTCCTATTCTGGGAACACTCCATTTGCCCCAAAATAGAGCTATCAGAGATATTAACCCCTTGTGCTTGCCTGGTGAGCAGGAAGAAATGAAATAAGCCTTGGGCCCCCAGTAAGAATATCTGGGCTTCCCCATCAGCATCCCAGAAACATGGAACTTCCCACCAAGGAGCTGCCCTGGGAGGGCCAACTCTCTGGGAGCATCTCAGTGCGACACTCAAGAGCCACTGAAGAGTCCTTCTCACCTGCTTCCACAGATCCCCAGCATTTGCCAGTCTTTCAAGGCAGCGGTGATAAATCCCTCCACACAAATCCAGTACCTATCCCTGGACAGCTGGATGCCTGATGCCAAGACCCTGCAAAGTCCAGGATCAGCAAGCCTTCCTCAAAGTGAAAGTCTCCACGCTCTGTCCAATGCTCCAGTAGGCAACAGAATCCAGGTCATTGGAGACCAAGCAGACCACAGAAAACTGAGGCTCTTTGCCTGAAGAGTGGAGAAAATCTGCTCTGGAGGACTGGGCAAGGACCCTGAGGAGATGCAGCTAGAGAACCCAGGCAGGATGCAGCTGACGAAGCAACACTCATAAAGTCCTTCACACAGACACTTTTAGAGCGATACAATGAGGGAACATCCTAGTTTCCACCATGGAAATATACTGTATTCTTCAAAGACCCTGCTGCTCAAAAGATAAGTGATCCTTTCTGTGCCCGGAGACAGAGCCCAATATCCTACACCACAAGGGAAGTTCTCTGCAGAAGTAGCCGTGACTACTGCACTTTCCAAGCAATGCCAGCAGCAGGACCACTGTAGCAGGCACCAGCTTCCCAAAGGGCTGGGCCCTGTGGGATGCTTGGCAGCAGGAGATGCAAGTCCTACCAGGCAGAAAGAGCACTGGCTCCTTATCAGCTCAGACACTCACTCCAGATTCCACGCCCCCAGCCTCCAACCCAGCCAGACTTTTGTTGCTGCTCCCCACTGGGAGGGAGAATGTCACCACATTTGCTGTTGGCAGAGGCTGTGTGCAGCAAGATAACCGCTGATCAGGAGCAGGAAGAGGCTCCAAGAGGCTGCCTTGTCCATCCCCTTTCTCCAGACAGAACTATGTCCAAAACATCCTGGAACCCGGTCTTGTCTAACTCTTCAGACTTCTGGAGGTTGAGACAAGGAAAAAGAGCTCTCAGGTTGCTTCAGTTATGGCAGCTGTATCTCTAAGCTAAAATTCAGGACACAAGGTCCAACGACAAAAAAGATTTGTTTGAATTTTTTTGTTTGTTTGTTTGTTTGTTTGTTTTGAGATGGAGTTTCGCTCTGTCGCCCGGGCTGGAGCGCAGTGGCGCGATCTCAGTTCACTGCAACTTCCGCCTCCTGGGTTCAAGTGATTCTCCTGCCTCAGCCTCCCAAGTAGTTAGTATTACAGGCGCTTGCCACCAAGCCCAGCTATTTTTTGTGTTTTTAGCAGAGACGGGGTTTCACCATGTTGGCCAGGCTGGTCTCAAACTCCTAACCTCAGGTGATCCGCCCACCTCGGCCTCCCAAAGAGCTGGGATTACAGGTGTGAGCCACAGCACCTGGCCTGTTTGGGATTTTATCAAATGTAATTTATTCCCACTTAAGACATTTTAGGCTTATTACAGAATATTTGAGAAATACAAGAAAAAACTGAGAGAAAAACATCACCCATAGTCCAGCTACTGAAAGGAAAACCATTTGTAACACTTGGTATGGTTACTTCCATTCTTTTTATATGCCTGGGTTTTCTGCAGGGGAAGGGGGTGGGGAGAAAAAGGGTGCTTTTTTGTTTACATATGATCAAAATTATATATGTGACTTCACATCTTCATTTTAAAAACTTATTGTAATGTAAACACTTTCTCCGTTAGTTTAAGCCAGTTCAACATCATTTCAAATAACTGCATCATGTTCCATCAACTTTAGATGTGCCATTCCACCTCTGTAGGATGAAGAAAAGACCGTCTGGATTTGTGACTGGCCAGGAAATCCAGGACAAATAGCTACTTTTGCCATTTTTGCACCTTGCAATCTTTAACAAACTTTTTTTTTTTTTTTTTTTTGAGACGGAGTTTCGCTCTTGTTGCCCAGGCTGGAGTGCAATGGTGCAATCGCGGCTCACTGCAACCTCCGCCTCCCAGGTTCAAGCCATGCTCCTGCCTCAGCCTACCGAGTAGCTGGGATTACAGGCACATGCCACCACACCTGGCTAATTTTGTACTTTTAGTAGAGAGGGAGTTTCACAATGTTGGTCAGGCTGGTCTTGAACTCCTGACCTCAAGTGATCCACCTGCCTCGGCCTCCCAAAGTGCTGGGATTACAGGCATGAGCCACCGCACCCAGCCTAAAAAAAGATTTTTAAATCATCTCACCAGTGCAGTATAAAGCACCTTACAATCTTGACATTTACTTGACACCCCCCAAACCCACATATTCTAACTCCACATCTCCTCCCCATACTAGCTTCTGGGATGCTAGCTGGCTGGACATCAGTGAGGGGCAGTGATGGGCAAGGAGTGCGGAAAGAATACAAAAACACACATGAAGACAGCTCGACTCCTCATGGTCTACACCGCTCAAACACACCCATAGAAAGCTTATTAGGAAATGTGACTAAAGTTCAAACTATATATGCCCCAGGGAAGGGACTGTGTTGTCTACAAACAGGGAGGATGTCTTCACCAAGGCCCCCCATGAGCAGGGACAGCTCCCAACTCAAGGAATAGACTCAATTCATACTTGGCAGTCCCTGACCTGGCTCTTTGAAAGGACAAGGCACACACAGCTACCCACTTGTCCAAGTAACAAGATCAGCCTTCAGAGGATGTTTCTTTGATGCTCTCAACGTAGAACATGATCTCTCAGGTTTTCTAAGGATGACTATGACTTTTGGAAATAACTACAGGTTATCTGGAATAACAACTAGTTAAAAAAAAATGGTGGTCGTGCTTGGGGATGCCATTTGTTATCCATATGAAAAAAGTCTCAAAAACAATTTTCTCACTTGGCTGAAAACCTGGCTCTGATGGAAACTTCTAGTGGTGGTTTACCACAATGGGTAATGAGCAGTGGGACATCAACAGTGCATGTGTACAGCCTCCCGAAGAGACAACACTGAAAGGAACATCCTTCACTTGGATGAGGACATTCTGATACATTTGTTTCAGCCAGTTACATCCCACAGGCATGTTTCCCATTAAGAGCCTGGTGGGGCAGACAATGATTTGTCCTCAACTCCTCAGAATGAGTGTACTCTGCTGACGAGTCTCACCTAAGAACCGAGTCTCATCTAAGAACCATCTTCTCTTCCCAGAGAAGAGCCTGTGCCCCGGAGCTGAGCAACCTTGAAAGGCATTCAGTTCCCAGCAGCATGCCCTCAGGCACACTGCGTCATGCAGACCCCTGGGAGAGGAGACCCAAAAACCTGCACACGCAGACTGCTGCTGTCCTCAAATAAAACCTACTGACTTAAAAGCCTGTTTGCCAGGTTTCTGTGTTATCGGAAATCCCAAAGTACAATGGGATGATTAACAAAGACTTCTCTCTCCCTGGTTTGGGCTACATGAATGCTGATTATTTTGCTGGAGGGATGTGGGCTGAAGATGAAAACAGTGAGCTAGAGTTTGAACCCAACCTCCTCCCATCTGAAATGAACAAAAGAACTTAGGACTAGACAAAATCAGTCTGGAGAAGCCCAGCTGGAAAGTGACTTGATTTTCCTCTGAACTTTGTCAAGGATGTGTGAAGTGAGCCTGAGCAGGAAGACACTTTCTCTGTCCCTATCTATAAAAGGAGTGCTTCTGCTTCCTGCATATTCGGCACTAAATGCATATAACTGACAGATGTAGTAAGAAAGAGAGGTTATAGATACAGAAGCTATTTTTTTTCTGTTGGGTCTGAAATTAGGTGGGTTTGGTCAATGAGATCTGGTTAATGGGAGGCTCTCAATCAACGGTGTGAGCTGAAGCAGAATGAAGGAATCAGAGCAAGATGTCTATGATGCTGCAACAAGTGGTCACCAAGACAATGATCACCACCTCTTCGGGACAGGTACACAAAGTCAAGCAAGCAGAGGGATTAGGCTGTACTTGTTCAGCACCTACTGCATGCATGCCAGGCACTTGGCCTGCATTATCTCACTTAACCCTGCCAAGTCAGTTTTGGTATCTCTATTTATAGAGGAGGAAACTAAGGCTCACAGAGACAAATAACTTATTCGAGATAGAAATTGGACTCCAAAACCTGGGCTTTGCCACAGAAAGACCCTATGGCAGGTCCCAAGGTCTGAGAGAAGCAGGCTTTTGCTCTTTTCAGCCCTAAGACCAACCCCCAGGTCAAGGAAATCTTGTGGTGGTGGAAAGAGCAAGAGCCCAGAATAACTGGATCTCAGCCAAGTCCTGCAGCTTACTGACTCCTCCACAAGTCACATCAGTTCTCTGGACCTTGGTGTCCAGTTTTGCAAAATAAGTGGAAACCACCTCTCATCTCACAAAGCAGTTGTGTGGATTGAAATGACACTGAAAACCATAAAGCACCCATGACATACAAAGCATTATTTGGAACTGTTACCAGTGAAGACCCCAGAATTTAAATCCCAGCTACACTTTATTTCCAAGGCATACGTCTCCAGAAAGCTCAAGGTGCCAAACAATTAACTTCTAAACAACAGTCATCTCCTACAAACATCCCAATAGCATCTTATAAAAATAAATTGTTTAAAGCACAGTAATTCTGTGTCTGGAGGACTGAGTTCCCATTCTTTCCCCAGGAGAACAGTAATGTCAAGAATCATCAAGGGCTAGGAACAGAGGCTCCATGCCTATAAACCTAGCACTTTGGGAGGCTGAGGCAGGAGGATCATCTGAGGCCAGGAGTTCAAGACCAGTCTGGTCTTGAGACTCTGTCTCTATTAAAATTAAAAAAAAAAAAAATCAGCTAGGCGCAGTGGCTTACACCAGTAATCTCAGGCCAAGGCAAGCGGATCGCTTAAGCTAAGGAGCTCAAGACCTGGGCAACATAATGAGACCCCATCTCTATGAAAAATACAAAAATTAGCCGAGAGTGGTGGTGCACGCCTGTAGTCCCACCTACTAGGGAGGCTGAGGCACAAGAACTGCTTGAACCTGGGAGGCAGAGGCTGTAGTGAGCCGAGATCACGTCACTTCACTCCAGCCTTGGCACAGAGCGAGGCTTGGTCTCATTCATTAAATAAATAAGTCATCAACACTATGACGGGAGGTTAGAAAGCTATAAGGAAACACAAATCTTTTACTGAGAACACCTTATTAAATGACACCTTTATCCCATTAATTCCTGGGAAAGCTGGCCCCCAAAGTCATGCTCTGTCCTCAAGGAATCTACACACAGAGAGCTCGGCTAAAACTACTGATATAGAGGAAAAGTAAATGAGAAGAGGACACATTCACAAACACCAGCACCTTTTTTTTAGTAGCTTACACCCATCAGCTAAGGGTTTGGGGAAAGCAATGCACAATGAAAACTAGGAAACAAAAGAAAGCTCTTATCCCAAACAGGCAGACACCTCCCTCCACACCCCCTCTTCTCAGAGAAAGAGACACACACAGACAGACCGCCAACGCTCACTGTAAACTCCCAACAGCCTGGGGGAGGCTGTCTGACACGGGTTTTCATTCAGCAACTGTGGTCTCACTACTCAACTATGGCTTATTGTGTTCCTTCTCCTTCCCCCTCAAGTCCTTTCTTGAACACAGGCTGCAGTTCCTCACCCCACTCTACCCCAGGAGCTAGAAACCAGCCCAAACAGCAGCCTCTCACCTGGCATGAAAATAACCCATAAGCACTGTGTGCCGCCATCCCCACCTCCCCATGCCTGTTCCCCAAATCGGAGTATTGCCCCGACCCTGGCACAAGTCCTTTTCTGTTGTATGACCCTGGACCAGTCTCTTCTAATGAGTGCCTTTGGTGAGCCCTCTTCTAGCCTATCTGCTCCTCCTAGCTTAACAAGCAGCTACTTCTCTCATTACATAATGATATTTTTTATTGGAGATCTGAGCACATCCAAGACTAGCGGGAGGTAAAAGAAGAGGACAAGAAGGGAAGTCACAGGAAGAAACAAAATTACTACTTACAGGAAGCAGCTTCCCTTCCTCACACAGCAAAGCCACCACTGCAGCATTTTTGCCCAGCACAGACAGAGCCAAAGACATGGTTGCTGTGTGGCAATGACTGCATCCCCAGTGCTGATGCCCTTCAAAACAGCAATACCAAAGGCCCAGCCAACACCCAGGTGTTTGAATGAACTAAAGACCCCATCACCATCTCTTCCCCTATGTGCGACTATCATAGACACTGTCTCCTAGTCCAGGGAAGAAAACTGAACAGTCAAGTTTCTGCAACTGCTTGCCAGGTGTTTCCATTTTTCCTCATTTTTCTGCTACCATGGCAACCAAATACAACAGGCAAAGCTAGCCCAAGACTGCCAGCATCTAGAGACAAGGTGCTGGCTATGTCAGCTGCAGACAGCAAAGCATCAGCCTCACAGCCCAGGGCTCAGGAGATGAGCAACAGGACAGACTCCTGTGGGAGTTTAGGAGCAACTCCCCTCTCCAGTGCTCTAAATCTCACGCCAGCTTTACCAGCTTGTAGCTGCAGGAGGAATAGGAGACAGCCATCTCCTAGCAGCAAGTGATACCCCGCCCCCGAACCCATAATCAGCACATGCCATAGATGAGTCTCACCCTGCAACCTGCAAAATGAACCGCCTTTAGCAAAGAGGTCAAAGATCTGGAAGATAATTCTTACCTTTGGAAAGACAGTATCTTCTTTAAGTGCTATCCTCCAAACACCGCTCACAACATTCCAGGAAATTCCAACTTGTGTTTCTTTTCCAAATAATCCAATGAGAAAACTGAAGGCTGCTCAGACCCCAATGGAAACAACAAGCTAAACTCACTGGGATGCTGGGAAAGGCAGGTCAAGCAAGGGCACCCTCCAGGTTTGGAGCCTCCAAAGTGATCTTGCATGCCTTGCAGCTGGCGTCTCAGCACACAAGCGGGCCCCTGAACTTCCTAAGCGCATACCGTCTTCTCTCAACCTTAGGCCCCACCTCAACATCAAATGCTTGAGAGCCTGGGGATCGGTGTACACAGCCTGCTGTCAGTCAAATGCTAGCGTCACTGCTCGGGAACGCTTCTCTCCTCTTCCCCGAGAGCTGCAGAGGCATTTGTCAGTGGCTCCCTGGGCAGCCCAGCACTGAGGAGAAAACACTCCTGTACATGGGCACCAAACATCAAAACCACAGTCCTGGAAGTTCTGTGTCAAGGACTACCCCTTTAGGAGGGGCCCTGCGTGTGGCTCTTTTAGCCAGAAAGGGTCTGGCTTCAAGCTCACAATTCAAGAAAGTCACTGAGAATCAGGAAAGAGGCTTAGAAGAGGAGCAAAATGATCCAATAACTGGAAATTAGGCCCCAAGATAAAACGTTTGAGAACATTTTCTGGAGAAAAGACTACTGAGGAGGCTTGGCATCTTTCAAACAAGGGCAAAGTTATTACAGATGAAATTTCATTGCTACAAATACAATTACAATTAAAATCTCTCTGCAGCAGTAGCCTACTCACTCAGCACACTGAGTATGGGCAAGGAAGAAGATTGTCCCCAGAAGACCTCTGAAATGAGAAGCAGTATAGCATAGTGTTTAGAAGCATGGCATCTAGGACCAGACTATCTGGATTCAAATCCTGACTCCACCACTTACTCTCTGTGTGACCTTTGGCAAGACTCTTAACCTCTCTGTGCCTTAGTATTCATGATAATAATGGTATCTTCCTCACAGGATTGCTGTGAAAATTAAATATATGTAAAGCACTTAGAAAAGTACCTGCTAATAGTAAGGGTGCTAAGTGTTAGCTATAAAAATAATAATAATACTAGCAATACTATTAATATTATTCATTTTAAAAGCTCCCAACTCTTATTCTAGGAGGTAAAATACTTCATTTAATGTTAAAGAGGAAATTCTAGATCCTGAAACAAGGGATGCTATAAACTGTCTGATACAGTTTGGCTGTGTTCCCACCCAAATTTCATCTTGAATTTGTAGCTGCCATAACTCCCACATGTCATGGGAGGGACCCAGTGGAAGGTAATTGAATCATGGCAATGGGTTTTTCCCATGCTGTTCTTGTGATAGTAAGTCTCACAAGATCTGATGGCTTTATAAAGGGGAGTTCCCCTGCACACACTCTCTTGCCTGCAGCCATGTAAGATGTGACTTTGCTTCTTATTTGCCTTCTGCCATGATTGTGGGACCTCCCCAGCCATGTGGAACTGTGTTAATTAAACCTCTTTCCTTTATAAATTACCCAGTCTCAGGTATGTCTTTATTAGCAACATGAGAACAGACTAATACAGTGTCTTTCTTAGAAAATTATGAACTGGGTTGAAATTTGTGTGCCTATAGCTTTCACCCATTAATCTGACACCTGCCTTTGCCCGCCACATGATAAATGTACCCCACTTCCACTTGCTAGCCCTTCTTGAAGACTTTTACCACATCCTCCATCTTCTCTCCTGCAGATTAATCACAATAGGTCACAGGATAGGGCTTCTAGAACCCTCACCATAATGGTCCCCCTCCTCAGGGGAATATCAATTGCTCAACACCTCTCTTAAAATTTAGTATCTAGAACATGGTGTTTGGAGCTTGGCATGCCCTTTGTACTCCATCAATTTGTATTGAATGAATGAATGAAGTGGTTCACAAAAACCACGATGTAACAGAACTATTCTCCCCCTTTCTCTATGCATTGTACTTTTATTAATACAGCCTGAGCTTGTATTAGCTCTCCCATGAGGCATTTTCACAAACCTACTGGCTTGGGGAGTGTCCCCTGGGGGAACAAGGCTACAGAACCCATTGACTGATGCCTAGTCCCCTCAGGGGGTGTAACAAAAAACTGGGTAGCATAACAGAAAAGGTCAAATGAGAAAATTAGCACTCTAGGCCAGGCGGGTGGCTCATGCCTGTAATCCCAGCGCTTTGGGAGGCTGAGGCAGATGGACTGCTTGAGGCTAGAAGTTCAAGACCAGCCTGGGCAACACAGTGAAACCCCATCTCTACTAAAAATACAAAAATTAGCTGGGTGTGATGGTGGGCACCTGCTACTCAGGAGGCTGAGGCAGGAGAATCACTTGAACCCAGGAGGTAGAGGTTGCAATGACCCAAGATCACACCACTGCACTCCAGCCTGGGCAACACAGGGAGACACCATCTCAAAAAAAAGAAAAGAAATGAGCACTCTAGTCATACAGCAAAAGCAGCTTCTTAGTGAGACTCAAAAGGTTCCACTTCCCTTGATAAATCTGGACTGTGGTTTATTAAGGGTAATGATTAGTGCTGTCCAACAAATACTTCATTTATTTATTTATTGAGATGGAGTCTCACTCTGTCGCCCAGGCTGGAGTGCAGTCACATGATTTCAGCTCACTGCAACCTCTGCCTCCCGGGCTCAAGTGATTCTCCTGCCTCAGCCTCCCGAGTAGCTGGGATTACAGGCGTGTGCCACCACACCAGGTTAATTTTTTGTATTTTTAGTAGAGATGGGGTTTCACTGTGTTAGGCAGGGTGGTCTCGATCTCCTGACCCACCCGCCTTGGCCTCCCAAAGTGCTGGGATTACAGGTGTGAGCCACTGCACCCAGCCCAAAAAATACTTCTGATTCTCTTCTCAGGAACATAATAAATATGCGCTTCTCTTCTCCCCTTGAAGTTTGAAGTGGTCCCGTAACTTACTTTAGCTGAAGAAATGTGAGTGAAAGAGCCAGTGCCCAATTTACAAGTTCCCTTACAGAAATGAAGCCACCCTCAGTAAAGAGGGCAGAGCAGGCTGGGCACAGTAGCTCATGCCTGTAATCCCAGCACTTTGGGAGGCCAAGGCGGGCGGATCACCTGAGGTCAGGAGTTCAAAACCAGCCTGGCCAACATGGTGAAACCCCGTCTCTACTAAAAATACAAAAATTAGCTGGGTGTGGTGGCGGGCACCTGTAATACCAGCTACTCGGGAGACTGAGGCAGAAGAATCGCTTGAACCCGGGAGGCGGAGGTTGCAGTGAGCCGAGAGTGCACCATTGCACTCTAGCCTGGGCAACAAGAATGAAACTCTGTCTCAAAAAAAAAAGAGGGCAGAGCAGAGTCCATCAGGTGACCTGTGATGGACATGAAGCAAACATGAGAAATTCGCCTTTGCTGTTTTAAATCATGAAGATTTTGTTTGTTGTTACTACAGCAGACACTAGCCTATCTAGCCTGAATCTATATGACTGATACAGGAACAAGAACACTCAGAGCTCATGTCCTCTGGCCCCATTAGATCACAGCTTTCACATCATTTCTTTCATTTATGCCTCTGACCTGTAAAATGAGAAACCATCGTTTGGAGGGGCATGGATGGGTTATTCCAAGCAGCTCAGGCAAGTCCTACCTGCCAACAGTGGGGAGATCTATCTGTTCACACCAATAATGCCCTAGGAGAAGTCACCATGGGATGGGTTTAAAATTTTTTTTTTCTTTTATTCCCATAGAAGAAGAAACTCAAGATTATGTGACTAAAATCTACCTAAGACTATCACTGCAGCACAGAGAATGGATGGACACTTGGGGGTGGGGGGTGAAGTGGGAAGACACCTGGGGGTGAAGAGAACTAGGGAGTAATTTAGAAGGGATGAAAAGAGCAAGTTGCCTAAATCAGTAGTTCTTAAACTCTTACCTGCATCAGAATCAACTGGAAGGCTTGTGAAAACACAGATTGCTGGGGCCTACCTCTAGAGTCTCTGATTCAGTAGGCCTGGGGTGGGGCCAAGAATTTACATTTCTAACACCTTCTCAGGTGATGCTGATTCAGAGATCACACTTTGAGAACCGCTGCTCCAGAAGAATTACCTACAAGAAACTGGGGAGTGGAGGCTCTGGCAAGAGGAGTCAATGTGGTTACAACTCTCCAGTGCTTGGCCTTAGTGGATTCTCTTTGGAGAAGAAAAAGAAAGGAGCCAGTTTTCCTTTTTCCACCCAAGACATTAGTCTGAGACATAACACACTACATAACAAAATTAAGCTCCTCTAAGGGAACAAAACAAGAATCTCATTCATTTGCATAATTTATAAAAACTGTTTCTGTGAGGAGACATCATGCCTCACTCACCCTCCAGAGCTTCCCCAGGAGGTAAACCTAAGTGTATTTCATTTAGGAGGAAGCAATTTAGGTAATTGGTTGCAGCCCCCCTCTTCAACCTTATCTGCACACTCCCCTTCACAAACCTCCACTGCAAGTCAGTCTTCTTTCACTTTGACCCCACCAAGGCTGGACACACTCTCCTCAGCTGTGAACGACACCTACACACATGCACGTGTACACACTTATCTTCCTTTATCTAAATCTTCCCTCTTCCTCCAGTTTAAGGCCAGAGGCTTCAAGAAAGTCTTTCCCCTCTTTCATCCCTATCATAGTCAATCAATCACCAAATTCTGTTCATTTTACTTCCCAAGTACCTCCAGAATCCACCCAGTGCTCCTCATTTTTCACTTAAACTCAACTGGTGTAGGTCCCCCATGCTCTACCCTCCTTCCCCTCTAAGTCTTTGCCCAGGTTGTTCACCTTGACTAGACAGATCTCAATTTAAACCACATCCCTTCCCAGATGAGGAGGCCTTCTGTGGTCCCTAAGCCAGGTTAGAGTCCCCTTTATCAATTCCCATTGAACCCTATGTTTCCTCTATCATGAACATTTATCACACTTGTGATCTCTTATTACCAGAGCAGACCCTAGCCTATCCTGACTGATTCTATACGACTGACACAGGAATTAGAACACTCAGAACTCATGTCCCCTGGAACCATCAGATTATAGCTTTCACATTATTTCTCTTCTCCATGCCTCTAATCTGTAAAATGAGAAACTATCCTTTGAGGGGCATGCACACATTATTCCGAGCATCTCAGGTGAGTCCTACCTGCCAACAGTGGGGAGATGTATCTGTTCACACCAATAAGAGCAGGCAAATTCCCTACTCAACTGTAAGCTCCTCACCACCAGGACCACATCTGTGTTGCTTGCTGCTGTACCTGTAGAGTCCAGCACAGCCCCAGACACAATGTAAGTACTCACTAGGTATTTAATGTATAAGTGCAGGAATCCTCCCTTCTTCTCAATGCCTATAGCATATTCTGCCTGTTGCAAGGAATGTCTGGCCAATCAGTGCCACACACCACCTGAGACAAGCAGGTACCTCCATGACATCCAGGAGATGGGATCTAGAGGAAAAAAGTAAGCCTTAAAAAGGAGGTGCATCTTCTCCTTGGAAGCTGGATGGAATTGAAATTAACTACAGGGATGTTTCGGTAGTAGGAAAGAGGCTACCTTCTGAAGAGAAGTGGTCAGTAGACAAAGTCTTCTGTTAAGAATGAGAGCAAAAGGAATTGTGTGTGACAAGTGTTTTGTAATGGTAGGTCTGCATTTTCCTGCAGCTCTTATGGAAGTTGGTAACTTCCCAAGCTAAAGGTTCTGACGGACTCTCCATCCAGACTTAATAACAACAGGCACCTGTGTCTCCGGGATGCCTGAGGACTGAACTCAATAACCTCCCAAGAGCTTCTGACCTTCAGGATTCTATAAACAAATTCATTCTGAGCGGAATTTTGGGAATCCACATATCCTGGCTCTTTTCACACAGCAGTTCTTTATCAATCTAGGAGACAAGACAATCTTTACCTTCCACTCACTCTCTTTACTAGTATTAATGCTTCCAAAGTCAGATTCCCAACCCCAGCCCCTGACTGTCATCTCCCATGGACCACCAGCATCAAAATAACTTAGGAAGTGGCCTCTGACTATGACAGGAGTTGGACTTGATGAAGGGAACACCACGCAAAGGCAGCACAGGCCTTGAAGCCTGGCTAACCTGGGACGGCATCTTGGCTCTCCTAAGCTGTGTGTCTCTGGGCACTTCTTTGGGTCTCAGGTTCTTCATCTCTAAAATGGTGATGGTCTATCTCTCAGGATGATCCTATTAAATGAGATATGCATGTAATGCCTCCAGCACAGAGCATACGTGCAAGGATGTCAGTTTCCCCATAATTATAGCTTTCTAGCTTTAAACGTACTGTGGGATAATGATTCTAAGCTGAAAATACTATAAAGATGAAATGGTATGTGTGGAATTTGCTTCAAAATAATCTAGGGGATGAAGGTGAAGGGATAGATAAAATAAAATTAGCCATGTTTTGGAAATTGTTGAAGATGGGCAATGAGTATATTGAATTTATTACCGTATCTCTTTTTGTATATTTTAATTTTTTTCCATAATAAAAAGTTTAAAGGTGTAGATACTAAGGGAGGGAAATGCTGTAAAAATATAAATACTGAGAGTTTATTTTAAGATCATATTTGGTCTATGTAACTAAACAGAGGAAAAATGATTTGAAGAAGAAAAAAACCTTTAAAGCTAACATCTATTTGTTACTTTCCAAAACACAAATATTTTCTTCAAATAGAACTGTCTCAGATGAATGGAAGGGGACAGAGCCACCTGTGCACATTTCTTGCCTTCCTTTTTTGGGAAAACACATCCTGCTTGGGCTGTACATGTATTTTTATGTAGACAAGCCCTGGGTGGTAGAGCCCACCTGAGCACCTGAGAGCCCTGCTGAAACTGAGCTGAGGAGCAGCAAAGTTCCCATGTTAGGAAAAGAGAACAGAAAGAACTCAGAATGTCCAGGGACGATGGGGATTACCAGCTCTCCTCTCTTTGGACTCCTATTTGAGGCTTCCCTGGGAGGCTGATTCAGCTCAGTCTGAGGGTACACCCCCTACCCCCACCCACACACACACACTACACACACACATTTTTTAAGAGATGGGGTCTAGGGCAGGATGTGGTGGCTTATGCCTGTAATCCCAGCACTTTGGGAGGCTGAGGCAGGAGGACTGCTTCAGCCCAGGAGTTTAAGACCAGCTTGGGCAACATGGCGAAACCCTATCTCTACAAAAAATACAAAAATAAGCTGGGTGTGGTGGTGCATGCCTGTAGTCCCAGCGACTTGGGCAGCTGAGATAGGAGGACTGCTTGAGCCCAGGGAGGCCAAGGCTGCAGTGAGCCAAGATTGTGCCACTGCACTCCAGCCTGGGTGACAAAGCCTGGGTGACAAAAAGACCCTGCCTCAAAAAAAAAAAAAAAAAAGATATGGGGTCTTGTTAGCCTTGAACTTCTGGGCTCAAATCCATCCTCCCACCTCAGCCTCCCAAGTATCTGGTAATACAGGTGTGTGCCAGCTATATTTTCACCCAGATGAGTGGGTCCTCTTCAAACAGGGCTAAAGTGCCAGAAGATGTATCGGCTCATTCAGGGGAAAGGGAACTTTAAAGAGGCTCTGACAATACCCATCATAGCACATCCCTGTATCAACTCTCCTCTTCCATACCTTGCCACTGAAAGAAGTCTGAAGGTTGAAAAATAAAATTCTTCTCATATTCCTGTTTGAATCAACAAACCCACTCACCCCAAGCCCCTCTGTCTCAGAGAAAACAGTCCAGTAAGTTTTGTTTTCAGCAAATGCCTTTAGTCTCCCATTCTCTGCCCAGATAAGGAGAATACTTTAAAAAGACTTACTCTTCTTGAAGAATGAATTCACTATTTTCTGGAGAAAACTGCCCCGTCACAGGATGCCTGAATGCTGTGGTCTGCTGGTTATGGCTAAAGAGAAAGAGAGAAGATGGATGAGAATTCGTGTGAATGGAAGGAGTACAGACAACGACAGGTCAGTCAGCAATGTCTGGTGACCCTGGTCATCAAAGATTTCACAGGGGGAGAAATGTGGGCCTTTCCTCTGAGACACACTTAGTCTGTCAGAACCCCGCCACACTAAGAAAAGCCCAAGAATTTCCAGCTCAGGTGCCAGAGCCCACCTACGAGACAGGGAGACTTCTAAGGAAGTCTTGGCTCCAAGAGAATACTGCATCTTGGAGAGACATTCCATGAAGTACTTACTCCAGCCACCTGAGACGATGAACAAAAAGTAACACTTTAAGACAGTACGAGCTAAAACAAGAATGAAGGAAAGCAGATGACACTTAAGACAGCTTCCAAATCCATGAATCTAGCAAAAGAATTCTAAGAATTAACCACCCACCCACAAAAATCTATCTTCTGAAAATTCTTCTCCCTACTACAAAATGTCCTCGCTTCAATGATGGGATATAAATGTATGGGCATGTCTCTGCAACACGACCTGCACAATTTCAGCACGGTGGAGTTTCTATCACCCTTTTGAAGTTAGGAAGGATCAGCTTCCACACCAAGCTGACAGACACAAAGTGTGTAGGTGTTTTGTGCATCAACAAAGGCTGCTTGGTTCTTTGAAAGGGAGGAGGAGCTGGCTCTAGAGACTGTTGGTTTGCTCCACAAATAAACTAAACTAACCCTCCTCTTTTAAAAACAAAATATGATTTATTTAAATTTCTTTCAAAATCATAGTAAATGTAGACTTTTTTTTTTTTTTTTAAAGACAGTCTCTGTTACCCAGGCTGGAGAGCGGTGGTGCAATCTCGGCTCACAGCAACTTCCGCCTCCTGGGTTCAAGTGATTCTCCTGCTTCAGCCTCCCAAGTAGCTGGAATTACAGGTGTGCACTACCACGCCCAGCTTATTTTTGTATTTTTAGCAGAGATGGGCTTTCCCCATGTTGGCCAGGCTGGTCTCAAATCTCTGACCTCAAGTGATCCACCCACCTCAGCCTCCCAAAGTGCTGGGATTACAGGTGAGCCACCGTGCCCCACCTGTAGACAATTTTTAAAATGTAGAAAGTAAAAAGTCACCCATGACCTCTCTATGTGGAGATATACCCGGGTATGTTCCCCTTCCAAGTTTTAAATTTTCTTCTACTTAAAAAGAATCATTTCAGGCTATTGAGAGTGATTTTAGTGTATATAAAAATCTGTCCTGCTTTTTCACGTCCTATTAACATAGAAAAAGTCCTATATCATTAAGACTTCTTTATTTGAAATAGCGGAATAATAGTCTTATCATATGAATGTAAACAAAAATTTTTTTGACCGGGTCCCGCTCTGTTGCCCAGGCGGGAGTGCAGTGGGGTGATCATGGCTTGCTGCAGGCTCAAACTCCTGGGCTCAAGTGATCCTCCCACCTCAGCCTCCGGAGTGGCTGGGACTACAGGTACATGCCACCATGCCCAGCTAAGTTTTGGGTTTTTTTGTAGAGATGAGATCTCACTATGTTGCATAGGCTGGTCTCAACCCTAGGCTCAACTGATCCACCAGGCTTGCCTCCCAAAGCATTAGGATTATGCCTGGCCAAATGTAATTTTTTTTTTTTTCATACAACCACTCAGAAAGTTGTCTACTGGGCACCCATGTGCTAGGCACTCCTTTAGGTACTGGGGATAAAAGGTGAACAAAAAGTCCTTATCCCATGGTATTTACATTCTAGAAAGATTTATACTCTTCTAATGCTAGATATTTTAGGTGCCTCCCCCCCACTATTATAATCTATATCTCTTTCAATGTAATTTGAATTTTGCAATTCAAATTTTTCCTTGGGTTAAAGTCTCAAAGGTAAAATTGCTGAATCAAAGAGCATGGTCATTTTTTAAGGTTCCTAGTACAGAGAGTTAAAATGCTTTCATAATCAATAGATCATCTCAGTTGGTATTGTTAAAATATTAGCCCCATCTCCAAATTGAGGACTAAGCCTCCCTAGAGATTACTATGTCTAAATCAGCATAGCACAAAGGTTATAAAAGAAAAACTCTCTAGGCCTACAAAGTCTTTTTTTACTCCGCCCTAATGCCTGGTCAGAACCTCTGATGTCCAGGTGTCTGGGGTAACCTGGGCACTGAGGGTTAGAGCAGCCTGAACCCTAACAAGCCACATGTGAAGCCAGCCATGAGGCCAGGCTGTTCCTTAGTCCTGAAACTGTGTACCACCTCACCATACTGTCACCCTTCCCAACCATAGCCAGCCTCTGAATTCCCTGCTCCTGGTCCCAGGCAAGCCCGTGGAATTCTATGACCTCATTTGGCAGACAGCAGACTAGTCTTCCCAAAAAAGCAGAGTTAAGTCTGAGCATCCAAGATAAGGACAAGAAGCAGAAGCAGGCATTCTTAACACGTGTTTTAAAAATCCTTGCACCACGTTCAAGGGTTAGGCTTTATTTACACCCAGCTTTTCCTTTTTTCTTTTGAGATGGAGTGTCGCTCTGTCGCCCAGGCTGGAGTGCAATGGCGTGATCTCGGCTCACTGCAACCTCTGCCTCCAGGGTTCAAGTGATTCTCCTGCCTTAGCCTCCCAAGTAGCTGGGATTATAGGCACCTGCCACCACATTTGACTAACTTTTGTATTTTTAGTAGAGGCAGGGTTTCACCATGTTGGCCAGGCTGGTCTTGAACTCCTGACCTCAGGTGATCCGCCCACCTCAGCCTCCCAAAGTGCTGGGATTACAGGCGTGACCCACCACTTCTGGCCCAGCTTTTTCTAGAGACTTATCTCCACTTGCCAGAGAATCTGAAAATGCAAACTTTAAATCTAAACCTGCCTCATTTCCACCTGGAGGGAAAAAAGCCCTGCTCATAACGGAAATAACCATAAAGCATTAACACCCATATCTGTGATTATCTCTATAAATGCTTTGCAGTTTTAGAGAGGTGAATAGCTCAGAGAGGTGAATTGGGCGGGGGGGGGGGGTGCCTTGTACAAGATAACTTTGTTGATAAATTATAAGACTGGGACATGGCGCAGGTGCAGTGGCTCACATCTGTAATCCTAGCACTTCCTGAGGCTGGGGCGGGTGAATCACTTAAGCCCAGGAGTTTGAGATCAGCCTGGGCAACATGGTGAAACTTTGTCTCTACAAAAAATACAAAAATTAGCCAGGCATGCTGTCACGCACCTGTAGTCCCAGCTACTTGGGAGGCTGAGTTGGGAGGATCACCCGAGCCAGGAGGTCAAGGCTGCAGTGAGCCATGATTGCACCACTGCACTCCAACCTAGGTGACAGAGTGAGGCTCTGTCCCAAAAACAAACAAACAAAAAAGTGATAAGACTGGAACATGACTCCAGGTCTTCTATTTCTAAATTATATGTTCTCTGTATGATAACCTGCTTTCCCTTTCCCTTAGGAGTCTGAGTTGGGGCAGCTTCCTGGCCATGATGAGAAAGCCCTAAAGACACAAGGCATCAGAAGCACAGCCCAGCTGCCACTCCCCCTCATTCTTTATCTCCCCCTTTCCTCTTTTGTCCAGGGCCAAAGTTCTGAGTGACAGCACTTGTGTGGCACTCAGTAGTCCCCAAACAGCCTTCAGTTCTACCGTAAGATCAGCTGATGGATCTCTGGCAGATAAGGGTAAAGAGCAAATCTTCTGTGTGCCTGGGGCAGATCCAGCAGCCAGTGACCACCACTTCATATACACTGCACAATCTTAATAGCAACTCCTGGGCTCCCCGTCCCAACTTGTACCAGCTTAAATAAACCCAGGGTTCTAAGTAAATGAATCTTGAGCTGCAGAGTTTAGGCACTAAGATGAATTTTACATTCTAACATTAGAAGAAAGGTAATTTTTAAAAAGCCAACACAAAATAGCTGTCATTTAATCAGACCTAGAGACAGTTCTTCAAACTTTTTTCCCTAATATGGATGCTGCCTTCTTTGCCAAAAGAGTTGTCAGTCACAGCATCATCACCACCACCATCTACTGCAATTTACAAGGAGCTTTAACTAAGCAGCTTTAACTGTGCTTACATTCATCATCTTATTTGCCCCTCCAAACTACCCATTGATGTAAGCAGGGCAGATATTTTAATCCCCATGTTAAACATAAGGAAACTGAGGTTCCAGGTTATGGGATGTTACTAGAATACTAAATTTTTTTTTTTTTTCAAAAAGACTCATACATTGAGAAAAGAGATGAACCAGAGTAATGGCTTCTGAATACTGAAGTCTTAAAATTTCTTTCTTTTTTTTTCTTTTGTTTGAGACAAGGTCTCACTTTGTCACCCAGGCTGGAAGTGCAGTGGAACGATCTCAGCTCACAGTAGCTTCGACCTCCTGGGTTCAAGCAACATTCCTGCCTCAGTCCTCCAACTAGCTGGGACTTACAGGTGCACACCACCATGCCCGGCTAATTTTTTTTTTAGTAGAGATGGGGTTTCACCATGTTGCCCAGACTGGTCTCCATCTCCTGAGCTCAAGCAATCTACCCCCTTGGGCCTCCCAAAGTGCTAAGATTACAGGTGTGAGCCACCGTGCTCGGCCTAAATTTCATCATTTTTGATCAAACACATTCAGCTTGCTAATGGCAGAGCTTCTGGTTCAGCACTCTGAGCAAAGGGATGTGAGTGAGGTCCCTGGGCGATTCCATTCAATATTCACAAATACCTAAAAGGGCAGGTTAGGTATCACCACACCAGGCTCCAAATGAAGAAAGTAAGGTCCCTAAAGAACGGTGATTTACCTATAACCTCAGTCAGCTCCTGTGTTCCCCGCACACCACCACCCTTTTGATCTCTTTCCACTACTCCAGGCTCACTCTTGCCAAACAAAGTCTGCCTATTAAATGCTGGCTCCCCAAACCCATTTGGAGATTGCAAAGTCCTCTGGCTTTACTCGCTGTCCCTGGCTCCCCCGCCACAAAAGCCCTCAGTCAGCTCCATTTCCTGATTCTAACACCCATGAAGAGTCTCATGTCCTATCACTGTGTCTCAAGAAGTATTTAGCAGGCACAGACACATCCCCTGAAATACCTGTTCTTAGACCTGAATTGCTACCTTGCTCTATGGTAGTATAGAGAGGGCCCGGCTGAGAGCCAAGTGGCTGGTTTCAGGGGAGAACAAAAACTCTCTCTGTTCCACACAAGGGTTTCTGTTTCTCTTCAGGCTACTGAGAAAGTAATTTGGCAAATGAGGTAAACACAAGCTAGCCTCCATTTTCAAATCCCGCTCTTCCTCCCAGAAGCAGCCCCTTGAAGTTGAATGGCAGCCGGTCTCACTTAGGAAAGGACCAGGGAACATGGACAGAAGATGGCAGGAAAGGATGATTCCCGTGAAAGCAGGCTGTGGGTAACCATCCACGTAAATAAGCATGTCTTCACAAGCCCTGGGCCAGCAAGTACTTGGGTTAAGCCCTAAAGAAGTCTGACAGCAAATACAAAAGACTTGATAAGAGAATAAAGTGAGGACCATAGAGAACTGGAGACTGATTTAAGTTCAATGTAAGACAGTCAACCTACAATGACAGACAAGGCTAGTCAAAATGTAAATGCATCCTATGGTTTCTTGCAGCATTTTTCCATATTAATTTTCTATTCATATGTATTTTGATTGTAATATGAGCAGTGACTCCTGTCGGTTAAACATAAAGGTTCCAATTACTTGGCACAGCAATTTTTTTTGGCATGGCAAGAAGTTCTGGCATTATGTGAGTGATGCTTAACAGAACAGTGGGGGTCGGAGCACCCTGATAAATCTGGTTTTCTGACAGTAGTGGTGTTGGTATGCTGAGAGTGTGACAAATCTGCTCCGTCAGCACTAGCTCTTATCTGGCTATAAAGAGGAGAAGAAACGGCTTAAAATGTAAGAAAAGTATCTGGCCTAAAAGTCTGAGGAGGGACTCTATTAAAGATCTTCTCATTGGTATGCTCAGCAGTATCTGCCCCTCTGGACCTTCTGGTTCCTCAGTGTGGCTCCCAGAACACTGTAAAAGCGTTACCCTGCAGGCCTGCAGCCACATTCAGCACTGCCCCCAGGCTTGTAAAGCCACTTACTATCTTTGTTCTAAATACCAGTGTCTGGAGAAAACCAAGGATTCTGGATAACCTAATAATGTTCCTAGTTAGGTCTCAAAACTGGAAATTGAAACTCTGAGAATACAAGAAATTGCCTCTTCTTCACCTTCAGCTCCAATTTGGGCCCCACAATAAAGAGGTAGCAATCAAGATTTGAAACAGCATCTCTATGTTTCCTCAATTGTTTTTTAAGCTCCTTGTGACTAATTTTACTTAACATTTTCACAAAATTGCTCACTTAATGCAAAGCATCATCATTAATGTGGCATTTCTAAGTGGATTGAAAATCTACTGAAATGGTCTTTCAAGTATTTGACCATATCAAGATTTACGACAGCTCACTGCACATAGGCATTCCTGTGACAGGCCCTTCTTCCAGAATCAGGCCTTGATGAGCCAATGTAAGGTCCCCCTCCTCTCTTTAAGTAGAAGCTATCAACATAACACTAATCAGCCTCCTTCAACATCTGCCCTAAGCAACAAGTCAGCCCAGAGCCCTAGGGTCAGAAGATCTGGGTTCAAACCAGATAAGCCACCTCACCTCTCTGAGGCTCCATTCTTCCATTTGCAAATAGGGGATAAAAATGTCCCTCCAAAAGGTTGTTGTGATGATAAAATGAAGGAACATACATGAAAGAACCTTGCCAAATGTCTGGCATACAGAAGGTACTCAATTAATGTTTGTTGAACCTAACTGTACCTTGACTATAGCAATGACTAATAGGCATTTACATTTTAACAGGGCAAGAATAGAATGAGCCTCCCTTCCCCGCAAACTCAATACTCCTCCAGGCTTCCCTATTTCCATTAACATCACTATGACCTTGGAATCATCCTTTACTCCTTTCTTTAACCTCCATGTACAATATGTGAGGCACACAGAACCAAGTCCTATTGCCTCTATCTACGAAATATACGTTGAATTCATCCACACTCCTCTCCATCTGTACAGCTAGCACCCTACTCATCTCTTAACTAGATACTGCAACAGCCTCCTACTGGCTCTTTCTGCTTCTACCTTGGCCTCTGTTGCACCCATTCTCCTCACTGGATGCCTCATGGATCTTTTAAAATATAAGCTAGACCATGTCACCCTCCTCCATTAAACTCTACGATAGCTCTACTTTACACACAGAGTAAAAAATAAGCTCCTTACCTTAGCTTACAAAATGCTAAGATGCCTTGACTCCTGCCTGGTTCCATCTTCGTCTAGTACCATTCTTCCCCTTGTCCATGCTGGCCCAGCCACACTGGCCTTTTTGTTCCTTGAACACCAAGCTCTTTCCTACTTAACAGTCTCAGTACTAGCTGTCCTTGCAGCCTGGATGCTCTTTCCTCCGGATATTTGAGATGGAGTCTCACTCTTTCACCCAGGCTGGAGTGCAGTGGCACAATCACAGCTCACTGCAACTTCCGCCTCCCAGGTTCAAGGCGATTCTCCCTCTTCCACTTCACAAAGAGCTGGGATTACAGGCGTGCACCACCACGCCCAGCTAATTTTGCCTCTAAATGAACTAGCTAGCCCTATAGAAATCTGGACTCAAAGTAACAGAGACAAGAACCTAACGGTCATCAGCCATCAGAAGGCAGTTGGCTTCTATTCTTACTGCCAGTGCAAGGATGAGACACCAACATGCCAAGAACACTTCATCCTTGGCTCTCCTGAACTGTGTTACAATATAATTTGGAGAAATTAGCCCTCCCCTACAACTTCCTCAACTCCCCTGTAAAGGAGGGTTAATACACCCCACTGAGAAAATCAAAGAAAGGAATGCAAACACCTGATAGGAAATTACTGAGTGATTAAAAACACACAGAAGGATAATATAAACATCACCTGTATCTCCCTTGCGTGAACTGGGAGAGTGTTTTGGCGTGAAACCTACAATTTGGTGACTGATTATATCCTCGCTAGTATTGCTCTCTGCTTATTTCATGTGTGTTTGTTCTCCTCCCTGTCCCCTCCCTTCAAGTAAGATCCAAGGGTTGGGAGGAGTCATTCCTTACTCCTTACATATCTCCTACAGCAAAGAAGAATATTCATGGAGTAGGCACTTGAACCCCTTTACTTCAAAACAGCCTGAGCACAGACACATCACCTTCAGGGAGAGGCTGTGCAGAACCGATGTCATTTTCTGATTTCAGCAGCACCATGCATCACAGAGCCCTCAAAGATACGGGGAGGCAGAAGGCCACAGGCTCTGAAGACTCCACCAGCCCTGGAGAGCATAGAGCAGGGCAACTCTAGACCTTCCCCATTCCCATACCGTCCACATCTGGCACACACTCCATACCATGGCAGCGACATGGAAACCCCGTCCAACTCCAGACCCCCCACCTGAGGGGCAGTTAGTAACTGTGTTCAGTGTCCAAATGTGCCAAAGGGAACAGAGCCTGGCACAGGCAGAGCTGGGCATGAGGGAGTCACAAAATTAACTGAGCAAACTTAAAGCCCTCACAACTTGCAAAGAGGGAAGTCCGTCTTTTCCAAGCTCTAGATTTAACAGTCTTCTGGCATGATTTGCAAACCTCTACATTTCATTAGGTTCTCTTAAGTTCTCCAGAGTTCTGCAGATCCACTCAACGGCCAATTCATTTTGCAAAGTACTCTTCTGACTGAGTCACCCACACCGCAAGACTGTCTGGCCCCTGAGTTCCCACATGGAGCCCCATGACTTGGGGTTGCTACTTGGTGAATAGAAAGTTTTAATTTTGATTTCACAGGATCCCAGTAGCCATGAGAACATTAAAGCCAAGATTCTGATAGAATGAGCAAATCAAACTCAGAGAGCCCTTTCCTAATTTTCCTTTTTAAGGAAGTTGGCAGAGGGGCAATGTGACAGGAGCTGAGTACCAGCTTTGTCACTACCAGCTAGCTCTACAGCCCAAGCAACTACTCAACCTCCCTGGGCCTCAGTTTCCTCATCTGTAAAATGGGGGGTGCAGGTAGGTTCTCCATCTAGAAAGGCCACACAGGCCTGCAGGAAGCCCAGGCAGATCAGAGCCACACAAACTGGAATTCAAATCCTAGCTCTGCCACACACTGGTAGTGCATGACCTTGAGCGAGTTAGTGGCTTTTCTGAGTTTATCTGTAAAGAAAAGATTAATTCCGACTCTGCATTGTTGTTATAAAGAACACTGATAACATCCCAGCCCACAGTAGACACTTCAACCTTCAGTGCCTGCTATATTTATCTTCTGCTAGCTCTAAAACTGCACTCCAATAGAGTTGTTTTGCCTTTTTCCACATTGCAGACTCCAGCATGTTCAGCCTGCTCCAGGACAGAGGCTCAAGAACACGCTTTCTTTTCTTCCCTTTGAGTTAAGGCACAGCACCCAGCCTCCTGTTTAAATTTCTATTTAAAGAACTCACCTGGCAGGCAAAGTGGTTTAAGATCAAGAGGCACCTTCCACCAGCCACACTTCCATCCCCGACAGGTTCAGAAACTGCGGCCCGAGAAAAGCCGCATTCTATAGAAGTTTTCAAACCTGTCCTGTGAAACATTTTTAATCTTAGAACACCCAGTTTTATGCTTCCATTTAGTACACTTAAATAAGTCAGTTTCCCCAACTGTAAAATGAGAAGGCTGGAGCAGGAGATGTTTCCAGGATGTTCCCTCCAGCTGTAGCATTTTAAGATGCTGCAGTTCATCTCAAACTGTCATCCACAGAGCTACAGACTGAAATGTAACAACACTACACACAATTGCAAACACAGAGACAGAGGCAGACCAGTTGTCCTCCCCAACCTCACTTGCCAACAAAATACTCTGTAATAACATCAGGGAGGTGTAGTTAATGATACTTATGTCTTATTTATGCCCAATTACATTGGATGGTGGTTGTTTTTATTTAACTGTAGGTGCTCCCAACCATCGAAAACTCCCTTTCTCTCAGTCATTACTTGACTTTCATGAATCAGAATATACCACAGCAAACTGAATCCCTATGAAACCAGTACAGGACTAACCTGCTTTCTTGTTCTTACCGGAAAAGGCAGGGGACACACTCACCCTCCCTTTGGGCTCCACGTTCGGATAGTGTCTTCCCCAGCTGCACCGCCTTATTAAATCTTAGGTTCAGGTCAGACAGGGAGGGAGACTCCCAGCCTGCCTGCTGTCTCTCAATTTTGGTTCTTGAGCAGCTGCCTCCCAAGGTGTTACAAATCCAGCAGCCACTTGCTCCTGCTCATTCATTTTCCTTCCTCTCCACCCCCCACACAAAATCTGGCAACCAGGCAGGAACACAGTTCCAGCTCTGAGTCACTGCCCCACTGTGGCCAAGGGGAGCAGTGGCTAGAGATAATCAACCAGGCAAGCACTTCACGTCTCTAGAATCCAATTCTTCCATTCTTTGAGACCATGGGGTTGGCTGCCCCTCTAGAACCAGGACATAAAGAAACACCCCTACCTACAGCTCTGGATTCAGAACAAATTGCTCATTCAGGTTTGCCCTACCATGCTGAGCTGAAATCAGCCCCAAAACAGAGCCTATCTTTGGTGAAGAAACAATGGCTCCTTATCAATATTTCATACCAGTCAGGGCAGGGAAAGGTTTGAGTGGTTACAGGTCAGCAAACCCACTCCCCCTGGTAACAACGATTCTTTCATCAGTGCTTGGGATGGCTAAGGTTCTCTCAGCACCGATTTAACCATGTGGCACTCACTCCCAGAACAGGTCTGAAAACGAGAAGGGCAGAGGGGTTAAAAAGAGAAACCAGGCACCAAAGTGAAAGATCAACACTGTGGCTCTTTTCATTGCAACCTACGTAGTTCTAAAAGTCACAGTGCAGGTGACACTTGAATATGAGCTCCATGGGGCAGAGACTAGTGTTTTCACAGCTATGTTCCAGGGCTTAGCATAATGCCTGGCACATAGTAGGTATTCCACAAATATTTGAATGAAAAAAATACAAGGGGTTTTGTCCTGAGTCTACTTAGGATGACTGTATTACTAAAACTCGTATCCATCTTTTCCCTTTTAGAAACCCCCATATCCTTCGTAACTCCTAATACTACCTGTAGTGAATGTTCCATAAATCTTTAAATGTGGAGATGATTTACTGTTAAACCGAAGAAGCTCAAGCTTTAGGGCCCCTCACTTTCACAAGCCTCCTCCAGGTCCCAGGAAGAGCCCTACCAATGTGTTTACATGCTTTCTGCAATTTTATATATTTTTAAAGAAAGCTCCCCAAACTATCATATTAAACACCAAGCCCTACAAAATATCGAACTGCCATAGCAGAATGAATGAATGACTCACAAGCCATGCTGGCATATTATCCTAACAAGGGCATTTGCTTGGACAGAACTGTTTTGGTCACAGAAGAGGTATACCCTAGCCTACAGACACAGCCTAATTAATCAAAAGTCCATCACTAAAAAGACTGGATTAGGTTTAAGAGCACAAACCCCACACATTCAACACTTATTAAAGCCCAACTATTTGCTTAGCTCTCTGAGTGCTTTGGAGAAAAATAATGATTAGATCATAATCACCCCCACAGAATAGTAGCTTATAATCCAATAGAATAGACTGATATGGTCATAAGTACATATAAATATATATTTCATATGTATATATACATATTCACACACACACACACAGAGTTCAGAGTGGGTGTCGTCATAGAAAAGCAAAGCAGACCTACTTGCTATGTATCAACCTAAAAGGCATAAAACCCTAGAAGGTAAATTATATTATCTTCATTTCACAAAAGAGGAAACTGAGGCCCAAAGGAGTCAAGGGCCGTTCTAAGATCATATAACAAGCAAGTGGCAAGGTCAAAATTCAAGTCCAGATCTGCGTAACTCCAAAGTGTGGGCTTGTTTCTAGTGGCTACATGTCAGTCAATCGCTAGTTGCTCTATAGAACCTCCAAAATGTCTTGGGAGACACACTGGCTTTGGAGGTAGAAAAACCACATCGGGCACCAGCAGAGGTTGGCAAGCTTCCAAGACTCACACTCTTAAGAGTGGAGGAACAGGAAATGCGAGGAGCTTATTCATCAGTTATATAGAAATAATCCTTGTTCACCAGGAAACACCCTAGCAGGAATTAGTGACAGCTATCTTGGGAGCCAGCAGGGGCCACATGAGAGGCTGCCACCCTGTGGCTTTGTCTCCAAATTTCCTCATCCTTGTTACCAGTTTAAGCATGCTGGAGCACTGCTCTTGTTCCATTATCTCCTGCCCAAACACCCTCCATGGCTCCTCATGTTAAATAAAGCCTCTTTATCTCTCACTGCTTCCTGATACTCTTGGCTTCTGTCAACTTTAACTGCCCACCAGTCCCCAAGTCACCCTTTCTTTTCTACCTCTGGGCTTTGGCTCCTTCTGTCCTTTTCCCTAAGGATTTCTGCCCAATCTTCAAGGCTCCTTCTCTTCCAAGTAGCCCTTCCTAATCACGCCAGACCACTCTAATTTCCTCCTTCCTCAACATTCTTAGCACTGAAGGCTTACACTCTTCAGTATTAATATATAGCAAGACTCCCCAATTGTAACATATAGGAATTATACTTCCCAACAGCTCTTTTCATTTTACTTTTCAAAAATTATTTAAGTACTGCATGCTACAGAAGGGTATGAACTAAAAAGCAGTTCCTTTTCCTGCCTCCAATTCAGTGTCAATCCCAGGGACAACTACCTTTATCAGTTTCTTGTATATCCTTTTCGGGTTTTGCACTTAAAAAATTTTTATGAACTTAAAATTTTATACATACATCTTTTTAGAAAAAAATTCACAAATAGAATAAAATTGTACATATCATGCTATAACTTGCTTTTTACTTTACATATATATCTTGGACTCCTCCATATCCATACACAAGGATGAACATAAACAGCCCCCTCCACACACAGGTTTCCCTAGGACTCCCACACCACTCCAGCCCTTTGAGAGATGATCCACAGGCCCATCCCATATGCCAACTATCCCAATATGCATCAGAGACTTCAAATTCATGACCTGAAAACCAATTTGTCCCCCAAACTAGTTTTATTTGAGCTACTCAGATTGTAAAAAATCAGCCAAAGTTTAAAAACAGAAAAATTTCATATAAAATTTCAGCTTAGGCTGGGCACAGTGGCTCATGCCTATAATCCCAACATTTTGGGAGGCCAAGGCAGGCAGATCACCTGAGGTCAGGAGTTTGAGACCAGCCTGGCCAACATGGTGAAACCTTGTTTCTACTAAAAATACAAAAAAATTAGCCAGGTGTGGTGGTGGGCACCTGTAATTCCAGCTACTCAGGAGGCTGAGCCAGGAGAATTGTTTGAACCCAGGAGGCAGAGGTTGCAGTGAGCCGAGATTGCATCACTGCACTCCAGCCTGGACAACAGAGTGAGACTATGTTTAAAAAAAGAAAAGAAAAGAAAAAGAAAAAGAAATTGAACTTATGTTAGAAAACAAAAACTGTCGCAACTCTGGGCCCCAAGGAGAGGCAGAATGACCTTTTTATTTCCATGCAGTCCTCAACACTCCCTGCTGCTTCCCAGTGTTGAGGGTGAACACCTAGTGTTATTTATCATCACATCTAACATTTCTAATTTTTTTACAGTAAAGAAATTTCTGTAAATATAAACAGAGTGTTATAAGTACTTCAAAAACAAATTCAAGAGCATAAACACCACAGGCTGCCTTTTTGTTATCTGCTAAGCCTCTGTAGACGTCTGAGTTTGTAACTCCTACCTTGTACCAACATCACTGATTCCAGAGAAGACCTTCTTTTCATGAAGAAGATCTGTTTTAAAAAATAAAGATTTCTTGCTGGCCATGGTAGCTCATGCCTGTAATCCCAACACTTTGGGAGGCCATGGCAGGTGGATCATTTGAGGTCAGGAGTTCAAGACCAGCCTGGCCAACATGGTGAAACCCTGAATACAAAAATTATCCAGGTGTGGTGGCACATGCCTGTAATCTCAGCTACTCAGGAGGCTGAGGAAGGAGAGTCACTTGAAATCAGGTGGCAGAGGCTGCAGCGAGCCGAGATCATGCCACTGCACTCCAGAGAGTGAGACTCCATCTCAAAAAAAAAAAAAAAAAAAATTCATATGTAAAAGTAAAAACTAAAGCAAGATGCCAGGTGTGGTGGCTCATGCCTCTAATCCCAGCACTTTGGGAGGCTGAGGCGGGCGGATCACTTGAGGTCAGGAATTTGAGACTAGCCTGGCCAAAACAGTGAAACCTCATCTCTACTAAAAAAATATATATATATATTAGCTGGGAGTGGTGGCGGAGCCTGTAATCCCAGCTGTTCGGGAGACTGAGGCAGGAGGAAAAAAAAGAACTAAAGGAAGATGACAAAAATTGGCCCAGAATTTTCCCTGTCACAAAAATCTTAAAAAAAAAAAATTATTCCAACAGTGGACTCACTCTTAGCATTCTCTAACTGAGCTTTTGAAAGGTAAACCCCGGCCAGGCACAGTGGCTCACATCTGTAATCCCAGCACTTTGGGAGGCCGAGGCGGGTGGATCACTTGAGGTCAGGAGTTCGAGACCAGCCTGGCCAGCATGGTAAAACCCCATCTCTACTAAAAACACAAAAAAAATTAGCCAGGTGTGGTGGCGCATGCCTGTAGTCCCAGACACCAAGGAGGCTTAGGCAAGAGAATGGCTTGAAACCAGGAGGCGGAGGTTGCAGTGAGCTGAGATTGCACCACTGCACCACTCTAGCCTGGCAACAGAGCAAGACTCCATCGGAAAAAAAAAGAAAGAAAGAAAGAAAGAAAGAAAGAAAAGGTAAACCCCAAACCAGCCAACAGACTGTTTCTTCCACAGAGTGAAAAATCCAGAAAGATACCACCACCAATTCTATCCCTATAGAACCCAAAGGAAGAGTGGTACCAGTGGATGCAGCCCTAATGGCCACCCAAAGAGGCCACTGGCAGTAGGCAGAGACTCCTGGAAAAGAAAAGCATCTAACCAGATGCCACCTGGAACAAGATCACAGACCTCTCCCAACTTGAAAAATATAGTCTACTGTGGTGTTTATAGCACAGGCCCTGGAGTCCAGCTCTCCACAGTTGTCCACATCATAGATAAGGAAACTGTTCCAGAAAGCAACTGCAAAAAGTTGCCACCATTTAAAAAAAATAATTGATTCAGCTAGGTATTCAAAAGAAATCTTAAAAGGCACACAATTGCTGGGCGCAGTGGCTCATGCCTGTAATCCCAGCACTTTGGGAGGCTGAGGCAAGTGGATCACCTGAGGTCAGGAGTTCAAGACCAGCCTGGCCAACACGGTGAAACCCCATCTCTACTAAAAATACAAAAATTAGCGGGGCATGGTAGCAGGCACCTGTAATCTCATCTACTCAGCAGGCTGAGGCAGGAGAATTGCTTGAACCCAGGAGGCGGAAGTTGCAGTGAGTGGAGATCACGCCACTGCATTCCAGCCTGGGTGACACAGCGAGACTCTGTCGCAAAAAAAAAAAAAAAAAAAAAGCCCACAATTACTACATGGTCAGACCTGAATGATATTGATTTACTTGCCCCCAACAATAACATGTGACAACAGTATATTTCTTCATTCATTTAACAAATATTTGAGAGCCAACTAGATGCCAATCCCCTAGTGTCTTACACATGAAAGGCAAGTAATCAATAAGAGGGATTAGGGGCGTTAAGGGTGTGTAACAGCTTAGTTTCTATATATCCTGCCGAAAGATGAACAAAATAACAATTTTTCTGATTCAGATTAGCAAATGATAACCTGTCTTAGGAGCTATAAATTCTCAGTTTATCAGTTTATTAAGCCAAGTTGAGAAAACTGAAAAACAACACAAATCAGAAAAACAATTCAGGATATGAAAGAAGAGCAATATTATTTTTAAAAATCAGACAGAACTTCTGGAAATGAAAATTTCATTGAAGGAATCACAAAATACAGTCAAAGAGCTTTAACAATAGGCTAGGCCAAGCAGAAGAAAGAATTTTAGATTGCTTAAGCCCAGGAGTTCAAGACCAGCATGGGCAATATGGCAAAACCCCATCTCTACTAAAAATATAAACCTCAACCTCTCCCTCTCCCTCTCCCCACGGTCTCCCTCTCCCTCTCTTTCCACGGTCTCCCTCTGATGCCGAGCAGAAGCTGGACTGTACTGCCGCCATCTCGGCTCACTGCAACCTCCCTGCCTGATTCCCTGCCTCAGCCTGCCCAGTGCCTGGGATTGCAGGCGCGCACCGCCATGCCTGACTGGCTTTCGTATTTTTTTGGTGGAGACGGGGTTTCGCTGTGTTGGCTAGGCTGGTCTCCAGCTCCTAACCGCGAGTGATCTGCCAGCCTCGGCCTCCCGAAGTGCTGGAATTGCAGACTGAGTCTCGTTCACTCAGTGCTCAATGTTGCCCAGGCTGGAGTGCAGTGGCGTGATCTCGGCTGGCTACAACCCCCACCTCCCAGCCGCCTGCCTTGGCCTCCCAAAGTGCCGAGATTCCAGCCTCTGCCCAGCCGCCACCCCGTCTGGGAAGTGAGGAGCGTCTCTGCCTGGCCGCCCATCGACTGGGATGTGAGGAGCCCCTCTGCCCAGCTGCCTAGTCTGGGAAGTGAGGAGCGCCTCTTCCCGGCTGCCATCCCGTCTAGGAAGTGAGGAGCTCTCTGCCCGGACGCCCATCGTCTGAGATGTGGGGAGCACCTCTGCCCCGCCGCCCCGTCTGGGATGTGAAGAGCGCCTCTGCCTGGCCACCACCCCGTCTGGGAGGTGAGGAGCGTCTCTGCCCGGCAGCCCCATCTGAGAAGTGAGGAGCCCCTCCGCCTGGCAGCCGCCCCGTCTGAGAAGTGAGGAGCCCCTCCGCTGGGCAGCTGTCCCCCCTCTGGGAAGTGAGGAGCCCCTCCGCCCAGCAGCCGCCCCATCTGGGAAGAGAGGAGCGCCTCCGCCCAGCAGCCGCCCCGTCCGGGAGGGAGGTGGGGGGCAGCCCCCGCCCGGCCAGCCGCCCCATCCGGGAGGGAGGTGGGGGGCGCCTCTGCCCGGCCGCCCCTTCTGGGAAGTGAGGAGCCCCTCTGCCCGGCCGCCACCCCGTCTGGGAGGTGTACCCAACAGCTCATTGAGAGCGGGCCAATGATGACGATGGCGGTTTTGTTGAGTAGAGCGGGGGGGAAATGTGGGGAGGGGATGGAGAGGTCGGATTGTTGCTGTGTCTGTGTAGAGGGAAGTAGACATAGGAGACTCCATTTTGTTCTGTACTAAGAAAAATTCTTCTGCCTTGGGATGCTGTTAATCTACAACCTTACCCCCAACCCCGTGCTCTCTGAAACATGTGCTGTGTCCACTCAGGGTTAAATGGATTAAGGGCGGTGCAAGATGTGCTTTGTTAAACAGATGCTTGAAGGCAGCATGCTCATTAAGAGTCATCACCACTCCCTAATCTCAAGTACCCAGGGACACAAACACTGCAGAAGGCCGCAGGGTCCTCTGCCTAGGAAAACCAGAGACCCTTGTTCACTTGTTTATCTGCTGACCTTCCCTCCACTATTGTCCTATGACCCTGCCAAATCCCCCTCTGCAAGAAACACCCAAGAATGATCAATAAATACTAAAAAAAAATAAAAATTAAAAAAATTTAAAAAAATAAAATTCAAGAGGGGGAAGATTAAAAAAAAAAAGAAAGAAACCCTGTCTCTACTAAAAATTAAAAAAAAAAAAATTAGCCAGTGTGGTGATTGTCAGGCCTCTGAGCTGAAGCTCAGCTATTGTAACCCCTGTGACCTGCACATATACACCCAGATGGCCTGAAGGAGCCAAGAAGTCTGGGGCAGCTGAAAAACCACAAAAGAAGTAAAACAGCCAGTTCCTGCCTTAACTGATTAACCAACATTACAACATTCCACCATTGTGACTTGTCCCTGCCCCACCTTAACCGATCAATCAACTTTGTGACATTCTTCTTCTGGATAATAAGTCTTATGATCTCCCCACCATGTACCTTGTGACCTCCTCCTCTGCTAACAATAGATGACCACCTTTTACCGTAATTTTCCATTACCTACCCAACTCCTATAAAGCAACCCCCTCCCCATCTCCCTTCGCTGACTCCTTTCTCAGACTCAGTCCACCTGCACCCAGGTGAATTAAAAGCTTTATTGCTCAAAAAAAAAAATTATATATATATATATATATATACACACATACTATTAGCTGGGCATGGTGGCACACACCTGTAGTCCCAGCTGCTTGGGAGGCTGAGGTGGAAGGATCACCTGAGCTTGCAAAGTTGAAGCTGCTGTGAGCTGTGATCACGTCACTGCACTCCAGCCTGAGTGACAGGAGTCAACACCACCCCCCACAAAAAAATAAAATAAAATGAAATGAACAAAGCTTCTGAGAAAATTGGCTTTATGTGAAACGTCCAAACCTACAAGTTATAGGTTGATTCAGAGAGAGAAGAAGAAAATATATGGAAAACCTGTTTGAAAGAGTAATTCAAGAAAACTTCCCTGGTCATGTTAGATGCCTAGACACCCAGATACAAGAAGTTCAGAGAACTCCTGGAAGATGCATTACAAGAAGAATCTCACCAAGGCATATAGTCATCAGACTATCCAAAGTCAACATGAAGGAAAAAATTCTAAAAGCTTCAAGAGAGAAGTGTCTAATCCCCTATGAAGGAAATCCCATCAGACTAAAAATGACTTCTCAGCAGAAACCTTACAAACCAGAAAAGTTTGGGGTTCTATTTCCAGTCTTCTTAAAGAAAAAAATGCCAGCCAAGAATTTTGTATCCTGCTAAACTAAGCTTCATAAATGAAGGAGAAATAAAATGTTTCCTAGACAAGCAAACACTAAGGGAATTTTTCACCACTAGACTGCCCCTACAATAAATGCTCAAAGGAATTCTAAACATGGAAACAAAAGGGCAATATTCGTCATCATAAAAACACATGAAAGTATAAAACTCACAGGTCTTATAAAGCAATTATACAATTGAGACTGCAAAGCAATGAGGTAACAATATTATAACAAGAACAAACCTCACATAGCAATACTAACCTTAAACATAAATGGAGTAAATACTCCTAAAAGATACAGGCTGGTGGAATGGATTTAAAAACAAGATCCAACCACATGCTGCATACAAAAAACCCACCTCGCTGATAAAGACATTTACAAAGTAAAGGACTGGAAAAAAATATTCCGTGCAAACAGAAACCAAAAGCAAGCAAGAGCAGCTATACTTATATCAGATAAAACAGACTTTAAATCAATAACAGTAAATAAAGGAAACAAATTGAGACCTATTTTATCATAGACGGTAACTCTTGCTTTCCAGAAATTAATTCCACAGTATTAAGAGTTGTAGGACTGAAAATGACTCAGAGCTTACCTCATCCAGTCTCTTTGTTGCATAGATGAGGAAACTGAGACCTGGGAAGGTTAAGAAATTGCTTGAGGTAACAGTTATTACTGAACCATAAATTAACACTAGGTTCCCGAAAACAAGGATTAAGAAAAAAATCATACATTGTTTTAAAATTAATGTCCTGCCTTAAAATCCATCTTTCAGTGATTAATTTCCATTAACATGAAAAAATATATATATGTGTATTGCTTAAAAATATGTAAAAATATACATTTTTTTTTTCTTTTTTCAAATGTCTTTAGAGTCAGGATCTTGCTCTGTCACCCAGGCTGGAGTGGGTGGCATGATGGTAGCTTACTGCAGTCTCAAACTCCTGGGCTCAAGTGATCATCCTGCCTCAGCCTCCTGAGTAGCTAGTATAGATGCAGTGCCACCATGCTAGACTATTATTCTCTATTCTATTCTATTCTATTCTATTCTATTCTATTCTATTCTTTTTAGAGATGGGGTCTTGCTATGTTTCCCAGGCTGGTCTCAAACTACTGTACTCAGGCAATCCTCCCGCCTTGGCCTCCCAAAGCACTGGAATTATAGGCATGAGCCACCCAGACTCAAAAAATATATTTTAGAGCTTGGAATATCTGTGTGCAGCTAAGAGACCTCATGTGGAAATCCAGTATCAGTGGCCTGGATTTGAGTGGCATATAAAATATACAAAGGGGAAAGAGCCATATGAAGACAGAGGCGGAGATTGGAGTGATGCCTCTATAGGCCAGGAATGCCAAGAATTGCTGGCAGCCATCAGAAGCAAAGAGAGGTATGGAATGGAACCAACTCTGTAAACACTTTGATTTTCGACTTCTTGTCTCGGGAAATGTAAGAGAATACATTTCTGTTGTTTTATACTACTGTTGTGGTAATTTGTTATAGCAGCCACAGCAAGTGAATACAGAATCTGTATTAGTTTAGTGGCTTTGATTTACTAAAAATCCAATTAGTCAACAGCATGGAAAAGCTATCACAAGGGCCACTAGGACCTTGGGACTCACTTAATAATAGTATAGAGTCCAAAACTAGGGGGTAAAATGTTATTCAATTTTAAACTGATCAGACTCCACCCAATTATGTGTCCACTTCTAGGAATCATACCTGTAGGCCAGAGGGGGAAGCTGGAGGAAGTCCAGGAGAGACAGGCCAGGGCTGTGAAGGGCTAAGTGGGTCAACACCACCACATCACTGAAGCAACTAGAGTTTTCAGGTTTCAAAAAACTCAGGGGACACAACTGCTGTCTTCATCACTAAAGGATTATCAAGACGGGAAGTAATCTAATTTGTTCCCTAAGGTTCAACATGATTGAACTAGGATCAGTGGGTGGAGTCACTGGGAGGCATATTTTTCAAGGAACTGAGTGTCAACAATGTCACAGAGTCTCTGAACATCACACTGGCCAACTGCCTTCCATTGGTGGAAGTTTTCAAGCCTGGGCCAAATAAATCATCTGGCAAGGATGTTGGTAATGGAAGAATGCAAACCCCAAGCATGCAATCTGCCAAGATGACCTTATGCTCCTCACGAGCTCTGTGAATCTATGAATCCATAAAATGCATCATTTGACAACTATGTGAGTCAAGAGATATCTGAAACATGTGGGTAGGATATGGAGATCCTGAGCATGAAGAAATATGTATGGTGGGAAAAGAGAACCAAGGCCCAGTACACAGCAATGGCTAAAAACTTATAGCCAGCTCCCAGAAGCCTGGCAGCAAGAGTAGGTGGTCACAGCCATGCAGGAGAGGTTGTTTTATTTTGTGTGTGTGTGTGTGTGTGTGTGTGTTTTGTTTTTTGTTTTTTGTTTTTTTTTTTTTGAGATAAAGTATCACTCTGTCACCCAGGATGGAGTGCAGTAGTACAGTCTCAGCTCACTGTAACCTCTACCCTACTGGCTCAAGTGATCCTCCCACCTCAGCCTCCAAAGTAGCTGGGACCACAGGTGCGTGCCACCATGCCCAGCTTCCAGCTTCTTTTTTTTTTTTCTTTTTTCGTATTTTTAGTAGAGACAGGATTTCACCATATTGCCCAGGCTAGTCTCAAACTCCTGAGCTCACGCAATCCACCTGCCTCAGCCTCTCAAAGTGCTGGAATTACATGCATGAGCCACTGTGCCCAGCCAGGAATCTTAACATTGAAATTGACAATATCTATGTTGAACTTTGTTTTATTTATTTAATAAACAACATGCATTTACTTCTGACAGTTCTGGAGGCTGAGATGTCCAAGATCAAGACGCCAGCACGTTCATTATCTGGTGAGGGCCCATACCTTACAGATGGCACCTTCCTGCTGCATCCTCACATAGTGGAAGGTGTAAACAAGTTCCCTAGGGCCCCTTTTATAGGGACACTAATCCCATTCATGAGGGCTCGACCCTTCAAGCTTTCTCTTGTAGCTCTTATCATCCAATATGGCCAGTATCCACTAACAAACCACTTGTGAGTAACTGCTTGTAATATTTGCATGTATTATCTCTAACGGTTATGTCAACACTACAAGGTATTATCACCTTAACTCAGGGAACTCAGGCATAGGATAGGTTAAATCATTTGTCCAAGACCACACATTTCAAAAGAGTTTAGGATTCCCATTGGAATCCAAGTATAGAAGCCAAACTCTTCTCCTGCATCACGGTATTTCCTCTGTACCCTACTGTGGGCATTTAGTTTGTTCAAGGTAAACAATAATACCAAGCAAGTGGGAAGGAAACGGGTGGCTTTCCCTTTCTGGGCCTCATTTACCTCATCTATAAAATGGGAAAAGATGGGAGATGATGAACACAGGGAGCTCTTACAGCTCTGACACCCTGGTGCTGCCCTGCAACTAAATGTTACTGGATTCCTTTTCTCTCAGTGTCACCTCCACACTGTTGGGGCTGAGAAAGTAGTGAGAGAGAAGGCTGTAATTCTCTAGTACCCGCCCCCCCACAAGGAAGACACAGCTGGTAACTTTTCCCATTGCCTTGAGGTCAGAGCAGTAACAGAAGGAGAAAACCAAGAACAGGCAAAAAGTCTGCTGTATGTGCTCATTTGCAGGTGTGCAGCATGGAATGACCCACATAAATCCTGACATTTAGCGCTTACTCTTACTCCGTAAACGAGGACTGTGCTGTCAAGTATCAGCACACAGATCTGAGGGCCAGCAGTGCCCAAAGCCCAAAGGATGTCCATGAGGAATTAAAGCACAGTGTCTTTGTTTGGAAAAGATTAAGTTATCCATGGAGTATGAAAGAAAAAGTAGCCCGGCCACATTCCAGAGGCTCCAGTAAAGCAGCCTCTTGCAGATGCTTCCAGTGTTGATGCTGTACTGAATCAGGTTAGGAAGCATCCTTCAGCCCACCCTGCTGGGGACCTCTGGCTAGGCAAAGCCTCCTCTTTCCAACTGCCCCTTCTACTGGTCCTCTAGCAATGGAATACCAGAGTCTAGGGACTCCAGAGGCCCAACAGCTCGGGAGGGGGAGGTTGCCAAGGTCCTGTGAGACTTCGTTCCTCCCCTGCCCATCATCACTCCATGACCCAGAGAAGGGGGACCATCCCAGCATCAGGGGTTGGGGGACAGACTGGACATCTAATCAGGGAGGGGCTCTCACTATCTCACTTCTAGGAAAGGGCAAAATGGGATGATTTCGGAAATTCTCCACCCAAACCAGTTTCCTCTTCAATTTCCTAATGATGCCCATTCAGGAAGGGAGTCCCAGTTAGAGGAACAGAGCAGGAAGAAGGCTCCTGACCCACAGGACCCCACGTACCTGGAGTTTCCAGTGAGCACACCACTGTGCCCAAATGGAATATCCCAGCAGATGTTTCTGGTTTTATTCTTTCTTTTTCTTTTTGGTTTTGCAGGATGCAAGGCAAGATGGCAGGGTGGGCAGGAGAGAGGTATCAAATAGTCAGTGGAAAGAGTGTGGCTTTGGAGCCTGAACCAGGTTCCAATCATAGCTCCACACTCGTAGTGTAAGCTTTGTAAAATATCTCCTAAATAGTGCCCAAAATGAAGAAGGTGAATGGTAAGGGTACATGTTCTTGTTGGGGCCCCTTCTCCCCACAGAAAACCTACTGACTCCCCATAACCCTAACAGAGAGCCCGCCATCCCAGTGCACGAGACTTCTCCTGCAGATATCCAAAACTGGGGGCAGGGGAGGGGAGTGGATAAAGAACCACACAAGGTAAAAGAGAGAGATCCATAATGATAACTTCAGTGAGCATATTATATACAAATCACATCATAACATATTACACTCCAGGCACTCTGCAGGCATTATCTCATATTGTATTACCATCCTAGGAGGTAGTTATTATTATTTCCATTTTACAGATGAAAAAACTGAGGATCAGAAAAACTAAGGGATTTATATAAGTTTACACAGCTAGTAGGCACAGAGCCAGGATTCAAATCCAGGCTTTTTGACTCCAGAGGTGGAGTCAAAGGTTGAACTATTCCCCATGAAGACAACACGGCCAAACCGATTCCTTACATTTCTAGGGCAAGAAGAAAACTCCAGTACAGGGTAAGGGTTTAATATAAGAAGCTATCTTATTAGGGGCCTCCATCCTCTGAAAATAAATCACTGGCCCTCCTCATTTGTGTCTAGAAGTCCCAGCAATCAGGCATGGACACTGACTGGCTGGAAACCTGCCGGTTAGAACCCCGAACTTGCTACTGACCTTTAACCCAGAATAACTCCTACCTCTGAAGAAGGTAACATAAAGAAATGGGAGCACAAAGCATCCTCGACTGCACCATCCACCTCTTCAGAGCACTTCCTCCTTTGGCAACAGCTGCACATCACTGACTCTGAATCACACATTTATACTGTGCCTTTCCAGATCCAGACTCAGTTCCCTAGTGTCAAACTGTGTCAGCAGGGAGGGATGCAGACAGCAGAGAGAGAGCTCAGTGAATCACTTTTCTCTGCTAGTGATGGTTTCTGATGCATGTTAAACACCTCCCTGCAATTCCTCAAGTGTCTATTAATCAGTGAACCAAGAACACAGAGGGCACCAAGGAACAATCTGCCATTGCAGGGAAAAAAGCAATATCAGGCCTCGTTACTAATGCACAAAGACTTCTAAATCCAAGAGGAGGCAGTGATAGTAACAGCCTAGTCATTGAGACACTTCGTCCCACTGGCCACAAAGTGGACAATAAACAAACCCTCACCTGAAAGGGGCAAAATCTACTTCTCCTTAGCCTCCTGTGGACACTGGCTGAGCCAAGAAGAGAATCTGCCAAAATTGATTAAGAGAGAAACTTGTAAAAATTTGCTCTTGACAAGCGTCAGTCTCTTCTCCCCTATAAAACAGCCCTAGAATACCATCAGTTCTCCCCAGCTCAGAAGACTAAACAAGATACACGATGGTCCCCAAGGTTCTGGTGCCCACTTGCCTTTTCAGACTAAATATCTTCCCCAGGAAAGCTCCTGCCCTGCCATGGTTATGACCCTAAAGCTGTCTCTCTGAGTTCCGTCCACTCTCTAGAGCCCCAGATCCCTATATCCAACTGCCTATTAGACACTTCTTCCAAGATGTCCTCTAGACACCATTAAATCAACATATTCCAAAGTGGAACCCTTTGCCATCTTCCTAAACTGTTTCTATTCTTTTATTCCCCATCTTGGTGAAGGTCACCAAGGAGCACTTGGAAGAACAGCTGTGACATTTTTGTTATCACAACAACTTGGGGAGGGGGTGTCTGAAGGGCAAGGAGCCCAGAGTGCTAAACACCACCATCCTGCACAATGAAAAGCTGTCCCTCCCCAGATGCCAAGAGTCATAGCACCTAGAAATGCTGGAAGGCATCCTACCTTTTCCCCTCACTCCCCATCAGTCAGCAAGACTAGTTAACTCTACTTCCTATATCCCCAACCTGGCCCATCCTCTCCATCCCCACAGCCACTCAGTAGAATGGCTGCAACAGTCCCTAAGCCCATCATCCTGTCTCTGCACCCACCCACCCACATATCCCCAATTCTCTTTCTACGATCCTCCAGACAGTTGCCTGTAAATAGCTCTAAATCTATAAACTGTGCCATTTCCAGCCTTAAAATCATCCAGTAGTTCCCATTACCTTCTGGAAAAAGGATAAACTTCTTAAACCTGTTCCCTGCCTCATGGCTCACCACCCCCACATGGATACCCAGGCTCCAGGGATGTCTCAGTATGTTTGCACACACTGTTCCCTTTTCTTGAGGACCATGTCCTTATCTCTCTGGCTTTTGTCCTTTAGAAGCCTTCCATGATATGAGGCTGAGGTAAGAGCTTGCTTGTGCACACACGGAGAGAACTTTTACTGCCTCATTGCGATTGTTGTGCTTACCCTGCTTCTCTGTTGGCTCTGATTCTCCATCACAGAGCCTAGTATACAGTATTGGCTTAATGAACAGCCAGTGGATTAGAATGTACAACATATATATAAGGCACTGACAGTTGCCAAAGTCTCATGCAATGCAATGACCTGGAGAGGTAGTACTGACACTATTACCATTTAACAGAAGAGGTTAAGTCTTTCGCCCAAGTTAAAAAATAGTTAGCTAAGGGTAGGGCCAAGAAGTGAACCAGGTTCTTTTACAGCAAATTCTTTGTTCTTTGTCATAATACCACTCTACATGAAAGGCTACAGAACAGACATCCAGGTGGGGGCGAGAGACGTCATCATCTTGTCTCCTTCAGACTGAGCTCCAAGAAACCCATCACATTACCCAGCTGCACAGCCCCATTCCTCCCCATTTTTCCTTCCTATACCTCAATCATATAGTGCAGAAACCCCAAAGCCAGCAAAAGAGCCTATTCTTACTGTCAGAAACAGCCGCACTCTGCCAGCCTGTAACATGATGGCTCCAGTGTGCTGGCTGGGAGCAGGGGACTGGTGGTAAGTGGCAGCTTTTAGAGATGCCATGCATTAAGTACACAAGGCTTTAAATGGGCCGCCCGCAGAGAAGGTGTATTAGGCAGTAAGGGGGAGGAGGCCTGCAAGCTATCCCGCTGTGCCACGTGAAAGGCTGGTAGTTCCTAATTACTTTCTGAGAGTTTTCATGAGCACCTCACATATGCCATTTTGCTTCAGGAACACAAAGCAATTAGAAATAAGGTTTCAGACTTTATGACTCTATCTAGCTGCAGCGGAGAGCATTTGCCTGCACACACACATTTGGCTCAAATGTGAATGTAAAAGGCGATTAAGGAAATGTGCAGTTCGGTGCTGCAAGCCTCTCAGGGGACAAGGAAAATGACAAATGCTCATTTCAGGGCTCTGGGTGGCAATCACTACCCACTTCCACAGTGTCATTCAGATATCACCATGACAACCACCAAAAGGCTTCCTTCCTCTATGGCAAAGACAATAGAAATTTTAATTAAGGCCATTCCTTTTTTTTCTGACTGATGGAAGAAAAACATCCACAAAACGTTACCCAGAAATACATGACCAGGAACACTTTCAGAATTCAAAAATATTTTTGCTGCTTTCCATGAAGTCACATGATCCATCCCGGCATCCCCAAAGCCCACACTCTCCCACTCTTTCAACAACTCAAATTTTTATAGATCTCATAAATTCAGATCTGTCTGGATCTTTTATCAAACATTATGAAACTAGGGAAACATTCCAATTCAATTTTCTGACTATGATTGAGAACAGGATTTTAGTCATTTTTATTTCAGTCATAAAATTCAAAAGGTCTGGTATATTTTCATAAAGTATTTTCAATAAACTGAGACAGCCCAAGATTAGATTTGAGTGTTCAGTGGCCTTTGGACAGGAGCAGATCTGGACTTGAATACCTGCTTTGTAATCCTGTGTGACTTTGAGTTAGTTACTTAACCTCTCTGAGATTTAGTTTCCTTATCTGGAGGACAGAAGTAATAGTGCCTACTTTGGAGCATTTCAAGAAGAAGCAAGGCTGAATGTAATAGTCCATAGTGAGCTACTAATAATAGCAGCAAGTATTATTATTCTTCCTTATTTTGCCCTGAAAGAATTAAGAAGGCCTTGTCCACACTTCCTAGGAAGTGTTTCTGGCATGTGTTGGCTCCTCTACCTTCTCACAGTCCTAAATCCTGGCCTTTATCATCTCTCACATGGACTAGTCCAACACCCTCCTAACTGGCCTCCTTGCTTCTAGACTTTGTTCCCCCTAGTTCATTGTCCTCAGATCACCCAACTGCTCCTCTAAAATCCAAACCTATGCTGATCACTCTGCTCCGCATGAATCTCTGATACTCTGATAGGACTTTCATGGGGAAAACTATGGCTTCACTGAAAAACATTTTTAAAGGCCTAAATGAGAGCTATAAAACACCAATTTTGTAAAGATGCCAATTTTTCCCTAAATTAATCTATATATTCAATGTGAAACCAATCAAGATCTCATAGGGTTTTTTGCGAATCTTTGCAAACGGATCTTAAAATCTAAATGGAAAAGCAAAAGGACAAGTATAGCCAAGAGCTCTTGGATGGTGTTTTCTAGAGTAAACAATATTTTGATTCAATGGGTTTTACTCTGGGGAAATGTGTTCAATATAGACAAAACTTTTGCATATGGCTGGGCGCGGTGGCTCACGCCTGTAATCCCAACACTTTGGGAGGCTGAGGCAGGCGGATCACCTGAGGTCGGGAGTTTGAGACCAGCCTGACCAACATGGAGAAACCCCCATCTCTACTAAAAATACAAAATTAGCCGGGCGTGGTGGCACATGCTTGTAATCCCAGCTACTAGGGAGGCTGAGGAAGGAGAATCGCTTGAACCTGGGAGGCGGAGGTTGTGGTGAGCTGAGATCACGCCATTGAACTCCAGCGCTGGGCAAAAAGAGCGAAACTCCATCTCAAAACAAAACTTTTGCATAAAGGAGAAAATATTTTAATAAAAATACTAACAGGTGACTTCTAATTGCGAGTGGAGAAAACTGAGTAATTTTCTCTGCCAACTCAGTGTAGGAATGAGGCCTGGGAAAGGGAAAGCAAACAAGAAAAGCAGACTGGGAAAGAGGTAATGATCTTTACTGAAGGCCTGCTATGTCTCAGGCACTGTGCTATGTACTTCCCATATGATTTTCATTTAATATTCATCACAAGCAAATACAGTAGATAGCATTATTTCCATTATAGGGCAGGAAAACCTTTAGAAGGATAAGTGATTTGCCGAAAGGCAAAGAGCCCTTATAAGTGGTAAGGGCATGAACTGAACTTTGCTCTTTGAGCTTTATACCATACTTGTGAGCTGTTCTTGGCCTGCTCTTACTGGTCCCAGGTGTCAGCAGGGAGCCCAGGTGCTAGGGGTAGGCAGGGAAGTGTCAGTGAGCTCACCTGGATAAGGTGTGGGGGGCAGGCACTTAGTGGTGCTGCTCCTCATCTCTCCCCGCTTTAGCTGGGAGGGTGCCTAAACCTTACTTGCAGACAAACACAAATGCACAGAGTTAATGGGAAGGCCTTTAAGCCCCAGAGCATGTCACTGTCCAGCCAGAGAAATCCAGGTCACACTCCAAGTTGCTAACCTAATGTGTAATGGGAAAATAACTCTACACATTTAAGGCTCTCACAGGCTGTAAATCCTCAGCTTTACTCTGATTGCATGACAGCAAATTCTGCTCTCAAACATACAGTTGGAACTCAATAAATTTCACTTCACTGATCCATAAATCTTGTTTAAAAAAAATATATGCATGGTTCAGTCTGTCCTTAGCTCAGGTGGAAAGGAAGAGACTAGAGTGAATTTTCATTCTGTTAATGCCTTGTAACTTCCATGAGGTGTTTTACTAGGTTACAAGTAGACTATGAAATTCTGGCATAAGCAATTATACTTGGACAATAAAATGGAACAAATGACCTAACAGCATAGATACCCCATTATATTTCTTCCTTTTGCATTTATTCAACTTGACATAAGCACTCATCACTGCCTTCCAGATCTTTTCCCTTTAAATAAAATTGTACACAAAATTGTATACAACATTGTGATCATTAACAACTGGGTGGTCCTTGAACAAACTCAAAGGGCAAGAAAGAAATGAGAGGATGAAAGGGAGGAGGCTTTGAGGAATGGCTCAATTCCAACATCAGTTCAGTTCATGGACAAACACTCATGAGATCTCTCACTTTTTTCCCCCCAAAAATCTTTTTTCTAGGAAAGAAATTCTCTAACTACCTCAAGTGGCATAACATGTGGAAGTCATGATTTTTTTTTTTTTTTTTGAGACAGAGTCTCACTGTCACCCAGGCTGGAGTGCAGTGGCACGATCTCGGCTCATTGTAACCTCCACCTCCCAGGTTCAAATTATTCTCCTGCTCAGCCTCCCTAGTAGCTGGGATTATAGGCGCCCGCCACCACACCCAGCTAATTTTTTTATTTTTAGTAGAGACAGGGTTTCACCCCATGTTGGCCAGGCTGGTCTCGAACTCCTGACCTCAGGTGATCCGCCCGCCTCGGCCTCCCAAAGTGCTGGGATTACAGGCATGAGCCACTGCACCCAGCCATGATGTTCTTTTTGTATGACCCAATGGGATACATATTTTATGAAACATTTTTGGTTCCCTACTTATAAAAAATAATATATACTCCTTAGAGAAAAATGGAAAAAAGCTGTCTAGGAAAGCAGAGAGCTGAAGAAAAAATAAATCAGCTCTAGGTTCACCAGCCAGACAATAGGCTGAGAGCTCAATATTTAATTTTGTGCTAAATTAAATCGATTTTTTCAGTTTACTATAGTGAAGACAAACTAATATAAGCCAAAAGTTTGAGAAAACTGCATGGGGGTTTATCCTTTCTCCTCTAAATTCCACCACTAGCAACTCATTTATTTAGGTAAACATTATCCTTCCCAATATGTCTTTTCTCTTTTTTCGGGGGTGGGAAGGAACAGCTTTATTGAGATAGAATTCACATGTCAAACAATTCACTTAAAGTGTACAGTGTAGCTGGGCATGGTGGCTCACGCCTGTAATCCCAGCATTTTGGGAGGCCAAGGCCGGAAGATAGCTTGAGCTCATGAGTTCAAGCCCAGCCTGGACAACATAGCAAAACCCCATCTCTATAAAAAATACAAACAAATTAGCTGGGTATGGTGGTGCACGCCTATAGTCTCAGCTACTCAAGAGGCTGAGGTGGGAGGATGGTTTGACCCAGGAGGTGGAGGTTGCAGTGAGTGGAAATCGCACAGTGCACTCCAGCCTAGGCAGCAGAGCCAGACCTTGTCTCAAAATATAATAAAAATAAAGTATACAATGCAATGGCTTTTAGTATACTGAGAGTTATACAATCATCACCCCAATCAAATTTAAAACATTTCATTGCCCTAAATGGAAGTCCCATACTCTCTAGCGATCACCCCAGCTCCAGCCCTAGGCAGCCATAAATCCACTTTCTATCTCTCTGGATTTCCCTATTCTGGACATTCCATATAAATAGGCTTAGACACTAGGTCATCTTTTGTGACTGGCATCTTTCATTTAGCATAATGTTTACAAGGTTCATTGTTGTGTTCTTGTTGTAGCATGTACCAGTACTTCATTCCTTCCTATGGCCAGATAATATTCCATTATATAGACACACCACATTTTATTTATCCACCCATCAGTTGACGGACTTTGGGTTTTCACTTTGAGGATATTATGAATCACGTGGCTATGAATTGTGTACAAGTTTTTGTGTAGGTGGACATGTTTTCACTTCTCTTGGGTATATACCTAGGAATGGAATTCATGACTCATATGGTAACTTTACGTTTAACCTTTTGAGAACGTGCAGCTGGCTTCCAAGGTGGCTCCACCATTTTACACTTCTACCAGCAGTGCATCAGTGTTCTCACCTCTCTACGCCCTCACCAGCACTTCTAAAGTATCTGTCCTTTTTAATATAAACATCCTAGGGTGTGTAAAGTAGTATTTCATTACGGTTTTGTTTTGCACTTCCTTGATGGCTAACGATGCTGAGCATCTTTTAATTTGCTTATTGGTCATTTGTGTATCTTCTTTGGCCCAGCTTGTCTTTTAAACTGCAAGTACCTCTGGACAGAGACACTCCCTGAATTCAAATGTTACTTATTAGCTGAATTATCCTAGGCAAGTCATTTAACTTTTATTAGCTTCAGGTTCCTTCTCTGCAATGTAGAGATAATATTAACTACCCAACAGGAGATGTGAGGATTGAAATAACACAGGTAAAGGACTTAGCAGACAGCTGGACACACAATAAACAGTCAGCAAGTGACAGTTATTATTAACAACACCCTTATTCACACTTTACAATCCATAAATGCTTTGAAACAGCTCTTCCCATAAGGAGAGAGCCTAAGATCTGGGACAGAGAAGTTGGGAGCAAAGGGCAAGAGGAGCTCAAAAGAGTTGAATTAAAAGGAAAATGAAAACAATTACTTATGGGCCATTTTCACAGTCTTGTTTTAGTTATCATTGCCAAAGGTCAGCCTAGAGCCTACTCCTGCACCCTTCCAATCATGATGTAAATACCTAGTTCACTGTATTAAATCCATTTCTGTTTAGAAAAGCGAGAATAACTTCTCACTACTGCTACTGAACCCTGACTAAACAGGAAGGAAGGAAGGTCTTAGTCACAGCTCTATAATTACAGCCATGCACACGGCCTGGCATATAACATTAGGTGATCAGTAGCTGAAGTGAACCAAATGGAATTAATGAGTACATTAATGAATGGAATGAATAAATGGGCAAACAGAGCATGTTTGGGATGTTTGCTCAGTTAGGTGAATGAGGATCCCCTCATCCAGAGGGTCCCAGGGAAGGCTGAGATCAGTTCCCAGGACTGGCAGCCAAGGTTCTCATTGACCATCCATAACCCATCACCATTGCACAGACGCCTACATTAGAATATCTTTCATTTTTTTGTTGCCAACACTCAGGGATTATAGATTGTAGAGAATGCTGTTTTCCTGTATTTCTTAAAGTCATGAGTGAGAAGGTGAAAAGGCCTCCACTGTGCTTCTTGGCATATAAATAACTCACAGCAGAAAGAAAGGGGAGTCAATGGTTCCAAATTCAAAATAAAGACAGGTTGTTCTCACAAAGTCCAAGTTACAGAGTGCTCCAGGCAGAAATAGAGACATCTTTCAAAGAAATTCTATTTGCCCATTCAATTCCAAAAGACAGAATCAAACTAAGAAAACTCTTCCATGCCTTCCACAAATTGATTTAGTTTCAGCAGCCACCTGGGGCAGCACACAGTCAGACAGCAAACAGGCCTTTCAGTTTTTGTCCTTCTTGCCACGTTCTCCTCCTTCAGAGACTGGAAAAGGATCGCTGCAACTTCATTCTTCAACATGGTACAAAGATACAGCCCGCTCTACATTCCTGCTGTACAATTTTGCAAATCACTATCTTTCCCTCAGATCTTTCACAGCCAAAATTGTAGAACCCTCTCAAAAACCTTCAAGCTATCAGAGTATGATAGGTTTCGATTTTGCAGTCCATTTTGGGCTCCCTCTTGACAGGCCTTCATTGGCTTAAAACATTTGTTATTCTTACATGTTATCATTTATTGAAATCATTTACAGAACATTCCTTCACACATGTCACCTCATTCTCTATGCACAAGCAACATGAGTGCCTGCTCTGTACCCATCCATTGGGAATATAGCTCCTCTAAGCTCCAAACAGATTTTTTTCAGGGTCAGTACTTCCAAAGACTATTTCTGAAGTTGTCCATCACAGCATTATTTTTACAGTCAAAAACTGGAAACTATGAAGTAATGGTTGAGCAAAATAAGGTGTTTATACTTGATGAAACATTGTACAGCCATTAAACATAAAGTTTATAAAGAATCTAAGCTTAACAGATCTTTGTGTTAAATGAAAACCAAGCAGCAACCACATCATATATAATCTCAATTATCTTTACAAAATGCAAGGAATGAATATTGGATAAAAATAAGCCAAAATGTTAATTCTAAGATTATGCATATCTCTTCTGCATATTTCTCTGAATATTACTGCTTATTTGTGGAAAATTTAGAAAATAAAAGCATACATAATAAAAATTAACTGTAATATGCCACCACTGTTACTAATTTGGTATTTTGCTATCCATTATTTATTTAAGAATAAAAATTCATAAATATACTTTGCATATATTGCTTTCAAATTTTAAAACTTCAAAATGGGGAAGAATAAGAAATGTTTAGACATATAAAGATAATGCAATGTTAACTGAAAAAGTCAAAATCATATATATGACTAAAAGCATGTTATGTAAAAAGACTTCTCACTACTTTGTACCCTGTCAAATCCATGCCATATCATGTACACCTATTTAAAATAAATAAAAGACAGGGCTGGACACAGTGACTCACGCCTGTAATCTCAGCACTTTGGAAGGCCAAAGTGGCAGATTACTTGAGCTCAGGAGTTTGAGACTAGCCTGGGCAACATGGCAAAACCCCATCTGTACCAAAAATACAAAAATTAGCTGGGTGTGGTGGCACACACCCATGGTCCCAGCTACTTGGGAGGCTGAGGTGGGAGGATATCTGGAGCCTGGGAAATTGAGGGTGCAGTAAGCCATGGTCATGCCACTGCACTCCAACCTGGGTGTCAGAGCAAGAAGATCCTGTCTCAAATTTAAAAAATAAATTAATTAAAATAAATGTTATTTCCCCACTCTTCTATAAAATCCAGAAGATACATTAAGGTGAAGTGAATATGGCTGCTTTTCCCCTTTGTCTCTATTATCCCATTTTTTTATGTAATGCAGTTATATGACCTTCATAGTATAAAAGAATTTTTTTTTAATTCTATACTTTCCTCAAGGTCATGATAACCCAAACTGTATATTAGGCAATTTCTCTTTAAGCAAGCTGAGCCCACAGCCCCTCTCCAAGCTGACTTCTTTGCAGCAGAGCCCCAGGGAAGAGCAAAATGAGGCCCTCTGGGGTGGAGCCACCGAACCTCAGCCACACACAGTGCCATGGTATTGCTAGAAGGTGAAAAGCTGGGTAAGAAGGCCTCGGAAATGACTGGCGAGGGAGATCAGTTTGTTTTTCAACTGTCTCTGTATTTCATTCCCTTAAGCATTCTTCCCCAAAGCTCCCACTCCACCATCCCCTGGAATGGGGGTAATGGATTAGGCGCTGAGTAATCATTAGTCTCACGACCCCATCTGAACTCAAAGCTACAAACACTTTCAATATGAAGTGTTTAATTTATTTAAGACAGGAATCACCTCCACTTTACAGCTGAGGAAGATGAGGCTCTAGAAGGTTAAGTCCAATCAGCCAAAACTCAGGCCTTAGTCTCTGAAGGCTGTGCTTTCCTTGATAGCAGCCCTCTAGGGCCCTGGAGTGAGGGACAGCTCTTCTCATTCAGGCTCTCGGCACTGCTGAGGGCAGGTGACAGCCTAACCAGCTGTCACACAGTCAGGACAGCCCTAGAAGTTCCAGCTGGCCATCTGACAAATAGCAGGACTGTTGTGGGCTGAACTGTGTTCCCTTCAAAATTAATATTCAAAGTCCTAATCCCAGAACTTCAAAATGTAACTGTGTTTGGAGATTAGATCCTTAAAGAGGTGATCAAGTTAAAATGAGGTATTTAGAGTGGATCCTCATCCAATATGACTGGTGTTCTCATAAGAGGGGGAAATTGGACACAGAGATGACCATGTGAGGATACAGTGAGAAGGTGGCAGCCTTCAAGCCAAAGAGAGAAGTCTCAGAAGGAACCAAACCTGCCGACCCCTTGATCTCAGATTTCGAGCTCCCAGACTGAGAAAATAATTTTTTTTTCTTTTTTTTTTTTTCAAGACAGAGTCTTGCTCTGTAGCCCAGGCTGGAGTGCAGTGGCGCGAACTCGGCTCACTGAAACCTCTGCTTCTGGGGTTCAAGCGATTCTCCTGCCTCAGCCTCCCAAGTAGCTGGGATTACAGGCATGTGCCACCATGCCCAGGTAATTTTTGTATTTTTAGTAGAGATGTTTCACCATGTTGGCCAGAATGGTCTCAAACTCCTGACCTCAGGTGATCCACCTGGCTCAACCTCCCGAAGTGCTGGGATTACAGGCATGAGCCACCGCACCCAGCCAAGAAAATAAACTATCATTAATGCTACCCAGCCCGTGTTATTTTGTAACGCCAGCCCCAGCAGACTAACACAGGGACATCAAATGCTTCAAATTTGGCTGGAGAAGAGGAGCAGGCAGGTGGGGTTTACGGTAATCACCTCCACAGAAATCAGTACAACAGAGCTGGAACAAGCTAATTTAGGCTTCATAAATTAGAGGGATTTGAATCTCAGTTCTCCCCCCTACTCTGTGACCTTAACCTGTTTCCTCATTTACAAAATGGAGAAAATTACAGTACCATCTTTGTGGAGTTTCTGGGTGGATTAAATGATACATGCATTGTGCTGAACACTTCACATGCACTGATGTACAGTAAGTACTCAGCAGCCAAGTATTAATAACACTAATAATTAATATTAGTAGTGATATAGGAGCACATCCTAGCGGGAGAAAACGTGTGACCAAGAGGTGGTGTTTGAGGTTACTGAGGAACAAAACAAGCTTCAGTTTCTCAGTCTTTCTATGTTCACACAGAAACAGGAGACTCTTAATGTTCATTGCCTTTCCCCTCAAGATATTCCAAAAATCAGTGACAACCACATCTTGTACTATGTGTATTCTGGCAAAATTCTATCCATAAATTACTGAGCAGAAAGAGACAGTTTCACAGGGCCTGCATGGCAACATCTGAAGGAAAACAGAAGGCAGCAGTAGTACCCTGGATACAGAGTAGGGCCTGCTCCCCACCACACTCTCCAAGGCAGCAGCCTAGACAGGTGCAAATACTGTGCTGAGAGCCTGAGCTCCTGGAGAGCCTGGGCCATACTCTCACTCTGCCCCTGTGACACCTCAGTCATGCTCCCTCTCTGGGCTCAGTTTCCTCCTCTGCAAACTGAAGCACTGCACTAGCTGAGCTTGGCTGTGCCAAAGAGCCCAGAGACCTTGATACTTAAGTTCATCTGCATCTTTTTGCAGTCTGATGCTTGCTTCACTGCCCACATTCAGGCCTCATGTATGAATTAACCATGCTCCTCTCTGGGTGCTGGCAATGAGGGAAAATAAAGTGTCATGGTTTCACTTTTCATAATACATCTGACAGCCCTTCGGAAACCTCACCATAAAAAGAAACCAGCTGTTGCCAGAGGTAATAACCTAATGGCCAATCTTGCAGAGACAATGACCCTAAAGAGATATGGCAATGGCCACCAAGAAGAGGTAGATCAAATTTAAAGTGGGAGAGGGGAAGATTAACTTTATGGGAAGATGACAAGGATAATATACTTGGCCAAATACAAGTCTAGAATTGCTGTGCTGAGTTCTGCACTTTTAAATTTGAGAAAATCTCAAGTGCTAGTAATTAGACCTGAATTTTATCAGCACCAATTAATATATGAGTAATGTTTTATAAACACTTCCACATCCAAGGTGTCACTTAATTCTCATTCACAACAAACATTTCTTTCTATCATAATCAGATAAGGAAAGGAGTTCCAGAAAATTAAGCGACTTGCCCAAGATCACACACCTAGAAAGCCCAGGGTGGCAGGCAAATTGCAGATTGGAGTCCAAAGTCAGTGATCTTTCCAAGCTTATTTATGCCTTCCCTCTGTAAGCCAAAACAAAGATGAGGAGAGAGCTTATTTTCAGTGTGACTTCATTTATGTTTGTAATCCAGCTTATTAGCGAAGCTGGGAAGAAGCCAGCTCTGCAAATTTTACAAGTCCCCAAACATAAAAATAAATGTCATGGGATACCACTAGGGAACATCCCTGGAACACGGCTTCCCCCACTAAAGCAACTGGGACAACTGGGTTGCAACTGGGACAATTTTGCCCCCCAGGGGACATTTGATAATGCCTGGAGAGATTTTTGGTTGTCACAACTGAGAAGCACTACTGGCATCCAGGGGGTAAAATCCAGGGATGCTGCTAAACAGCCTGCAATATACAGGACACAACAACAGCCCCCCACAACAAAGAATAATCTGGTCCAAAATCAACAAGGGCATTCTCCATCTAAGCAAACTAGAGGAGCAGAAAGATGGACTACACTTTGCAAAGAACAAAGCTCCATACAAATATGAAGTGGAGATAACATTCTGGACTTGGCTTTGAGTTCTTCCAGGCTTGGCTCCAGCTGTAATCTACTGTGTGATCCTGGGCAAGTCACTTAACCACTCTGTCACATTTCCTGACTGTAAAGCAAGAGTGATGTGACATTTTTTAACTGAGTGATTCTGAAACATTCCTATATCTGATGACCTGGGATCCTGGCTAAAATGCAAATTCCTCGGTTTTATTCCCAGGCATTGTGCATTTTTAACAAGCACCCAAGAGGAATCTGTTATAGGTGATTAGCAAATTGCAGTTTGAAACAGCACGAGGAAATCAAAATGTGTGTATCTTTTTTCTAAGCAGGATTTGCCAGTTTGGGGAATGGCATCATCAGCACCCCAGGTGTTAACCCGCAGGCCTCGTCACCTGTGGGAAAACTACAGGGGTTCTCTCAAGGGAGCTTCAACTTCTCTAAGGCTGACAGGGCCAGGGAGCAGGCCAGCCATGAGACAGAAGCTAAGGGGCAGCTGCAACCACAAAAACAGCCCTTCAACCTGGGAGGCTACTCTTGGAACAAAGCTCCAACCACAAACACCCCAGAGGGCATCGGAGAAGGGGTAAGACTCAGGACATCAAGTCATGTGCATTAGCCAAAAAGGAGTGCAATCTTTCTCAGTCACAAAAAGGAACCCACGGCCAAATCCAAACACACACAGCCAAGGTGCTTATTCACTCACGGCAGTAGTCTGGTCCCTTATTGACTCCTCTGTAAAGAGGTCTCTACAACATTCAAGAGGAAACTGGCAGAAGTGAGGTCTCGGGGATAACAGAGAGCCATGCAGGGTTGAACACTCACTGCAGGCACCCACCTCTTTGACCTGTCTTCTAGACCCAAACTGAAAAGCCATCCTCAATTCACTCAGAGCTCTTTCCCCACGCTCTCCCACCTGCTCCAAAAGCTTGAGAAAAAAGTTAATCCAGTCCCTGTGCTGATGAATCAAATAGAGACACACTCATATCCTGCTTCTTCCTTTTTATCTTTAACCTAAACCAAAGCATCCTCATCCCATCCACGGCACCTGCTTAATTACCAAGCAGAGCGACACAGCCAGAGCACACCCTGGTAACAGAAATGGGCACAAGATACATCTCTGGAGGCTTCCCATCAAGCCAATCCCTCACATGAAAGCCCTGATGCAATGCTCTCATTTGGCACTTTACCCTTTCTGCTTCCAAAAAGGACGTGGAGTAACCTACTGCTGCAGATGTCACAGGCTTCCACTATGTATCTTCCCATAAAGGGAAACTGCTGATAGGGTATGGCAGACACACCTTACTCCTTATTCAGTGGAATGTTTCTAAAATGATGCCAGAGCCCCAGTCCAGACCAAATAAATCAGAATCTCTGGCACTAGGTCCCAGACATATTTTTTAAAAGCTCCCCAAGGCATTCTAATGTGCAGCCAGGGGTGGCACTCACTGGGCTAAGGCCTTGCAGTGGGGACTTTGGCCTCCAACTTCAACCCACTAAGCTGAAAGTACAGTGACATTCAGCACCAAAGAGAATTTGGTATAACTATAAAGGGAGACAGAAAAAGCTTCCCCTCTTCAAAAGGATGAATAACACTCTGACATGGATATTTTAAATGGGAGCTGAAGAGCAGAGAACTAGCTTCTTTATTGAGTGCCCAAAACCCCTGGGTTTTGCCTCTTAAATGCTGATTTCATTTCAATCAAGATCTACACTGTACGAGACACTGAAGGAGGGAATAGCAAAGTGTAAAACAAGGCATCTCATCTTACGTGTGTAGAACTTCCAAGGACAAGCTGGGAGCATCAAGCAGTTAACATTAAGGCAGGACCTCCAGGTGCTGTGATAGAGGGGAGGGCAGGGAGCTGGAGGTCAGTCAGCCCAGACTGAGTCCCCGGGAGGCTTCAGGCTCCATCTCCTCTGGGCTTCTAGCCATGCTCAGATATTCTCACAGGTGCTGCAAGGACTCAATTCCCAGACTCTTTCCTGTGTGACTCGCTCCACCCTGCTGGCCAATTGCCAGCCAGCTCTAAAATGCCTAAGTGAGGGGACACAAGGGGCCTCTTGCTGCCCATGAAGTTGCAGCTATATTCATTTCTCTTCCAAATTAACATCCCACTGCTCCGTAATAAAGCTGTCAGCTCTCAACAATGGACCCACGCTAAGAAAGGTGGCCAAGGCTGTTCTGGTAGAGGGCACAGCTGCTTTATGCCAAGGGTGGGAGGCCCAGGGTGGGACCTTTCCCTCCCACAATGACAGCCGGATTTCCTATTACCAGAATGTTCTCAAACGCCCCTCCTTGCCTGGCCATCTTCCTTCACTGTACATTTACCACTTGGCCAATGCAATTGGGGCTGAAACGCAATTAGTCCCTGCTCCAGCCACATTTTTTTCCCCCAAAGAATGAATCTGATAGACCCACAGCATCCAGAGGAGAGTGCCACTCTGAATGCTAATTGCCCCCACAAGTTCTGCAGAGGGCACGGGAGATGCTGGCCCGCACAGCATGGGCACTCCAGGATTCAGAAACCCTACCTGGTGTTATCAGCAGCAACTTGATGCAAGGACCGCCCTCCCAGTCTCGACAGCAGTAGCCAGAGACCCTCAAATTTCCTCCAGGGTAACATAAAGCTGGCAGCTGGCGTCGCAGTGGTCAGGGGAGAGAGGTGAACAAGGCTGCCTGCAGACAGTGCGCAGCTTTGCTCTGTTCCACTCCACTGAGGGGAAGCGACAGCAGGTGAGGATTTAAAATGCAGCAGATGAGATTTAGGTTAGATTCACAGATGAACTTCCTGACAGAGAGGGAAGCACTGGAAAGGCTGACCCAGTACTTAAATTTCACTGGCAAACCACAAGAGGCTGATTGTACTGTCCGCCAGGAAGCAAGTGAGCAGCAAGGAGGCAGCCTTCTGTGCACAATGGTCAGAAACAGGGACCTCACCCAAGCTGGCCTGCAGCCGCCTCACCACACCATAACTTTTTTGCTTTTTAATATAAGGTAAATAGAAGAGTCCACCAAAATACACTTTTAAATGTGATTATTCTTTGATCTAGGAATCCCAGTTCCAGGAATTTAAGAAAATCGTTCTTTAAAAAGTGAAATATTTTTATGTATTTTAGGAGAAAAGTAGAAGCAATCTAAATGCCTAACTATGGAACAGGGAATAATTAAGAATATTATGGCATGTGTGCACCATAGACTGTTATGTACCAAATAAAAATGTTCTTAAGGAATATGTAATGATCTGGGAAATACACATGATATCGTAAGTGCATAAAGCATATTAAAAAAAAAAAAAGCTTATGTGCATTTGAAAAAAAGAAGAAAGGGAAATTTACCAAAACGTTAGCAGTAATCACCCCTGGACTTAGAAGTAGACATTTTTTTCTTTCTTGATACTTTCCCAATATTCTAAAATAAGCACATTATTTGAATAATTAGAAAACATCGACATTTAAAGTGGGAAAAAAAAATCAGTCTCATCTCTGACGTACCTCAGCGCCATAAATCTATTTCATCGGCACAGCCATTATTCCCAGAAAGCAAACCGGTGACACTCAATCTCGTACTTGGCAAGACAAACATTCTCGCTTCCAGAATGGCCCTGCGTACCCACTGCAGCCACCAGAAAAACACTGATCAGCATCTCCTTCCAGGAAGCACAGGGTCTTCCCCCTCAAGAATTCATGGGGGTCTCATTCTATGGCCGGACCTTCCTTCACATCCAACTACAATGTGCCTAAGTGAGTCTGAAAGGCAAGGGAGAAATGTGGAATCCTGCAAAGAATTGAGACTTATTGGATTAACCCCGGGAAATACTAAAGTGATCTAGAGTTCACCACTATTTATCAATGTCCACTGCATACCAGGAAAGGGATGGGATGCTTTCACATGCTCTGCAACATGGGAATCATTAGCCCTGTTTTACATATGAGAAAATGGAGGTTACGGAACTCCAGCCAACTTGCCTCAAATCACACAGATGGTTAAGTGGCAGGGCTGGGACTAAATGCTTGTCACTTGACCCCAAGACAAGAAAGGTTTTTCTCCTCAGCAGCCTCCAGCATTCATGTCTTTGGAGAAAACATGATGCAGGCCACACCTCTCTCTCCTAGACTTATACCCCACTCCCAGTGCCCTGAGACAGGCCACTCTGCTGTTTCTTGCCCACTTTCTATCTCCACCACTACCCACAGATGCAAATATAATAGCCCCATGTGGACACCTCAATGATCCCCTGTGGCCGAATTCCCCAACCCACCTCAATGACCCTTAAGGGGATGAGGTTCACTATCAAGGCCCTCTCCAGAGGTGTCTGAGACACATTGCCTTCAGGCAACATTGCCCTGAACTCACAACATCTCTGAGGCAGGCTGGCCTCTTATCTCCTTTTACAGACAGGAAAACAGATTGGTAAGTAGGTTGACCTGCTCTAAGTCTAAGAAGAAGCAGACCTAGGACTAGAACTCAGGTCCTCTCATATCTGGCCAAGTGGACTTTTTTTTTTTTTAATTTATTATTATTATACTTTAAGTTTTAGGGTACATGTGCACGATGTGCAGGTTGGTTACATATGTATACATGTGCCATGCTGGTGCGCTGCACCCACTAACTCATCATCTAGCATTAGGTATATCTCCCAATGCTATCCCTCCCCCCTCCCCCCACCCCACAACAGTCCCCAGAGTGTGATGTTCCCCCTCCTGTGTCCATGTGCTCTCATTGTTCAATTCCCACCTATGAGTGAGAACATGAGGTGTTTGGTTTTTTGTTCTTGCGATAGTTTACTGAGAATGATGATTTCCAATTTCATCCATGTCCCTACAAAGGACGTGAACTCATCATTTTTTATGGCTGCATAGTATTCCATGGTGTATATGTGCCACATTTTCTTAATCCAGTCTATCATTGTTGGACATTTGGGTTGGTTCCAAGTCTTTGCTATTGTGAATAATGCCACAATAAACATACGTGTGCATGTGTCTTTATAGCAGCATGTTTTGTAATCCTTTAGGTATATACCCAGTAATGGGATGGCTGGGTCAAATGGTATTTCTAGTTCTAGATCCCTGAGGAATCGCCACACTGACTTCCACAATGGTTGAACTAGTTTACAGTCCCACCAACAGTGTAAAAGCTTTCCTATTTCTCCACATCCTCTCCAGCACCTGTTGTTTCCTGACTTTTTAATGATCGCCATTCTAATTGGTGTGAGATGGTATCTCATTGTGGTTTTGATTTGCATTTCTCTGATGGCCAGTGATGATGAGCATTTTTTCATGCGTCTTTTGGCTGCATAAATGTCTTCTTTTGAGAAGGGTCTGTTCATATCTTTTGCCCACTTTTTGATGGGGTTGTTTTTTTCTTGTAAATTTGTTTGAGTTCGTTGTAGATTCTGGATATTAGCCCTTTGTCAGATGAGTAGATTGCAAAAATTTTCTCCCATTTTGTAGGTTGCCTGTTCACTCTGATGGTAGTTTCTTTTGCTGTGCAGAAGCGCCAAGTGGACTTTCTACCGCAGAAAACCATGCTCAGAACATGGGCTCTGACACCTAAAGACCTGGATTCGAATCTCAGCCCCACTACTTACAAGCTGTGTGCTGTTGGGCCTGATTAACTTAAGTCTCATTTCCCTCAATCATAGGATGAGGAAAACAGTCCCTACCTCAGGCAATTGTTTTGAGGATTAGATCGGACAATGTGTAAAAAAGCCACAGCAGTGCCTGGAACAATCAACTCTATTATCACACAACCCTGAAGAGGAAACAGGACTTTTCAACCTATCTCCCCAATTATGCAAGGCCCAAAAGGCTTAAGTCTGAAAACAGCCACGGAGACTGTACCAATTTAGATGGAACCAGCTTTCTCCCTTGCAAGGACTGCCAGTAAGCTCCACCTAGTTTTCTGATCTGACTGAGATGACACTGATGCTCTTTTTTTCCCGCCATAAAGGCTCTTCCCTGCCCACCTTCCTCCAACTTATCCTCAGTGGCACCCCTGAGGTCAGGCTGGATTAGGTCCCACAGAATCCTGGATTAATAGCCCTATTCGGACACTACCACTATTATCAAAAGTGGCTGTTGAGGCTGGGCACGGTGGCTCACACCTGTAATCCCAACCCTTTGGGAGGCCGAGGCGGGCGGATCAATTGAGGTCAGGAGTTCAAAACAAACCTGGCCAACACAGTGAAACCCCGTCTCTACAAAAAATACAAAAATTAGCCGGGCTTGGTGGCAGGCACCTGTAACCCCAGCTACTTGGGAGGCTGAGTCAGGAGAATCACTTGAATCCAGGAGGTGGAATTTGCAGTGAGCCAAATTCACGCCACTGCCCTCCAGCCTGGGTGACACAGCAAGACCCTGTCTCAAAAAAATAAAAAATAAAAAATTGGCTGTTGACTTGCCTGTCTTCCCCACTAGACTGAGAGCTGCTTGAAGGCAGAGATATGCTATATTCACTGTTCATCTTCTGTGTCTATCTATATTAGCTTCCTATTGCTGCTATAACAAATTATCATAAATGTAGGTACTTATAACAACACAAATTTCTCATCCTAAGGTTTCGGAGGTCAGATGTCCAAAATCAGTCTTATTGGACTGAAATCAAAGAGTCAGCAGAGCCGTGCTCCTCAGGAGGCCCTAGGGCAGAATCCATTCCTTGCCTCTTCCAGCTTCTAGAGGCTGCCCACATTCCTTGGCTCAAGGGCACAACGCTCCAACCTCTACTACCCTCCTCATATTTCCTTCCCTTACTCTGATCTTATAAGGACCCTTCTGATTACATGGGCCCACCCAGATAATCCAGAATGATCTTCCCATCCCAAAGTCCTTCCCTTCATCATATCCGAAAGTCCCTTTTCCCATATAAGGTAACATATTCACAGGTTCTGGGTATTAGCACATGGACATCTTTTGGAGGAGCCCATCATCTGGCCCACTCCACTATCATAGCACCTACCACATGGCAGATGCACAGTGACTGTTTGCCTTGTGCAAGAGGCCATGCTCCATGTAGTCCTAAAGCACTAAGAAGTTGAACCTTCTTGGTTGGTTTAGGAGGGACCCAAAGCTTGGATCCCATTGTTCTAGACAAAATGTCCCACAAGGGGCCCTGAAAGTCATTCTTCTCTCTATAACCTACAGCTCCAGGTTTCTTCAGCTAACATGGAAGCAGCCCACATCTCACCTCCACAGCTCCACTCTAGGTAAATGCCTACTAGTTGATTCTCTGAACTCTGAAAGTATGGATAGATGACTCAATCTCAAGAGTCATTCACAATCTACATCTTCCTGGGGCTCACAATTCACATGGCGTCATCACAACATGGACAGAAGCAGGATAAGGGTTCTATCACTGAATAGCATGAGTCAGATTTGATAAATACTGCACATTCTTTAAAATTCTATCAAAATCAAGCCTTAAATTAGCAGGCTACAGCAACAACCTAGCAACCCAACCACATTCATTTCCACTTGAGCCTGGTACCTTCAAATCCCAACAGGAGTCAGACCTAGGAGGAGAAAGGTCCTAGGCTCACTCACCTTATGGAAGGCAGCAGGTGGCTATAAGGGGCAACTGAAGCAGCCCAAGCTGGGATCTGAACCTTCACTCTCCAACCTATCCTCTGTAACCTTGAGCTTGTTAATCAACTTCTCTGAGCTTTCTCAATATATACACGTCAGTACAATGAGCCCGTTGATACTGACCAGCTGGTAAAATGCCCAGCAAGTAGTATGTTTTCACTAAGGGTTGGCTCCCTTCTACTTGCCCCTGAAATAATAAAGCTGGCCAGGCAGGTGAATCCATTAGGAGGAAGTGTAAACTGGTGTAAATGCACTGTTTCCCTAACATTAACCACACATCGCTCACACCGCCTCTGTAATTTCTGCCACATCTTGTCCAACCTGTACTTCCACTTTTTTCCTTTAAATAGACCACAAGGACTCTAGCTATATCCTAAGCATAACAGCTGCCAAATGATGACTTTGATGTTCTAGTTATATTTTTCTTCATACTCACATAAAAAAAAAAAACTATTAAGAAATATTCACCCCTAGGCCCAGCACGGTGGCTCATGCCTATAATGCCAGCACTTTGGGAGGCCAAGGTGGGCGGATCACCTGAGGTCAGGAGTTTGAGACCAGCCTTGCCAAGATGATGAAACCCCATCTCTACTAAAAAATACAAAAAAATTAGCTGGGCTTGGTGGCAGATGCCTGTAATTCCAGCTACCTGGGAGGCTGAGGCAGGAGAATCGCTTGTACCTGGGAGGCGGAGGTTGCAGTGAGCTGAGATCACGCCATTGCACTCCAGCCTGGGTGACAAGAGTGAAACTCTGTCTCAAAAGAAAGAAAAGAAAAGAAAAGAAAGATTCACCCCTGGATTACCCCATATCATTGCACACTTTGGGAAACTCTGGTGAAAAGAAAACTTGGGTTCTGGTCCTCACTTAACTAAAAACTATTCTGTATGCCCAGGTCACTTCTCTTCTCTGAGACTCAGTTTTCTCCAGTAAGAAAATAAAAAGAACCAGATGCAGTGGCTGGTGCCTGCAATCCCAGCTTCTCAGGAGACAGGCAGGAGGATCACTTGAGGCCAGGAGTTCTAGACCAGCCTGGGCAACATAGTGAGATCTCACCTCTAAAAAAAGAAAAAAACTTAGCCAAGCATGGTAGCTCACACCTGTAGCCCTATCTTCTTGGGAGGCTGAGTCAGGAGCCCAGGAGTTGGATGCTGCAGTGAGCTATGATCACACCACTGCACTCCAGTCTGGGCAACAGAGCAAGACCTCATCTCTTAAAATTAAAAATTTGAAAAAAAAAGAAAGTAAAAAGGATAGTCTAGATAACCTTTCCATTCCCCTCCAGTTCCAATACTCAGATTTATTATCAAATGACCCAAATAAACAAAAGATTCTAAGCAGGGAAAAAAAAGACAACAAATATTACTCAATATAATTAGAATCAGAGAGAGAGAAAGGATGAGAGAGGGAATGACAAAGAGATATGTACTATCTCTTCCTTCTTCACAAAGGACTTTGAGCTTCCCTTCTCTGGGATTTGTGATACCAGCCGTTTTTCATAACAGAGGACACTTACTTTTGTAATGCGACAACCTGGATTTGGATCACAGCTTGGGTGGCTGCTAGTTTTATCACCTTAGGCAAACTAACCTCTGAGTTTCTACAATTATAAAATGGGCAATGCCTCCTTCACAAGGTTGATGGGGGATTAAATGTGAGTAACTTGTATACAGCACATGGAAAGGGCTGGCTATCAGAAATGTTTGTTATTACTACTCTACCTGTACTAATTGGTTGAGTACACATCTGCCTCTCCCACTTAATTCTAAATTCCGAAGAGAGGAATGGCTTGCTCATCTCTTTCCCCTACAGCGCCTAGCACAGTGCTTTACATAAAATAAAGAGCTTCACCTGAATTTGTAGAGAATCAAAGCTTACAGAAAGAATGCCTGTTCCAAGGGAGGAAATTAGATATGCCCAGAGATGTATAAATAACAAGCAAATAGCAAATCTCCCCTGACAAAAACAAATGTCCCCATTTCTAAACAAACAAAACAAAGAGAAAGGGTTTTTCAAAATCCATCAAAATATGGACAGTGGTTGTCTTTGGTGCTTGGTCCTTAATTTCCTCCATCTTCTTTGTAGTATAATATTCTAAATTTCCCACAAAGTGTACATAATAGGAAAAATTATTTAAATTATTGTCAGGACAAATAAGACCGCTTGCCTCTGAGTCCGAAAAGTCAGGGACCTGGAGTCCAGTCTCTGCCATTACATATCTGACTACCTGACTTCAGATGTGTCACTCCAAGTTCCAGTAAAGTGACAGGAACTATGCCCACTCTGACGACACCAGCAGGCTGCTACAGGAGCAGAGTGCACAGCTCCATGCCGTGGAAACTCTTTCTTTGCTAACCAGAGCTCTAGAATCTCTTAAGCACACCTAGAGCCTCACCCGTGGTATCTCACTTTTTATTCCAAACCAGACCTGTATTGCTGTATTGGTGTCACACCTGCATAAATGTTGTTCATGTAATAAAAAGAGAAAATAACCCACAAAGTGACAGCCTTTTTGTAATCTTATAAACATGCTACAAAAGTAATGAGAATGAATTTGGGGCTGTGATCATAACTCCGTTAATGAGCAATGCCCATGTCTGAAACACCACCAGCTGGGAGCCCTTATTTTCACAGGGCGTTTTTTTTGTTGTTGTTGTTCCTTTTACATTTTTTTTCTAACACATTGAGAACTTCAGACCTCTGTTCACTGGCAGATCATCTGGAACAGAGCAAAACAGCTTACCAGATGCGTCAGAAAGAAAGATGGGACCTTGAAAACTCTGAGCCTAACAGTCAGCTCTAGACCAAACATTTCCCCTGCCTAAACTCAAATCAAACTAGCAACCTCTTTCTTAAAAGGAACTACTAGCTAGGGTGAGTGCAAAAAGGGTTACAATCCCATGCAAGTGACGCTTAAAAGTCACAGACAAGAAGGCACTGTGTCCATCAGCCCCACAGACCCTATGGATGAGGGGGCAGAGAGGGGCACAAAAATAGCAAACTTATTTTACAAATTTATGTTCAGACATAGCCTGGGATATTAGAATAGGTCAGTGGAAGAAAGACAGCATGCAAACATATTTGTAGGAACTTTAGTTTATTCCTACTTTGGGAGATAGGTCTTCAGATGCATGATTTCCAGTAAGGAGTCAGCTATCCAACAATAACAATTACAATCCCTAACAGCTCAACTTCTTCATTAATGAAATGTGGACAATAATTAAGTTGCATCATAACTTGCTGTGAGAATTCAATGAGATAATATATGAACATACTGAGATCACTGTCTGGTATCTAGTTAGCTATCAATAATATGCAATGCTGCATTACAGTTGAGCATACGTTGTCCTGTTTGAGCATAAGAACAACTGTGTGAGGCAGGTTTTATTATTCTCAAAGGACACTGGCTCAAAGAGATAAAAGGACTCGTCTAGAGTCACGCAGCTAAAATGTGACAGGTATCCAGTTGCTCTTAGGACTAATATTCCCGAATCCTGGCTGGACCAGAGAAGGCTGCTTCAGCAGGAGTTTGAGCAGGTGACCTTTCCAGTTCAGCTATGCTGTATGCCTGCAGTCAGAGATTCAGGGTTCTCCAAGGCCTCTTTGAATATCTGGAGGCTGGAAACAGGTTTGATATGGAAGTCAGATGAAACCCTTCTAGGACAGTTGTCTCATCCGAACCTAGGAGCCCAGGTATGGCCTCTGGTAGCAGCACAAAATACATTCTTGACATTCTTATTTTCTACATTTAAAAAACAGACAAAACAAAAAAACCTCTCAGCTAATGATCCAAGGACTCTCTAGCTGCCTTAATTAATGAAAAATAAAAGCTATCAATTGGTAAGTACTGCATTAAATCCTTTACAATCATCTCATACAATTCTCACAATTGTCCTGAGGATGGGGGAGTGGCCTTGTCCCTACTTAACAAACAGGCAAAGAAACTGAGACTCAGAGAAGCTGAAGGACACAAAGCTAATAAGTAGCAGAGACTGAATTTGAGCCCAAGCCTCCAAAGAAATTGCCACACTGCTTCAATTAACCCCTCATTCTCTCTCCCCTCATTCCTGGGTACTCACAGGGTATAGGCCTGGAACACTGGCTTCTTTTCCCTTCACCAGATATAGTACAAACCCTAGGTTGGAACTTTGTGTTTTTGCAAACCAAGACTGCAAGTACTGCCAGGGTCTTTAGTCTATTTCTCCTCCCAATCTTGCCTGAGTCAGAACAAACCATCAGAGCACCCTTCTCTTAGCCTAGGGAGCTTCTCCTGCCACCCATCCCAGGAAAAGGCTCCCTGCCACAGCTGCTACTGAGGAACTCAGTAACCACCATCAACCAAGTGCCTCTTTTAAGAGGGAAGAGAGAAGACAAGCTAAGGAGCTGGTGCAGAGAGACAGGCTGCCCCTTTCCCCTGAGAGCAAGGGGAGTCAGGCCCCAGGACAGAGGCCTCCACTGATGTTGGACTCACCATAGCCTGCTCCATCCAGTGCAGACATTAGGAGCAAGACACATGGGGAATTTCCAAGCTAGCCCTACTCAGTCCTCTGACCTCACAATCCATAGTGACCATGATATCCTCACCCCACCATTCCACAGTCTGATACCTGCCTCACTTTCCCCCTAACCTATAACCTCTGATGCCCTCTCACTCTCAGTGCCCTAGGGACCCCACTACCCACCTACTCTTTCCGGGAATCACTTTGGGTAGTAGCTGCCCCAGGCCATCTTGGCTGGGCCATTATCCACGAATATGCAGCCATGGCCAGCAGGCCAAAAGGTGAGACATTAGACGGCTGGCTTGAGCAGACTTTTCATAATAGAAAAACCTTGTTCCTAATCAAGGCCATCTTCAAATCCTCAACTCACAGAGTACCAGCAGCTCAGGGCAGGGTTGGAGAAGGTGGCACTCTACAAGCAAGAGCCCTGTGTGTTAGGGGAGGGCTGCCATGGAGTGTACACACCGCAAACCCAGGTGGCAGGGCAGGTGGCACTGATTCCCCAACAACCCAGGGTATCAGAGTCAACAGCCTCTTTAAAGCCAAGCCTTCCTTCACTCATTTTCTCCCTGGAAGGCTGGAGTGAGGTAGGGACTGGAGCAGCCCAGCCCATGGAGAGCAGAGCAGAGAGGCAGGCGAACTCAGCAAACCAAGTCACTGAGAAAGGGGATAGAAAATTGGGAGGAGGGGGAGGGAGCACAGCAGCCTGTCTGGGAGCACCTCTCTGATACACAGCCCACACCCAGTGCTAAAATCTGCCTTCCTGCGCTCCTTGCCTCCAGTAAGCCCACCCTACTCCCCACATTTCTTGCCTTTGCCCCTCCCCCCCTTACATAAACTCAGCCGCCTCTTGCACTCCCCAGAATGTCAACTTCCAAGACATGCTCATCTTCCTCATTGCACTTACTCTACAGTCCAGTCCTTCCACCCTTCCGTTAACAGGACTGAAAACTGTATCCTAAGCCAGCAAATAGCTTCCCAGGTCTCTAAGACACAATGCTACCAGGAAGGCTGAGTTTCACAACTCTTCTAAGGCCCTGGCTGGGGTAAAAAATCTCCTCGGGTCTGTCTCTAACCAACCCCCGTCCCTCCCACCTCCCCAGAGCCCAGCCTGGTCCACAGCCCTCCATTTAAGGCTGGGCCCTTCCACTCCCACTCATTAGGGCCCCACCCAGAAATACCCCAGCACACAAACAGGACACCTTGTACAACTATCAGTCTTAGACCCACCCTCTCTCTGACAAGGACAGGAGGGAAACTGAAACTGCCTGAGGGAGGAGCCTCACTCCACCTTCTCTATTTCCCACCTGGACCTTTCTGCTCCCCTCCTGCTGAGGGGCCTGGGAGAGACAAGTCAGGTGACACCTGACAGACACCTCTTCCTCTGCCCACAGCCCCCAGGCCTGAAAATACACCCGAGGGCACTGGCGGAGCACGCAAGGAGGTTTTCAGGCACCATGGCTGGGACAGGGCAACATTTTTCTATTTTTCAGAATGTTTCAGACTCTACCTGCTGAGAGGACTCAGGTCTCCCACACCTGGTCTGGAAGCTGCCTTGAGGAAGGGGATGGGAGTGAGATGCATTTAGGAAGGCAAAGGAGGAGGGGTACAGACGGGTTCTAAAGTAGATTAAAAACTGAGGGATGCACCCTTTCTGCCCTCTGGGAGGAGATGGGGCTGTCCCACCGACAACGAAAGGGGAACCCTTCGGGGGCAGTGCTGGTGCCTTGGGGGGAATGCCCTTATCCTTCTAGGGAAACAGACTGCAATACCTTGGGCTTAAACCTTGCCTTGCCAAAGCCAAAAAAGAAAGGGGGAGGCCTGCAACCCACCAATCTCATTTTCAGATTTCCTCTCTCCAGCTTAGACACATTAATAATTAACTTGCCTACCTAGGAGCTTGCCGGCGTTGCCATAAAAGATGAGTAATGGCACCGGAGTCCCAGCCCTATGCCCGCGGGCTTCAGGGCTCGGGGCTGGGACAGGCGCCTGGAACAAAGCCTCTGCATTCCTCCGGGAAGGTGTGTCTGAAACCAGAGCTGTCACAGGCGAGAAGCTGACCCCTTACCTCCTCCGTAGCCGGCTCCTGGCAAGTGTGGGTGTAGAGGAAGGGCAGGCGCCCCTGCACACTTGGCGGAACGCTTGGCGGGGTCGCCTTTGCCCACCTCCCGGTCCCTACCCTCTCCACTGCTGGCCAGTTGCTGTCCCCGCAGCCCGCACGCCTGCGGGGCCGTGGGGTCCCCAACCACAGCCGATTTTGGGAAGCGGCGCTGTCTGCTGCTGAGGTAATCCTGTTAACAAGAACGCAGTCTGTACTTGGAGACCCGATTTTTAAAAACAACAACAGCTCCCTTGGCGTCCTTCCCGAGGAGTAACCCAAAGCCGGGCGCCGGCTCAATGAATTCTCTTGCAGAAACTCCAGCGGCCAGCTACGGCTCCCTCGCTCATGGCTGGCCGGGGACTAGCCGGCTCCAGTCACGCCCGCGCCCAGACACAAAGCACCCCCAAAAGGAGCCCGTGCACCCTGCGCCCTGTCCGCTCGACAACCCGCAGACCCCCCGAAAGTTACAGCGCGCACACACACCTGCAGGCCCCCCTTGGTCGCCCCTGCCAGACCCCCAGCGTGGCGGGGCACGCGTCCCAGGGAGGACAGCTCCGTGGCTCCATGCGACTGCTTCGCGAGCCCGGGCGGGCCACCGGTCAGCGGCTCTGGGCTACGGAGCGCGCCGGGGCCTCAGCTCGCCCGCGGCGCATCGCGCGCCCTCCTCCTCCTCGCCGGGGCCTTTCCGAGGAGCCCACACCCACTTGACATCAGCACCGACCAAAGCACGTGGCGCAGCGCCAGACGGCGGACCCCAGCGGTCCAGAGCGCGCCCCAGGTGCTGCCGTTCGGCCGGGACGGCGCGTCCGAGCCCAGCACATTCCTTTCCTCGTAGAGGATGCTGCAAGTGGGAGGGGTAGAGAGGCTGAGGAGGGGGAGGGAAATGGGCGGAGGGGCAGGACCTGCGGCCTCAGAACTGCGCTGTTCTGGCGTCTAGCCAGACACCAGCAGACCTGTCATCCGTTGCCGCAAGTGCCCATCGGCTGGGAAGACCAGGCTGCAGGAGACCCGGGTTGCTGTCGTCTCCCCTCCAAGAGTCCTGACCTTGAATGCTCTTCCCCACAATGATTCAAGGAGTCTTCTAACAACCCCTGGTAAATTGCGGGAACGGATTCTGACAAGCCAGGAATGAAGGCTTGGTTGGATGTGACTGCGACCTCATCGCCCAGGAGGCCGCTATCAGGCACCCAGCGAAGGAGACCATACCCTCTGGCTTGTCTCTGCCCTGGCAACCTCAACTATGTCTCTTTTCTTTCTCTCTTTTCTCAATGCCCTTGGCAATAAGGGATCACTCTCCTGATCCTGCAGGCAATCAGAACTACAGCACCTCTCAGCAGCCCACACACACTTCTAATTCATTCATTAGCACCCATCCAAATATTCACACATGCAAACATTTAAGGGTTAGTATATGCCAGGAGCAACAGATAATCTTCCTACACTCACAGTGCTTCTACTCTAGTCAGGGAGACCTATATTAAATACAGAACAAGGTAATTACCATTGTTGCAAGGGGATTACAGAGGTGCTATAAGAATGCACCAGGGAGCCTTAAGTCTTGGCAGTCAAGAAAGGATCCCTGACGAAGTGATACTTGACAAAGCTGAGACGTTACCCAGTGGGTGGGAAAGTTCAGGCAAAACCACTGGGTATTAAAGTGTAAGCTTGCTTCCATTCACAGGTGGAGATGATTAGGCAGAAGTGGAAATGCCATGCTAGGCACATCTGGGCTTTTATCCAGGTGGGGCATAGGGTGGCTCCCAGGCCCTAGAAGAGAGCCTGGCTATCTGTCCAAAGAGGCCCTTATGTCTGTTTTCTCATCTCTCCCTGATCCATGGCTGTCCTACCTCTGCAAAAGAGCGCTGTACAGGAATTTGCAAACCTTCACTTGAGGCTCCAACTCAGTCATCAATTTGCTGTGTGGCCATACAGAAATCCCTTCCACTCTCTGGTATCAGTGTCTCTATCTAAAATAAGAGGTTGGGTCGGGCGTGGTAGCGCTAGCCTGCAGCCATAGCTAGTCAGGAGGCTGAGGCGGGGGTGGGGGCAGGGAGGGAATGGCTTGAGCCCAGGAATTTGAGACTGCGGTGATCTGTTGATGCACTCCATCCTGGGTGACAAAGCGAGACCTTGTCTCAAAACAAAATAAAAATAAAATGATTAGGTTGGATTAGGACATTGTTTCTCCATATATTTTTTTAAACCATACTTCCTTTTGGATAAATATACAAATGCCATTCCCATTCTTCTATGGTGACCAAATTATTTTCCAAATCAAAAATTATAATAGTGAATACGCTTTTTAAAACTATATATGCCCTTTAAGTATTAAGCAATATTCTGTCTTTAGATGTCTGCTGAAGATAGCTTGGAGGCCAGAGTAAAGAAATGGCCTCCAAAGCTCACCCTTCTGTTATCTTTCCCCACCCTCCCCCACAACCCAGCCACCAGCACTTATCATCTCTAGCCTCCTTTCATGTACTCTTTCCAGGACAAATTGGCCAGACAATGAATAGAAGCCCTGGGTCATCCAAAAAAACAAAAAAGGCATGCTATGCAAGACTCCTTTGAATAATAACTTCCAGTAACGTTGGCAAGAAGACACTTTGAAGGAAGCATGCAATGACCTTGGGGACAATTTGGCAATATGAATGAAAAGGCTTTAAAATGCTCATATCCTGTGAACCATCAATTCCGCAACCAAGAATTTATCCAGAATACTTCATTGTGGATGAGCACAAAGATTTATCCACAAGGATGTTCATCTCATCATTTTTATAAGAGCAAGTAATTGGAAATGATCTAATTGTACAACAGGAAATTGGTTAATAAACTGTGGTACATGCTTACGATGGAATACATACAACTTTTAAAATGATATACTAAATACTTACTGTTGAATAAAACAAAATGTTACAAAACAAATCATCCCAATTGTGTGTGGAGGGGGAAGGGGGAGTCTGTTGGGGAGGGAGGTGGTAAGCACCTGTGTTTATTTTTCTTACTGGTTGACTCAGAACCTACTATCTGAGGTAAAATGTGATGCCACTATGGCATGTCATCCTCACAACAAGTAAATTTATCAACCCATGTTAAAGTATAGAACCTTAACATTAAAACAGAATGTGACGGTTCACGCCTGTAATCCTAGCACTTTGGGCATTGCTGAGGTGGGAGGATCTCTTGAGCCCAGGAGCTTGAGGTTGCAGCGAGCTATGATTGCACCACTGCACTCCAGCCTGGGTGACAGAGTGAGACTTTGTCTCAAAAACAAAAACAAAAAAACAGAATGAAATTAACCTTACAGGCAAGCTGGAACAGAATTCAATTTTCTACTACCATCTACTCACCATTAGGGGTTTGATAGTAATCTTAAAGGTAGATTGGTTTTGTCCCCAGATTTTTTTTTTTTGTATTTGTATTTGGAGACACAGTATTCTTGCTCCATCATGTTAGTGCAGTGGTACAATCACAGCTCACTGCAGCCTCGACCTCCCAGAGCTCAAGTGGTTCTCCCACCTCAGTCTTCTGAGTAGCTGACACTACAAGCATGTGCCACCATGCCCAGCTAATTTTTTTAAAAATTTTTTTAGAGATGGGGACTCACTATGTTGTCCAGGCTGGTTTCAAATCCTGGGCTCAAGTGATCCTCCTGCCCTGCCCTCTCAAAGTGCTGGGATTACAGGCATGAGCCACAGCACCTGGCCCTCATGTAGATTTTTGTTGCTCTTAAGCCTAATTTTAGTGTGCATAAAAATTACTGTCCATGGTAGTTTAGGGTACATTTGACTTTATGAGATTTTTTTTTACCATACACTATAATTTTAGAACCTAATCATTGTTTGAAAGTTCAGTTAATAAATAAATAAATAAATAAAAGACTACTAGAGGGATATTTACCAAAATGTTAACAATGTCAGAATTACAGTTGATTTTTACTTCCTCCTTTGGAATTTTCTGTGTTTCTGAAGTTGTCAGACAATAAACATATAGTACTTTGGTAATCACAACATAAAATGCTGCTTAAAAATAACTGCATTTAAAAAACTCTCCAGAAGATAAACTAAAAAGAAACTATGCCTTGACTTTTAAAGGGGTGACTGACCATGCCCTTCATATTCCTTCCCTCTGCAAGCTTTGATACGGCCCCAGTTGGTGCCCCAACACCCAAGGACAGAAAGTACATCGTCGCTAGGATACCATGCAGGAAAAACTGGCAAGACAATTATTTTTACATTTACCTCCTGGGCTATGCTTATAATAATGCTCAGAAGCTTAAACTAAAGGTTCCAGCATGAAGCAGCCATGACCATCAGCTAATGAGTCTGTCCCCTACTCCCAAAACTCTCTACCAAATATTCTGGGTTCTTAATAAGCCGAGAGCATATACTGCATATACTCTTGGTCCTAAGAACCCAAAACTGTTCACCTTGCTTTTCTCACACCTGGTGTGCCACCAAGCACACAGGCAAGAATCAGCTGAATAAGAGCAAGCCATAGATAAGACTGGGCTCAGTAATAACTGGTTGGGTGATCTCTGCCTCCCCCTCTTCTTGGTAAATAGTCTAATAAAGCCCCTACTTTCCTTTTAGGGGGTGGATGTAAAAGCTCTTGAACAAAAGGAACTGCACCACCTCAGTGTAGGGGATTATTATTTAATGAAAGTATGTGCTGGGGCTGGGCGTGGTGGCTCACGCCTGTAATCCCAGCACTTTGGGAGGCCGAGGTGGGTGGATCACAAGGTCAAGAGATCGAGACCATCCTGGCCAACATGGTGAAACCCCGTCCCTAGTAAAAATACAAAAAATTAGCTGGGCGTGGTGGCGTGTGCCTGTAATCCCAGCTACTCGGGAGGCTGAGGCAGGAGAATCACTCGAACCCAGGAGGTGGAGGTTGCAGTGAGCTGAGATTGCGCCACTGCACTCCAGCCTGGCAACAGAGTGAGACTCCGTCTCAAAAAAAAATAAAAATAAAAATAAAAATAAAGTATGTGCTGGGATATTTTGGGGAGCAGGGAGCTGGCCAGTTGTGGATGCTTTGGCGCAAGGCTGTTAAACTACAATTTGCTTCACATTTTGAGCTTTCCAAGAACCTAGAGGGCTCATAGACCAGAGGAAGGAACAGAGGTAAGAAAGACAACTCTGTTGACTTTCTCTTGTGGCATTACCCAGGAACTCTTAATCCAAGGACTGAAGGCAGATAGGATTGAAACTCCAAGCTGAGGGCCCAAGTTTCTCAAAACAGTATAGGTAGATGGGCATGGTGGCACCTGCCTACAGCCCCAGCTACTTGGGAGGCTGAGGAAGGAGGATCCCTTGAACCCAGGAGCTAGAGATTAAAATGAGCTATGATTGTGCCACTTCACTCCAGCCTGGGCAACAGAGAAAGACCTTGTCTCAAAATCAAATAAATAAAAAATAAAAATACAATAGGCAAAACCACCAGGACAGGATCTAAAGATAAGGGATGCTTGTATTATTTGACCACTTTAATTCAATAATCATTTAATCCCTTACCAGTCATTGCAAATACCAACATTCTCTGCTCAAAATAAAACGCATGATTTCCAAGCCAGACAGAGCTGCCATTAGGTTACATTTTAAATCCACCTAGAGTCTAATCAAGCTAATTTTACTGTTATTGTGTCTATTGAAACATAAGGCCTTTATTTAGAGAGTGAACAGAGGGGAGGAAAATACAAACATTAAACGCTGGGAATTTTGATCATTCCAGAATTGCTTCTGGGAGGAAAGTAACAAAAACAAACATGAATTTTAAAAATAATTTTAACGGGACCAAATGCATCAGAAGGTCCACCCACTGGAGAGCTGGCCAGTGCCTTAGAACCAGGCAACAGCTCAGGGACAGAAATGAGGCTCCCTGCCTCGCCTAAGCTGGAAACATGGAGCACACCACCAAGGAAGACAACTTGGGCCTAGCACCTGGCACCTAGGGGCCATTAAGGTGGGAAAAAAGCCTACTTGCTCCATGGCCAGAGACCAAAAGCTATCTAAATACAAGTTTTAATAAAATAATTAATAAATAGCTTTATTGATTTTTTAAAATCAAAGAACAAAACCAAATCACAAAACACCTAATAAGCTAGAACAACTATGACCAATGATCTTCATACTTATATTTTAACCAGAACAACCCCACGTTAGAAATGAAGATTTCAGGGGCCCACCACCAGAGAATTGAATGCCAAAAGTCTAGAGTGAGCCCAGGAATCTGCATTTTAGCAAGCCCTCAGTGATTTGGCTGCTTGTGGTCTGGAACCCACACTGAGAAATTCTAAGCCAAGAGGCCAGAAAGACCTAATATACCTGTCTACCTTTACCTTCTAGCAAGAGTCACCTAAGGAGGCTTGAATTAATTCATAATTGAAGCTGAGGCCAGGTGCAGTGGCTCACAGCTATAATCCCAACAGTTTGGGAGGCTGAGGCGGCCAAATTACTTCAGGTCAGGAGTTCAAGATCAGCCTGGCCAACATGGTAAAATCCTGTCTCTACTAAAAAAATACAAAACAAACAAAACACAAAACAAAACAAAACAAAAAACTTAGCTGGGCATGGTGGCGCGCCTGTAATCCCAGCTACTTGGGAGGCTGAGAATGCCTTGAACCCAGGAGGCAAAGACTGCAGTGAGCCGAGATTGTACGACTGCACTCCAGCCTGGGGGACAGAGTGAATGAGATTCCATCTCCAAAAAAAAAAAAAAAGGGAAGAAGAAGAAGCTGAACAGAATCCAACTGGAACCTCTTGGGATATCTTTTGGATTCCTAGTTCTCCAAAATTACAAAACTAGGGCATGATGAAAGGTGCCAGAAAGAGGAAAATACAAGTAAAGAAAGCACTGGCCACACAGGAAGGTCTATAAAACTGTTAAATTTTAAAAGGATGAAGATGATATACCTTTGACACCTGCACAGTCTCATCTTTTACTCATAAGCCAGGTATGAATGCTCTCAACTCACCAGTGTTATCACCTATAAACTCCATGAACTCTCATAGATGTGAGTTAAAATCTAGGCTCACCCACTTACCAGCTGGGGGACCCTGGATAATTTTTTTTCTTCCCTGAGCCACTATTCCTCAACTCTAATGTGGGATTAAAAATACCTACCTCTGTAGTATTATTATGAAGATTAAATAACAGAATGGTATAATAGCATGGGACACAATAGTACTAAATAAATGATGGCTATCATTATTCATTCCTTTTTTTTTTTTTTTTCTGAGACAAAGTCTTGCTTTGTCACCTAGGCTGGATTGTGGTGGCATGACCATAGGTCGCTGCGGCCTCCAACTCCTGGGCTCAGGTGATCCTCTCACCTCAGCCTCCCCACCCAGTAGCCAGGACTACAGGTGCACACCACCTCGCCTGGCTAATTTTTCAATTTTTGTTGGTAGAGACAGGACCTTGCTATGTTGCCCAGGCTGGTCTTGAATTCCTGGACTCAAGCAATCCTTTTGCCTGGGCCTCCCAAAGTGTTGGGATTACAGGCATGAGCTGCCACACCCCACCTGTCAACTAATAAACATTTATTTTCAGGCCTTCTACAAATCATGACTAGTAACCACAGTAGATGTAGTAGTGACAGAAGAGACAGAGGGACAGAAATACTGATAATAAATAAGCAAACAAAATATTTCAGATATTAACATGTGCTATGAAGAAACCAAACTGTGATATGTGCAGGTCAGGGTATGCATCAGGTAAGACCTCGCTAAGGTGTGGTATTTAAGCTAAGACCCAGGGGAAGAGCTGTCCTGGCACAAGAATAGATGGGAATAAACTAAGTTTGTTCCTGGGAAGGAAGAAGGACAAGTGAGGCTGAAACTCAGTGACCAGTGGGAAGGGTAGGAAAAGATGAGGTAGGGGAGTCGGGTTAGCCTTATAATACCTAGTAGGAATTTGGGTTTTCTTCCAAAGACAATAGGAAGCCATGGAAGGGTTTAAAAGAAAGGAGGCATAATCTGATTTGCTTTTCAAAAAGATTTCTGTATCTTCTATGTAGAGGATGGCCCGGGGATTAAGGACGATAAAAACCTAATAGTTACTCGGTGCTTAGCTATGTGCTCTGAATTGTCCTAAGAACTCTGTATGTATGGTCTCCTTTAATCCTCATGAAAACTTTTTGAAATGAGTACTATTATAGTCCCAGTTTTACAGATGACAAAACCCAGGCATAAAGAGGTCAGGTAACTTGCCTATCACAGTAAGTGGAGGATCCAGTATGCAAAGCCAGTCTGACTACAGTTCCATGCCAACGCCTCTGAAAAGAAGTGGGGAAAAGCAGGGAGATGAGCTAAAGAGACTGCTGCAGCAGTACAGGCGGGAGAGGACAGTGGCTGGCCAAAATGGCAACAGTGAAACTCCTGGGAGGGATTCAGCTTTGCCAAGTGTGTTAGTGGTAGTGCCAACAGGACTCACTGATGGGATTTATGACTGGAGAGAAGGAAAGAGAAAAACAAGACTTCCAGCGTTTTGGTTTGAGCAACTGAGTGGATGCCGGCACTGTTTCCTGAAATGAATAAGCCTGGGAGAAGGACAAGTCAAAGGGGAGGGGAGGTGTTAAAATTGATCAAGAACTCTGTTTTGGACATGTTAGTTTGACATGTTGATTAAACGTCCAAGAGGAAAAGTCACAAAGCCAGTGAGCTATGGTGGTCTCCACTCAGGGAGGGGGCAGAAGATGTAATCAGTGGCATCTCATGGTCTTGTGAATCCTTCCTGGGTATATGGAGAAAGTGGCTCTCCCAGCTAGAGACCTTCGGTGGCTTGTAACAAGCAAGAGCAGAGCCAAATCGCAGCACAAGATTGTAACTTGTTCAAGGCTGAGAGCACACTGCCCAGGCAACCCTCTGTGATCCAGCAAAGTCTGCCTCCCAGCCCCATCCTCTGCGTCAGCTTCCTGGGAGCCTATCTGAGCAGCATTCTTTCAGGATGACCTCCAGCAAACCAGGCCTCCAGAAAGCAACAGGAAGCCCTCTGGTCCTGGAGGAGAGGCTGGAGACAGGAGCCGTGGAAGAAAGATAAGTTATCGTGCCTCCTGCCGGCTTGGGAGAAGAGGATTTCACCGTCCCCTTCCACTTCAACACTCCCTTTTTTGGTCCTCTTATCACTGCAGCCCATCAGGGTATGAGGTCCTGGAACCACTTATAAGGGCCTGAGTGCCATGATAATGAAAGGGTTTCCAAAATAAGCTTCCCAAATGCCCTGCTGGCACTCAGGCTACAGCATTTCCAGAAAAATGCCAAACTCGCTTGATAAAATACTTTTAGAATTGACACCTCCTTGGCTCAGATGAAGTGGGTGTGTGCTGGGGGTCAGGTAGAGGTTTGGAGGGAAAAAAAAGCAATTTTCAAAGTTCAGCTGAAATGTCAGGAACATGAAGCAGCCCGTGTTTACAGAGAGCTTTCCAAAACCCAGAGTAGCTTCCAAGTCGCTTTTTAAAAAATGGCTACATCAACTTGTCCAATGAACTGGCTTTTTACCTAAACAGAAATAGTACCAGGCTATTGCCATTCTCCTTGTCTCCTTAGGCTTAATCTCCTAATATAATTTATATTCCTATTGATCCTGATTGTTTTATTTTGTTATCCATATTTCATCCTTTTCCCATAAGTTACCTCAAATCCACTGTGGAACAGGATAAGCAATAAATGAATACTCGGTGTATGGTCTTATTCCTGGATATTAAATGTTCAGATTCATGTAATTAATAAAGGTTGTTTACTGTGGATATTAATTAGAGGTTAAGGGGAGGAAATATCCTAATTAATATGTAAAATACTTTGAAATTTTTATCTCTTACAGTAAAAAAAAGAGTCTGGTTATAATTAGCACCTGTATTTTTCATACTTTTCTGTCCCTAATTGCCTAAACAATAATTTCTGGGGAAAGTAGGTGAAATCTTAATGTACTACATGTGAATGGGCGATTTTCTGGCTCTTACCATTCAAACTAGGAACAAGACGCCAGTTCAGTAACTGTGTTACTTCTTCCAAATAAGACTTGTCAAAGCTACTGTGGGGAAATTGGGAAAAAGAACCTAAATCTATCCACAAATAAATATCAAATGTGAGGCTGGGCATGGTGGCTCACACCTGTAATCCCAGCACTTTGGGAGGACAAGGCAGGCAGATCAACTGAGGTCAGAAGTTCAAGCCCAGCCTAGCCAATATGGTGACACCCCATCTCCACAAAAATACAACATTAGCTGGGCATGGTGGCATATGCCTGTAATCCCAGCTACTCGGGAGGTTGAGGCAGAAGAATCGCTTGAACCCGTTGCAGTGAGCCAAGATCGTGCCATTGCACTCCAGCCTGGGTGACAGAGTGAGACTCCGTCTCAAAAAAAAGATTAAATGTGTCGGTCCTTTTCTAGTGTGGGGAGGGGTAAAGGCATGTCAGTGCCCACTGCTATTCTCTGGTGTCCTTTTAAAGGTAGAAACATGCTTTAAAATATGAAATAGGCAGCAGTCTAGAAACACAACTTTGGAGACATAAAAGTTATTAGGTTTTCCAAATCACTGATACGAGCCAAAATCCTTACTGAGACTAGGGGGCCAAAGATAGAACTGAAAGCCTTGTGACATTTGCAAACACCACCCTAAGTGCCTTCTTCAGGGATACTCTCTCTACATAATCCTGAATGTTGCAATTATTCAGATCCCCATGTGCAGGCAGCACATGTTTTTGAGGCTCATTCTCAAGGGACCAAAGGAAAAGTGGTATTTTTGTCTAGCATTTTTTTTATCACCAGAATTCACTATAACCAGTATCTTGGCACTCCAAGAGCACACAGTGATGACAGATGCTTATAATGTTCACCCTGAAGACTTGCAACCTTGTGGAAGAACAGACGGATCAAATTATGCCTTGTTGCAATTTGAAATGTGTTTTACTGCCTTCTAATATTTTGAAGACTGACAATCTATGCAGCACACGGTAGGTGGCAACACTGAGCCAGGAGAACATCCCATTTGCCAACCTTGCTGAATAGAGAAAGTTTAATATGATAATGAACCCCTTTTAAAAAATCAGGTCTCCGCAGGGCACAGTGGCTCATGCCTGTAATCCCAGCACTTTGGGAGGCCGAGGTGGGCGGATCACAGGGTCAGGAGTTCAAGACCAGCCTGGCCAACATAGTGAAACCCTGTCTCTACTAAAAATACAAAAAATTAGCCAGGTGTGGTGGCAGGTGCCTGTAATCCCAGCTACTCGGGAGGCTGAGGCAGGAGAATTGCTTGAACCCGGGAGGCGGAGGTTGCAGGGAGCCGAGCTTATGCTATTGTACTCCAGCCTGGGAAATAGCGTGAGACTCTGTCTCAAAAAAAAATAATAATAATAATCAGGTCTCTATTAGAATAATGACAACAGGGACAAAGCAATTAAAAACACATGCCTAACAAATTTGGAATCAAAAGCACCATCAAATGTACTTCCTGGCATGTTGTCATTTCCCACCTCCACTCTCCCAATCATTGGGCAAATCCAATTATATTCCTGGAGACACCCGAATCATGCTTCTTCTCTCCCTTTCTCTCCAGTGGCTTTTATGAAAATAATATTCAACTTTAATGCATCTGCACTTCAGGAGACAGTGTGACAAGAACAATAAACACATTCACCATGTGCAGAAACCAGGGAAAATGAGTTCTGAGACTATCTTTGCCAACCCCAGGTGTGGGCTTTCTTTTCCCTAAACTCAGGCGATATTGGAATGTAGCAGCTGTCAGAAAGCAGCAATGGTCTGTGCCAGAAATACCTTTGCTGAGCTGCTTTAATTGCCAAGAGATAAGAACCCATAACTCACACAGACACTTGTGGCTCTGGCTCAGAAACAGCAGGCAGAAAGGAAAGAGCATGGCTTCCAGCAATGTGACCTTGGGCAAGCTGTTTCCCTCCCCCTGAGCCTCAGTCTCCCTCATCTTTGAGGACTACCAGCAACATGTATCAAGTACCAATTACAGGATTGGATTTATAGCAGGTTAATAACCTGGAGTCGTTGTTATTAACAATCTCCAAATTGTTAATAACCGTGGAGTAAAATGAGCTTGGAGATGGCCACCAAGCTCTCTGGACAAGAGACAGTTTGCACGCTTGAAAGGGCCTTGATTTCCTGGGAAGACACTACAAGAATCAGTCACATAAAATCCCTGAATGCTTTGGCCTTATTCATTTGTTCTAACAAATATTTATTGAGGGTATACCATGTGCCAAGATTGTGCTGGGCACTGAGGACAATATGGCCCAAGTCTCATGAGGTATATAGTCTAGTAGAGAACACAAGCTTTCAAAATAATCATCTAAGCACATGAGAATGTACATCTATGATAAGCACTACAAAAGAGAGGTATATGACCATCTGTATCATAGCCACCTAAATTGAGAAATTGGCCCAGTCTGAGGAGCCATATAATGAGGAGTGAATAAGACAAAGAAGAAAGTTGAAGAGGACCTTGTTTATAAGAAATTTAACTTAAAGAAACAAACTAGGAAGCACTTAGCTATCCCTTAACTAGGATGTTTTTCTTTTCTTTTTTTTTTTTAGATGGAGTTTCACTTTTGTTGCCCAAGCTGGGGTGCAATGGCGCCATCTCAGCTCACTGCAGCCTCCACCTCCCAGGTTCAAGCGAGTCTCCTGCCTCAGCCTCCTGAGTAGCTGGGATTACAGGCATGCACCACCATGCCTGGCTAATTTTGTATTTTTAGTAGAGATGGTGTTTCTCCATGTTGGTCAGGCTGGTCTTGAACTCCCGACCTCAGGTGATCCACCCGCCTCGGCCTCCCAAAGTGTTGGGATTACAGGTGTGAGCCACAGCACTCAGATGATGTTTTTCTTTTCTAACAGTAAAATCCAGAAAGCTTACCCTGTTTCCTTTTTGTTTTGGCTGCCAGGAAGCTCCAAGTCAAATGTGCAGCTCAGCAGAAACACAGACCCTTAATGTGAGTGCCTTCGTATTCTTCCCAACCTCCTGGGTTTGTCTTTTTCCTCTTACTTATATTTTCCCTAGTCCTGATTTCAAATTCCTATTTCTATTTTATCATTGTATCTAGTGTTCACGGACCTTCAGAGGAAGGAGGCAGGATGCAAACACAAATGTTCTAATATTCTTCCTAAGGTTAAGGGGTTGAGATGGAAAGAATGAACAGGGTGCCCTTTGTGTCCCCTGGCTGGTGTGTTACCCTAGAAGCAGGGAAAGACACGTGGCTTCGTCTGCATTTATACAAATGGTGCATTCTGTTTGATTTGTGTGATCTAGAACGATGGTGCTTTTTCCCATAGCCCCTTTATCATGTATTTATGCCCCAACGAGCAGCTTTCCTTGTGCTCATTTTTTTCTCTGAAACATTTACTGGTCTATTAATACATTTAGTGAACTTACATTCTCAATATTCTAAGATAGGTGCCTCCCTCACTTTTTTTTTCAATTTTGCTCTTTTAATAAAGAAAATTCATTAAATGTGTAACTGAAGTTCTCCCTTTATACCTTTGAAAGGCATGATATATACATAAAAATCCTTAATCAGACCATACATCATGAATTTTGGATCAGAAAATAGTCACCTTCCTCCTATAGTGATTAACATTCACATGTTGGAAGGCTGAAAACAGAATAGAGATGAGAAAGAGATGTGGGAGAGACCATTTTTCAACGTGCAGTTTATCTGCACCTCATTAAAAAATAGAATGTTTTAGGAATAAAACATCCATTTCTTGTAAAAAACAACAACAACAATGTTCCTCTTCCTGGGAAAATGAAATTTTTGTAAATAATAATCAGACACAATTCAAGAAACCACAAACTGTGGCTCTTACCCTTCTCTGGTCCTTGCTTGAATAAAGCTTTGGACTGTCTTTCCCAGGAAAGAAATCCATAAACACAATTTTTTACAATAATTTTGAATTTTAGAAGATTCAAAGATCTCCTAGAGGAATATTCATGAATTTCTTAGGCAGAATCTTCCTAAATGGAGCAAATACCTAAGGATGCCCAAGATCTTTGACAATGTGGCAAGAACATTTGAAAAAATATACTATAAGCTGGACACAGTGACTCCCTCCTATAGTCCCAGCGCTTTGGGAGGCTGAAGCAGGTAGATCATCTTGATGCCAAGAGTTCAGGACTAGGCTGGCCGACATGGTGAAACCCTGTCTCCACTAAAAATACAAAAAATTAGCCAGGTGTGGTGGTGCACGCCTATAACCCCAGCTACTTGGGAGGCTGAGGCAGGAGAATTGCTTGAGTCTGGCAGGCAGAGGTTGCAGTGACCCGAGATCGTGCCACTGCACTCCAGCCTGGGTGACAGAGCAAGGCTCTGTTATCAAAAGAAAAAAAATAAAAATAAAAAATATACTATGAATATTAGCTATACAACATAGATAAAAGCTATGAAGATTAATTAAAATAATAGGAAATTTTAAAAATTTACATATTTAGTTTTTATTGAGTCAATTTAAAGAAAAATACTACACGGGTATTGCAAAAATGCAGAGGTGAGACAGGAATGCTTAAAGTTAAAGAAATACTGCATAGGCGATGCACAGATTCTAGTTTTAAAACTATGCAGATGCTGTCACTCACAAAGTAAATCATTCAGGGCCACTGATTTTTTTCGTGGTTTCTCTCCTCATGTTCCCCAAACCAATTAGCTTGGCAACATACCCTACTCCACCCCAACAAGGCCTTCCTTCTATTAATGAGCCAGAGAATTTCTGGTTTGCTGCAAAGTTTATGAAGAGTGAAAGGGTGCCTTCGGATAGAAAATGTGTGTGGGGTGAAGGGATTGGGGACTCACCCTGAGCTCTCTGGGCAGAGGTAACAGACCAGCTGCATTTCACTGACCCCTAGATCTGATGAGACCCAGACATCACCATAGGAAGTGAGTAAGAAACCCAATGGTTCAGAGAAGGGTACCACATTTGCCAAGCCAAAGCCAGGGCCACTGGTGCCTGGGGCAAGAAGGGTTAGCCGTGTGGATCTGTCTCCCTCTTCATAAACAATCAAAACTTTAACATTCCTAGCTCAGTGGAACTGAGTTATCTCCCCTACTGGGCTGTAACTTCCAGGGGAAGAAGTACCACTTGTGTCTTCTCAGCCCTGTGTCTCCGGCCCCTAGCACAGTGGCTGGCACATAGTAGGTAATTTGAAAAAAATGGAAGAACTATTTTGGGGTAAGGGAAGAGAAGTATCTCAGATCTTTTCTTCTGCTGTTTTTTTTTTTTTTTTTTTTTTTTGAGACAGAGTCTTGCTCTGTCACCCAAGGCTAGAGTGCAATGGCGTGATCTGGGCTCACTGAAACCTCTGCCTCCCAGGTTCAAGCAATTCTCCTGCCTCAGCCTCCTGAGTAGCAGGGACTACAGGCAGGTGCCACCATGCCTGGCTAATTTTTTTGTATTTTTAGTACAGACGGGGTTCCACCAGATTGGCTGCTGGTCTTGAACTCCTGACCTCAGGTGATCCGCCCGCCTCAGCCTCCTAAAGTGCTGGGATTACAGGCGTAAGCCACTGCACCTGGCCTCTTTTGTTTTTCTCTCTGGTGGCTAACAGATGCTTTGTACTAGTAGATGCTCAAGAAATGGTTCCTTTAAAAGTGAATAAACTGCCTGACATAACCAGTAAGTGTTCAAAAATGAAGATAATTACCTTTTTTTGTTTGTTTTTTTAAAGGACAAATGAATCCAACATAGTGCCTTTGTTTTTTCACTTTCCATAGGCAAGTACAGAGCGGCAAACAAAAGGGGAGGAGTGATGGAGCCCTGAATTAAAGCTGCCTGTGGCTTCCCCAGGGCTGTAGACAACAGGCCCAGTCCTCCCTAGCCAGGTGGCTCTGAAGTCATTTCTATCTATTCCATCCCCTAGGGAAGGAATTTTAGGGCTGAGTGTGACACCAAGAACCAGGTGCCCTCCACTCTCTGGATAAACGATTCAGTGAAGATGTGGCATGTCTTTCTCCGACTCAACCCTAGCACTTACCTCCAAGAAATAACTACACTCAGGAGAAGAAAAGTAGTAGAAGCGATGTCCAAGTGAGCTTCCCTTACTGGCTGGGTGAAGGAGGTGGCAAATCACTGAGGTCACTCTTTGCTCTTCAAAAATGGGTACCCCTCCCTAGGGTGTCCTTACCCAGATGGGTCAAATGTTAATGAACAAAGGCTCCATAATCTCAGAGCTGGAAGCAATCCACAAGCTCAGGGCCCATCCCTTTATAATATCCCTGCTGACTGGTTGTCCAGCTTGGATGCCCCTAATGATGAGAGACTCATTATCTATCTTTGGGCTGCTCTATTGAACACCTGGATCTCTATTGTTTTTCTCTGAAAAGGAAGATGGTTTCCAAGGCACTCATGAATAACTTAGCTCATAGAAAGGGGCACCACAGGAGAATTTGGTTCAATTTCCCCTTCTGCCAGCCTAGTGACCTCTTAATTTAGAATCACTGACTCACAGAATTTCTAGAACTAGAAGCAATGGCAATAATAGCTAACATTTACAGAACACTTACTATGAGCCAAGTATATGCTAAGAGCTTTATAGGCATTATCCTATTTAATACAACATTTAATTCTCACACTCTCCTTTGAGCAAGGTATTATTTATTAGCTTTTTTATACATGAGGAAATGAAGCCTCAGTGAGTTTATGTAGCTTGCCCAAGATTATACCATGAAGAAGCGGGTGAGCTAGGAATAAAATCCAAAGTTTTGTACTTAAAACCTTAAAAAAACAGACTACTATGTCAAAACCTAATACATAAAGTAAAGCAGCATTATGTGTGAAGGCCCCTCAGCCAGTGCACAAGCATGGTTAATTATAAGCAACAAACACATCTTGAACTCCTCTGCTGAAAGCACCTCTCTCGAAGGGATTTCCACTGCCTTGTTCACTGCTGTACCTCAGTGTTGCTCCTGGTACATGGAAGCATAAATATTGCTACCTGAATGAATCCAGTGTTTACAGAGTGTTTACTCATGCGTAAGTTCTAAGGATCTTACATGTATTTGCTCAATTAACCCTCACCACAGGTTCTATGAAGCCCATTTTACAGATGAGAAAACTGAGGCACAGAGCACTCAAGTGGTGTTCCCAAGGTCACACAGCTAGTGATAGCGGAATTCAAATTCAAACTTGGGGGGTCAGATTTTGTGCCTCATTGACTATACAGAACCAATCCATTCCCTTAGAACAGGTCTAAGGAGAAAGACTTGAGGCCTGCAGGAGACGCCCTGAAGGCCATGTCAACAGCTAATGGCTGGGCTTCTACTATCAACCACTTCTGCATCCCTGACATCCTGCCTCTGGTTTTTCCTATTCTCCTCATAATCCTACTCTGAAGTAGACATTGGGGCCTTTAGCATCACCATTTTCAAGTTCACTGCTCTGAACTCCCAGGAATGCCACCATTTATAGAGAAACTCAATGACTAGCACCTACTTCAACTCAGCTGTTGCTGACGAGCTGACTCTGCTCTTCTCAGCCCTGCTGTGTGAGTTCCCAGCTGTGTCTCACACACTAGTATCCCAAACACCATCGGGGAAGAGAGTGAAGAAGCAGAGTGGCAGAGAGAAGGCCAAAGATGATAAGGAAGATTGTGAATGGTGCTTTCATCAGTATTTCATAGCAGTTTGATTCCAAGCCCACAGTTTAAAAATGAATTGCTGCGGCCGCTGTAAACTGCTGTCTTCTGGGCTTTGCAGCTCTGCAATAAAAATTCAATCTAAGCAAAGCAATTTCTCCACTTAGGCAACTTTCTTCTTGCCCCTCCCAGAGAGGTTAGGAGACTGTCTTTTAAAATAGTAGATAAACTGCTGAATGCCCTTTAGATTCTATTTCATAAATTCCTACTTCAATAAAACCACCAGTGACAATAAACAACAATGCTAACGCTCAAAGTTGAGTTAAATGATTCAGAATAACTGTTCTAGATGTCCATTTCAAATGTAAAATTTACCTTTTGAATTTGAAAACAGAGCAAACCCTGTAAACTTTTTAAGCTGACTCCCAAAGCTAACCTAACACTTAAAGCACCAGTATCTGATGAAATATAATGCAAGCCACATATGCAATTTCGAAACTTCTAGTTTTTTAAAAAGAGAAAATCAGTGAAATCAATTTTCATAATATATTTTACTTAACCCAAAATATTATTTCAATATGTAATCAGTATAAAAGTTATTATTGCAATACTTTACATTTTTTTTTCTAGTATTAAATCTCTGAACTCTGGGTGTATTTCACATTGACAGCACATCTCAACCCAGACTAGCTGAATTTCAAGTGCTCCATAGCCACATGTGGTCAGTGGCTACCTTTCTGGACAACACAAATCTAAAGCTTTCAAGTCCCAATTTAAAGACCTGCACAGTCTCTCCCTCCCCCGATACAGGAAAGTGCACAGACAGGGCAGAATCAGAGGCTTTTTAGCAGTGAGAACTTGCTGTTGAGCCAAAGCACAGCCTCTTACTCCTTATTTTATATCAAATCCTGTCAAATCAACCACAGGCTTCAAAGATAAATGCTATACTGGAGTGACTCTGATTAAGTCATTGGGCAAGAAAATGGGACTGGGAAGGAGGGATTATTATAATAAATAAGAGTATTGATAATCCCTTACATTTACAGAGTCCACACAGAGATGGGTACTCACATTCATCATCTCATCAGACACTCACACCTGATAACCCTGAGACACGAAGAACCTTCGTGACCAGGAGATCATCCAGGCAGACAGAGACAGTGCCAGGAGAAACTAAGCCCAGGGCTTGGCCTCAGAGTCCCGGGATCTGTCCTTGGGTTCCCAAAGTGCATAAAAGCATAACTCACTGGAGGCACTTATTTAAAATACAGATTTCCAGGCCCTGCCCAGATATAATAATGAAGACGTTTAGGGGATGGGAAGAAAGGTAGAACCTCAGGGTCTGCATGTTTAAGACATTTCCCAGGTGTTTTTGATGTTGTCTCTTTGGGAATGACTGTACCAAACCACCTTGAAAGAATTAAAGTGGGCCGGGTGCGGTGGCTCACACCTGAAATCCCAGCACTTTCGGAGGCCAAGGCGGGTGGATCACCTGAGGTCAGGAGTTCGAGACTAGCCTGGCCAACATGGTGATACCCTGTCCCTACTAAAAATACAAAAGTTAGCCAGGTGTGGTGGTGGGCGCCTGTAATCCCAGCTACTTAGTAGGCTGAGGCAGGAGAATTGCTTGAACCCAGGAGGCGGAGGTTGCAGTGAGCTGAAACCATGCCATTGCACTCCAACCTAGGCAACAAGAGCAAAACTCCGTCCCCCAAAAAATAAGCCGGGCGCGGTGGCACAGACCTGTAATCCCAGCTACTCAGGAGGCTGAGACAGGAGAATCACTTGAACCCAGGAGGCGGAGGTTGCAGTGAGCTGAGATTGCACCACTGCACTCCAGCCTGGGTGACAGTGTGAAACCCTGTCTCAAAAAAAAAAAAAAAAAAAATTAAAGTTCTTCTCCTTAAAAAAAAAAATTGAATGTGCAAAAACCCATATTTGACAAAACAGGGCACTATTCTCATCCAGGAGACCTCATTCACTGAATTGGACTGCTGGTATCATTCTTTCTGTGTATGTGAGGTACGTTATAACAGACAGGTTAGTAAGACTTGTTGAATTCATGCTGAGCAAATTGTTGGAGATGTTTTTCTCTGTAATTTCAGTGACTTTGCTCCAAGAATCCTGGAGAAAATTTCTTCTCTGTCTGATAATAACGTTAATAACCAATATTTATTAAGCATTTACTATGTTTCACAAATATACATTATCTCATTAATGATTGTTAATCCTTAACAACAATCTTATGAAGTTCATGTTATTGTTATGCCTTAACCAACTCACAGATAAGAACTTTAAGGATCAGAGGAGTTCATTTTTTTTTTCCCCTTCACCCAGGCTCAAGTGCAGTGGCACCACCTCTACTCACTGCAACTTCTGCCTCCCGGGTTCAAGCAATTCTCCTGCCTCAGCCTCCCGAGTAGCTGCATTACAAGCATGTGCCACCATGCCCAGCTAATTTTTGTATTTTTAGTAGAGTTGGGGTTTCACCATGTTGGCCAGGCTGGCCTCAAACTCCTGACCTTAAGTGATTCACCAACCTCAGCTTCCCAAAGTGCTGGAATAACAAGTGTGAGCCACCATGCCCGGCCCCAAAAGAGTTAATATTTTAATCAAGGTTAATTTGAAGTAGGTCTATATAATGCAAAAGCTTCATGATCATTATTCCTCCTAATACTAATACTGGTTTCTTTCTGGCATCTAGTGTATTCTACTAGCCAGTAATAGTGTGTTTACTGTGTTGGCCCACCCTTCACACAGGTGTCCCTCCTCTGTGATTTCACAACCCCTGTAATTGACTGTTGTCTGCCTTCCCCAAAACACTGAGAGTTCCTTAAGGACAATACCTCTTCACAAAGTCCTGTGGTGCTTGGTAAGGGATGATGGATAGATGGACAGATGGACAGACGGATGAAAGCCTGAAGGGCAGAGAAGGAGGGCTAGATCACTGGATTTTATCAGCCAGGTAAATAGAAGCTCCATGAAGTTTCTAAGCAGGGGCAGGATAAAAACTTTGATCCAGGAATATCTGGCACTCTCTGGAGGTGAGGGGTGGTGAGGGGACATGAGGGGAAGGGAGTAGTTAGGAGGTCCTTAGCAGATCTGAAGGGAAGGAGTCCCAATGCTGGGAGGCAGTAATGCCATATTAAATGGCAGTTTCAAAGGCATCAGGGATCTGGGCCTAAGAAGTGGGCCCACTAGGGACCTGATTAAGAACGAAAGTCCTACAAAGTCTCATACTTTCACTCTCTGGCCTCAAAGGACACTGCTGCTCTGCCTTCCCATCTAGGTAACCGGTGCTCTTTGCTTTGCTTTTAAGATATAACACATTCCCAGCCTCAAAATCCCAGTCTGCTCATGAGGGAGCCACAGACACAAACAGGCAAGATGCCCTCCACTGTCGTTTCCTCCTCACTTAGTGGGAAGCCACTCACTTTCCCAACCTCTCCTCATGGGGGCAGCAGGAGCCTGCTGTGGCACCACCCATGATCTTTCCCCGTCTGGGTGCTTCTGCTTCTAGCTCCTGGGCTCTTCCTGCTAGAGATCTAAAGGTGGGCAATGCTGGCCAGGAGAGATGGCGTCCATGCCAGCCCATGTCCAGCCAGCCTGAGGCTGAGGCTTCTGGCCTTTCTCCCAGCACCTTCTCCCAAACAATCTAGACACTGGATAACCTGCCCTAAAGAGGACTGGACACCCCACCCACCAGAACCCTCAACCCTGCGACCTCTCCCTGAACGAACGTGTGAAACCCTCCTTTCTCACTCCCTATGACCAGGCAGGATTATACCAACCTTAAAGTGGAGGGGAGGGGGGGACTTTGAAATTGGTCACAGAATATTTTTAGGGTTTGGGAATCACAGGGATTTTAGTTTGTTTATGCTGACTTTTTTGATGTGTTCAAAGAATTTCACTTTAAGTGTTTCCCAAGAGGTTTGCAAAATCAGTATGCACAGAGGATACCACAAACCTGCCCACAAAGCCCTCCTTCAGTACCTAATTAGAATGGCAAATCAGGATATCTGAAGGCTCTAGGTTTTGAAGCGAAATTTCTGTAGAAAACAGCATAAAAGTACTCATTACTGACAGGCCTCAACTTGCTGTGGGTCTTAATGAGCTTTCTGTTAGACTCTGTTAGACTCGGGCTCCAGCAACACCCCCTCCCCCACAGAGACAACCTAGGGGAAACACTCCCTCGGCCACCATTCTGCTCGGTAAGGTATTTTCCTCTCCACTGATCAAAGTGGAAGAAGAAGGAGACATTTTCAAGTTTAAAAACTCTCATTCCAACTTTGGAGTTTGCAGGCCCCTAATCCCCAGGTGAAAGGGTAAAGTGATTGGGTCATCTGGGCTGCTGGTTCCAAAACGCAGCTGCGCCAGCACCCCCTGGGAACCTATAAAGAATACAGAGGCCTGGGCCCCACAGGACCTGGCATTTTTAAACACCTTTCATGACCACTGACTAGGCTACTGTTTTCTCAGCTACTGGGTTGTACAATCACACCTGAAAGTATCACCTCACACATGTTAGGAGGCCATTATCAAAAAGATGAAAGATAAGTATTGGTGAGGATGTGGAGAAAAGGGAACCTTGTACACTGTTGGTGGGAATGTAAATTCGTACAGCCATTATGGAAAATGGTATAGAGGCTCCTCAAAAAATTAAAAATAGAGGCTGGGTGTGGTGGCTCACACCTGCAATCCTCATACTTTGGGAGGGCAAGGCGGGCAGATCACCTGAGGTCAGGAGTTCGAGACCAGCCTGGCCAACATGGCAAAACTCCATCTCTACTAAAAATAACGAAAATTAGCCAGGCATGGTGAGAGGCACCTGTAATCCCAGCTACTCAGGAGGCTGAGGCAGGAGAATCACTTGAACCAGGGAGGTGGAGGTTGCAGTGAGCTGAGATCGCACCACTGCACTCCAGCCTGAGCGAGAGAGCGAGACTCCACCTAAAAAAAAAAAAAAGAAAGAAAGAAAAGAAAAGCAAATATGGCTGGGCACGGTGGCTCACACTTGTAATCCCAGCACTTTGAGAGGCTGAGGCGGGTGGATTGCCTGAGCTCAGGAGTTCAAGACCACCCTGGGCAACATGGTGAAACCCCGTCTCTACTAATACACAAAAAATTAGCCGGGCTTGGTGGCACATGCCTGTATTCCCAGCTACTTGGGAGGCTGAGGCACGAGAATTACTTGAGCCTCGGAGGCAGAGGCTGCAGTGAGCCGAGATCATGCCACTACACTCCAGCTTGGGCTATAGAGTAAGACTCCATCTCAAAAAGAAAAAAAAGAAAAAATGAAAAGAAAACATGCATATATATACATAATGGAACACTAGTCTGCCTTTAAAAAGAAGAAAGTCCTATCATTTGAAACAACATGGTTAAACCTGGAGGAATTTATGTTGTAAAGCAAGCAAAGCACAAAAAGACAAATACTGCATGATCTCAATTACATGTAGAGTGTAAAAAAGGTGAGCTCATAGAATCAAAGAGTAAAACGGTGGTTACCAGAGGCTGGGGTGGGTGGAGGGGTTGGGAAATGTTGCTTGAAGGATACATAATTTTAGTTAGGCAGAAGAAATAAGTTCAAGAGATCTATTGTACCTCATGGTGAGTACAGTAAATAACAATATATCATATACTCAAAAATTGCTGATAGATTTTAAGTGTTTGTACCACAGAATAAGTATGCAAGATATTATATACGTTAAATAATATAGCCATTCCACAGCATATCAAAACATCATGCTATACACAATAAATACAATTTTTGTCAGTGAAGCACACACACATCCCTGACTGTATCAGAATGTCCTCCATTGCCTCACCCTCCATTTCCCTCACATCAGGAAGGTAAGGCCATAGTAATGATGAGGAAGAAAGAAAAGATAGGTAAGATGGTATCTGCACAAATACATGTGTTCACACATACATGCACACATATATACTCGCACCCCACATGCACACACATGTGCACACACACAGAGTGAAGGAGGAACACACACACACACACAGACACCCCTCAGCTTCTCTTGCAAGTTCACAGGAGCTGGAGAAGATGAAAAGCACAGAAGCTTGAAGCAAGAAGCTCTTTTCTCACATCCCACATGGATGGAAGTACTTTAGCAGAACTTGATCATGAGCTCCAGGATTCCCACAGCCACCTCCGTGAAGCCCTTGCCCACTTTCCCGCTTCCAGGGCATCCTCAACACAGGTCCTGTGGGTTTCAGGTCTATAGAGACACCTCTCTGGCCTCCTCAGCATCATCCCTGGAGCAGGACGTCGTTGCTTCTCAGCATGGCATTCAAGCCATTTAAGATGTGAATCTTTCTTCTGCTTCCCCTTGTGCCTGTCCATCCAGACAACCCAGACCCCTTGTCACTCCATACGCTGGATTTCTCACCTCTAAGCCTTGCTCATGTTGACTCCATCCCCCAGAAAGCTGCCCAACTCCCACTCTCTTTACCCCCTCCCCATCTCTATTTAGCAAGCTTTATCTGTCTATCTGTTTCAATGTAACCCCCCCATCTGCCTCCTTTGTGCTCCTCCCCACCGTTCACCACTACACAGAAGCCATGCCTTCCACCTAAGCCCCATCTCCCCTGCAGGTGGGAAGGGGTGGCACAGGGTCCTGCTCACCTTCTAGGCCTCATTTAGAAGACTCTAGATGCTCAGCAGTTGAAATGCATTTATAACGTTGGTTTATTGTCCATGAAACCAGGAGTTCTCAGATTTTAAAGTGAATAACATGGGGAGGGAGCGGTGTGACTTAAAATTGTAAACTCTCAGAGATTCTGGTTCAATAAATCTGGGTATGGCCCTGAAATCTGCATTTGTAACAAAGCACTCTATTATATACACATGAATCTGATGCAGATGGCCTGTGGATCACACTTAGAGAACACTGCTAAGCAATTAACTTATAACAAATGCCCCAAAATTGTTTGCTCATTCATTCATTCATTCCAATGTCTGTCTGCCCACTATATGCCTATCCTAGGTACTTGGAGGAATAAAGAAGAGAATCAAGAATTGGATCTTACCCTGAGAGTCTATCTAGCACAGGAGTTAAGATATGGATATAAATCACCAATGTAAACCAAGGCATGATACAGAAAGTAACAAATGTTGTCAGAGCATGGAGATCATGAGCCACAGAAATTCAGAGGAGGGAGAGAAACCAAACTGGAGACAAACAGATGGAGGGGAGGGGAGAGACCAGAACATCAAGCCAAGATGAGGTTCTGAGAATGGGAAACTGGTCAAGAAAGTCAAACTCTACAAGGGGCATGGGAATTAGGCCTGTCAACAACCTTTGGACTTGGTGAGTAGGAGGCCAAGCAGATCTCAGAGAGTGGAGGATGAAAACCAGACAGCAAATGGTTAAGGGGGGAGTGAAGGCAGAGTAAAGTGTGGGGGGGGCGGGGGGGGGGGGCGGGGGCGGAGCACAGAGAAGGGAGGGAGCAGGGAGAGGAGTCAGTGGGAGAATAGAGCGCTGAGAACCATTTTCCAAGAGCTGAGAAGGATTTTATCCTTTGCTATATACCACGCCCTAGAATCTGTGAGGCAAGAAAATAGAACCAATGGGCATGGACATGAATATCATTACGGGTGAAGTCTCAAATTAAGGCATACTAGCCTTCAAAGAAATGAAAGAACAACACCCAGAGCAATGATGGAAAGAGATCCCAATCAGGAAGTTTCAGGGATCCCAGTTCTTCCTGGTGCAAAGCTGCCCCCTGATGTTCCAGGGAGCTGGAAACAAAGGGATAAGAAGGCTGTGCATACCCACAAAGAAGAGGGTATGTATGTCCCTACTTCCTCTCCTTTGGGAAGAGATAAGACTTTTTTTTTTTTTCATAAAAGGAAATCTCTGCTGGATACAGAATAGAGTCCTGACTCCTAAGCATGGTCCGCAGGCCTTCCACAATCTAATGCTCAAGTACTATCCAGCCTGATCTGCTCACCATTGTGGCCCCACAGATATCTTAGCCTCACATGCCTACCCTTAGCCACATTCCCTCCACCTGCCCATTCCCTCAGCCTGAGCCATTCACACCTCCAAGCCAACGCACATAGGGCTGCCCTGCATGGAATAGCTTTTTCCAAACATTTTCCCCTCATTCAGATACCCTTGCCTAACTCCCAGGCCTTTATGCTATAGATAAAGTGTTTCCTCCCCACCTCACTTCCTCGTTCATGTTTCCCCAGCTACATCTTTCTCTGCACTGCATTTTCACGACACTCAGGAATCCTTCTACCTTGGCATTCATTGCACTGTGTAGAAAGCATCCATCGCAGGCCTGCCTCACCTTCAAAACTGTTAGCTCCCCAAGGGCCAGGAACCAGTCCCCAACATCCTTCTATCCTTTTAATCACAACATTTACTGAGTCCTTGCTACGTGTCAGACAGAATTTATCTGTATTATCTCATTTAATCCTTCATAATTTTATGAAGTTTATCATCCATATTGCAAAGACAAAAACAAAGCCTGGTAGCATTACGTATCTTACCCAGTGTTACACAGCTGGAAAGTGGAATACTGGTATAGGAACCCAGGCAGTTTCACCTTGCCCTTCAGCCTCCTCCATGCAGCATGGGGAAGGTGTTCAGTTGACATTAGTTGAGTGAATAGGGATGGCTGAGAATACTCTCCATCAGTCTAAGAGGGGAGACATCATGACGATGATGATGATGATGATGACGAAGAAGACAACAACAATAACGGTGGATTTTACCAAGCACTTACCACGAACTGGGCTCTAGGTTAAGTGATTTACCTGGATTGTCTCACTGAATCCTTATCTTATGAGATAGATATTTTTATTAGTTCCCATGTATAATGCAAATACGGAGGCCCAGAGATGATAAGTAAAAGAACTCAGATACGAACCCAGGCAATCTCACTCTGAGACCCAGACTCTTATCCACAGAGTCATGCCATCATCTAGGTAAGCTATGTAAATGAAAACGTAAAAGTTTAGAGGCAATGCAAAACCATATGGGAAAGGAGATGGTTAGAGACATTTCTGGGTTAGTAACTTGTCAGTTTTAATCAGGGAATGCCTCTTGGAAGAGCTGGTCCAGAGCTGCATATTTTAAAGAAAGGAAGAATAAATTAGGGAGCTCCAAAGGGATGAGACTGGATGATAAAGTGCTGGTGAAGGTTTATCCATAAATACTCAACCATATCTAATTACCAGCATCTCTGTGCTTCTGTTTATCTTTAGTTCCCAACCCTATGAGACAAAACAAGTATGACTTCAGAGGAAACTAAGGTCTAACTGAGGAATGGAACCTGTGAGGTATCACACAGCACCTGGACTGTGATCTGAACTAGCCTTCCACACTGCTGAGTGCTAATGCACTATATCTGTGGGGCCCAGCCTGACCCAAAATGGATACACACAGGTCCCCCAAGATCAGTTCCCCTCTTCCTCCTCAGCAAGGATTTTTAGTGAATTTTAGCTGGGCACCTTATAACCCAGAATAAAGACATTTCCATGCAACTCTGAGTAGCTGTGTGAATAAGTCCTGATGAATGGATGTAGGTAGAAGGACCATGCAGGACTTTGGGTATTCCTAAAGGGGTAACTGTGTGTGTTAAGGAAGTGAGAGGGGAAAGGGAGGTGATCCTATCCACTGTTGCCTGGAATAAAAATGACGGCAAAACTCAAGCAGCCATATTAAGCTCCTTTGTGCTAAGGAGGGCAGAAAAGCAAAACATAGAGTGCTTGGGGCCCAGAAGACTTTGTGAGACCAGCCCAGTAGCTCTGGGATGACAACCTCCAGACTTTCATGTGAAAGAGAAATCAATTTCAGTCACTGTTCTGTCAGAGTTTCTATCATTTGCAGCTAAACATAACCCCAACTAATACAAATAGGAATAGTCACTTTTAACTTAAAAAAAAAAAAATTCCCAGACTTTCGTCATAATACAGGTGGAGTGTCTTTTACCTGAAATGCTTGGAACTAGAAGTGTTTCAGATTTAGGGTTTTTGCATATTTTAGAATATCTGCAGAATACATATTGGTTAAGCATCCCTAACCCCAAAATCTGAAATCTAAAATGTTTCAATGGACATTTCCTTTGAGCACCATGTCAGTGTTCACAAAGTTCCAGGTTATAGATTTATCAACATTAGGAATGTTCAACCTGTAATTATACTTTGAGTATTTCTTGACTTTAAAAACACAAGAGAACAAAGCCTCTATGTATCCAATAAAGCTTTTTCATGAATTAACTAAATTTAAAAAATTTTTAATTTGCTTTTTCACAATGGCATCTACATATATTTGAAAATAGTATTTTTTTGACAACTGACACTACAATAATTCTGAGGTTCCCCACCAAGGGGTCAGCCCAAGATTTGGGGAATCCTTGCCCTAAATGACACAGGGAGGTCAAAGAAAAGTTTCATGGAGGCAGTGAAGTTTGAGCTATGCCTTAAAGGCTAAGGATTAAGTTGCCAGATGCACAGGAAGGGACAATGAAAGGACACTGTAGACACAGGAAACAGCAAAGGTAAAGGCATGGTGAGGATACTATTAGTTCCTATTGGATTACAGTCTCAGAGACCAGTCTTAAACTTTGGTCTTTTTCACAGTAATCAGCAAAATGCCTTGTACTGATTAACCAAATGAACATAAGAATAAATGAGTATGAAGAAGCCAAAGAAAGTTATAAGAAAGTTCTTTTGTGAATCCTACAGTGACTATAATCTGTAAGACTTAAAGTCCTAAGATCTTGTGCCAAAAGAAAATGAACACAATAAGAACAATTTTGTACACTATTCCAATTTAAAAGATTAAATAAGCTAAACCAAATGATAAGGACCAGGGCTTTCCAGAATAGTAATAAAACCAAGATTCTGGATCACATCCTTGACAGGTAGATTTCATTTTATGCTCTACATATTTTTTTGCACTGAAATACACAGAAAAACTTACACAAAGTTTATATTAGAGCCCTTTATTTATTAATTCTTAATATTTGAATAAATAATTCTGTATTTAAGGGCACCACTTTCACTGCCTCCTAAAGGTAAGTATACTTGGTTGACTGGAAAGGGCAGTGTTTTTCTAGTTTGTGTTTATTTTTCTGTTCAAACATATGAAAAGTCTATTCTTCACTGTGCAGGAAAATGCAAAGCAGATTTAGAGGGTGCTTATGGGTTTCTTTCACCTCTCCCTTAAGAAACTGTTAAGACAGGAATGTGACAAATGGCACAAGGTTTATAAAACAATAATTTGCCCTTTATCATGATTAGAAAGTTGGCTGACTGAACAGAAACTTATATAAAGTTCAGAAACAGACCCCTCACACACACAGGAAGCTACAATTAGTTGGGGAGTCATATGGAAATTTCAGGGCTTCACTGGTTGAGAAGCAAACAATGCAAAGATAGAGGACACTCCACAAGGCAAGAGGGATTTGTAGGGTTTCTGGCCTTACATATTTTGTTAAACAATAGCCAAAAAATAAGATAAAATAAAAATATCACTATAAATGTTTTCTTATCCAGCACTATTGGAGCAAACGATAAAGAACCAATAATGGCCAGGCACAGTGGCTCACACCTGTAATCGCAGCACTTTGGGAGGCTGAGGCAGGAGGACTACTTGAGGCCAAGAGTTCAAGACCAGCCCTGGCAACACTGTGAGACTCCATCTCTACAAAAACAACAACAACAACAAAAATTTAAATTGGCCATATGTGGTAGTGCACACCTATAGTCTCAGTTACTCAGGAGGTTGAGACAGGAGGACTGCTTGAGCCCAGGAGTTCAAGGTTATAGTGGTCTATGATCACACCAACACACTCCAGCCTGGGCAACAGAGCAAGACTCTGTCTTTAAAAAAAAAAAAAAAAAACTAATAAGATAGGATGCTGGATGCTGTTAGTTATTTGAAAGGTCACAGAAATTATTCAAATAAATTTCTTTGGAAGATAGCAAAATAAAACAACAAGAAAGTTAAATATTAATGACATACTTTACAGTTGTCTCATGTTTTCTTTTTTTTTTTTTTTTTTGAGACAGAGTCTCGCTCTGTCACCCAGGCTGGAGTGCAATGGCGCGATCTCGGCTCACTGCAACCTCCGCCTCCCAGGTTCAAACAATTCTCCTGCTTCAGCCTCCAGAGTAGCTGGGATTGCAGGCGCCCACCACCACACCTGGCTAATTTTTTGTATTTTTATTAGAGACGGGGTTTCACTATGTTGGCCAGGCTGGTCTCGAACACCTGACCTCGTGATCCACCCGCCTCAGCCTCCCAAAGTGCTGGGATTACAGGCATGAGCCACCATGCCTGGCCTCATGCTTTATTTTCACATATACTGTTTCATTTGAAACAGTTTTTGCAAATGTCAGAGTAATCTTTAATTCCCTTATCAGATGGATTTTTTATTTACTCAAATAATTCCCAAACAACTGTTGAACGCAAAGCACTATGCTAGGCGCCCTAGAGAATACAAAGAAGAAAACTGAAACCCCCAATGAACCCTGATGCCTAGGCTGCAGCAGGCTAACAGGAGAGACTTGCCGAATGAATGAATGGTTTTTCCTGGAGTATTCCTCTGCTACCCATCAACATGGCAACTTCCTACTTATCCTTCAAGGCCCAGTTCAAATATTGCTTCCTATTGAGCATTCCCTTTTCTGTATCCCATGGAATAAACTGCCCCCCAAACTGTGTCCCTGAAGTGTTCTATACAAATACTCACGAAGATACTTGTTGCCTTATGGTTGTTTACTTACCTGTTTGTCCCACTGAACTGGGCTTAAAGGACCATGACCTACTCATTTTTTATTCCCCAGCATTTAGTATAGTGCCTGGCACCCAGTAGAGGTTCAGTTAGGTGTTTGGGTTAATCAAATAAGTCCACTGCTTTCAGAATAATAGAGGAGATGATGTATATAGTTAAGCTCAGAATCGATGAAGCTTAAAGAAAATAACTGCTTAGATGGAGCTCTAAGTTTTTATTGTTTTTTCCCCTCCAGGCCATGCCAAACATGAGCCAGCAGTCCACAATGGAAGGACAGTAAAGACTACCTCCAGAAAGCTCTAGAATGGGGACTTGGGGGAAAATGGGATTTTAAGTTCAGTTCTCAGTTATCTAAAATTAAGGCAGGCTTAGTAAAACCACCGAAGGGATCTAAAATGACTGGAGAATGGTTAGAGACCTGGTTATCTAGAAAGAGGGGGATTCTAGAGACCATACATAGTCACTTAAAAAGCAGGGGTGTGCCAGTAGTCCCAGCTACTCAGGAGAGGATCGCTTCAGCCCAGGAGTTTAAGGTAGGCCTGGGCAACACAGCAAGACCCAGTCACCAAAAAAAAAAAAACAAAAAAGTTAGGGATGAGTATGTTAAGTGACTACACTCAGTAGCCTAGTTTGTGGAAATATGTTCTTTTTGTACTTTCCACAGTGACCAGGCAAAACAATCATATTCTCTTCTCATAACAGAGCAGCTCAGAGGAGTATGTACGTATGTGTGTGTACACATACGTACCTATTTTGTTTTATTTTTTAGAAACAGGGCTGTGCTATGTTGCCCAGGCTGGATTTGAACTCCTGGGCTCAAGTGATCCTTCCACCTTGGCCTCTGGAGTAGCTGAGACTCTAGGCTTGTGCCACCATGCCCAGCCACATGCATGTGTTGAATACTCATTCTGTACCAGGCACTAGCAAGTGCAATTCTGAAGGGGGAAGTAATCCCCCAGGACAAGTTAACACCCACTTAGAGTATGAACCACTTGGTTCCCAGAGGGGAGAAGTACCTTTCCCAAAGTCACATAACACAGCAAAGATAGACTCTCAGTTTAGTGTTCCTCCCACCAGCTAGTTCCATGGCTCTCTCTACTGATTAACAGAACCAGCTAATGGTCCTTCAATAATCCCACGCTCACAATGCCACAGTAAGATTTAAAGATAGCTTGTATTTTAGTTATACCTAATCCAGGTCTGTGACAGGGATAAAGGGAAATCCTCATAGTCCTGGATTCCAAAGGAGGTATGAAGTCTACTCCCACCTGGGCCCTAATCCACAATCTGTCTATAAAAGACATCTCAGCCAGCTTTATTCTGGTGCTTCCTGCACCTGGATGAGAGACAGGAAGCAGCATATCACACTTAGCTGAGGTCTCTGGCGGTTATAATGTTCCGCAAGCACTGGCCAGCCCTGTCAACTCAATCTAAAGCAGTTTAACCGGTCAATGCAAAAGTTACACTGCCCTTGAAGAACAGAAAGGTAAAGACAGCCCAGATGATCCCAAGGAAAGTGGTAGGTTTAAGTTTTGTGTAATGTGAGGCATTATCACCTCCCCCCGTGGCTTTAGGCGCAGCATTAGTCACCTGCTAAGGAATTGTTCTGATGGATGAGATAAGACACAGGTAAGCAACAGGGAGCCCAAAGGTTAGTGGCAAGAGCCTTTCATTCAAGGGAAGAAAAAACTAACAAAAAAGGGGTTTACTTCACAACCACTTTCAAACTAAATTCCATGGGGATATTCAAGAATACATGTTCTTGTTAATCTGAGATACAAAAAGAGGTCTAGGCATACAGATGTTCAACACATTATTACTTATGGCATTAAAAAACTGGAAACAATCTCAGTATCCAAAAACAAGGAATTGGTTAGAAAATTCTGGTATATCCATATGACAGAATCTAGCTCTATGATGAGAAGACCTCATGCTGAAGACCCGAGGCTTATTTAAATCGATCAATAAAAGCATATCCAGTAGCCATTAAAAATTATCTCATGTATGATTCCATTTATATGAAATATCCAGAGCAGATAAGTCTACAGAGACAGAAGGTAGATTGGTTGGTTTCCAGAAGCTGAGAGAAATGGGAAAAACTGGCTTAGCAGATAAGGGTTTTTACCTTGGAGTGATGGGACTATTCTGGAACTAGACAGAGATGATGGTTGTAAAACACCATGAATGTAGTGAACACCACTGATTTGTTGACTTTAAAATAGTTAATTTTATATTACATGAATTTTACCTCAATAATTTTTTTCTTTTTCTTTTCTTTTTTTTTTTTTTTTTGAGACAGAGTCTCGCCCTGTCGCCCAGGCTGGAGTGCAATGGCACAATCTCAGATCACTGTAACCTCCACCTCCTAGGTTCAAGCAATTCTCCTGCCTTGGCCTCCTGAGTAGCTGGGATTACAGGCATGCACCACCACGCCCGGCTAATTTTTTGTATCTTTAGTAGATACGGAGTTTCACCATGCTGGCCAACTTGGTCTCAAACTCCTGACCTCGTGATCGGCCCACCTCGGCTTCCCAAAGTGCTGGGATTACAGGTGTGAGCCACTGTGCCTGGCCTTACCTCAATAATTTTTTAAGATCATGTCTCAGCCAGGCACAGTGGCTGATGCCTGTAATCTCAGCACTTTGGGAGGCCAAGGTGGGAGGACTGCTTGAGCCCAGGAGTTCAAGACTAGCCTGGACAACATGACAAAACCTCACCTCTACAAAAAATTTAAAAAATTAGCTGAGCATGGTGGCACACACCTGTAGTCCTACGTACTCAGGAGGCTAAGGTGGGAGGATCAATTGAGCCCGGAATGCTAAAGCTGCAGTGAGCCATAGTCACACCACTGCATTCCAGCCTGGGCAACAGAGCAAGACTCTGTCTCAAAAAAATAAAAATTAAAATAAAAAAGGTCACGCTTCAGAGGAAAACTTTGTATCATAATGCAATATTTATGGGATTTTTTAAGTAAAAACAGAAAAAAGAATATCTGTGTATGCATGATTCCAAGTTGTGGTGAGGAATAATGTGCGTATATGCATGAGAAAGGAAAGACTGGCAGTGTAGACATGCAAACAGCCACAAAGAGTGATTAACTCTGGATGGAGGAATAATCAGTATAATTTTTACTTTCCATCTCTGTGCTTTTCCTCTGTATTTCCCAAATTTTCTACAGTCTAATATGCATTATTTCTGCAATAAGAAAAAGAACTATTCTGCAAGTGCAAGATATACAGATGTATACATGGAGAATGTAAGACCTCAATAATATTTAAAATGTCCCCAAAATCTAGAAGGAAATATGCTAAAATCATAGCTATCATAATCCTAGGATGGTAGAATTATAGGTGACTTATTTTCTACTTTGCTAATTGCTCAATTGCATAGCCGATGTAACCAGAGCAAAAAATATTGAAAAGAAGAAGAAAGATGAACACTGTAACCCAGAAGCAGAATGGGCAGTACCCATTGGAAAAACAGAAGTGTCAATGCTGGGGTGGGTACAGGTGGGTTGGGGGGAAAGAGGCCTAGAGCCCTACCTAAGCCAGGAAGCTCCTTTTGTTTACACTTGCTGGCTGGCCACCTGTCTTGTATGTGCCAGATTACCTCAGGAAACTGCAGAAAACATGTTTGTAAACGTTTAATAAAATTCACAGAGCCAAGAAATGTGCCTACATGCTTGGATTATCTTTTTTCAGGTTCAGCACCCAATGAGGGTGATGTGTGAGAGGCCAGGCCCATAGTGAATCAAGTTTGAAAAAGTGGACTAAGGAGAGCCATAAGAAGTAACATCGGGTCTGAACACCCAGGATAGTAACAGATGAGAATAATGAACCTGAATTGGCTCCGTGAAATCACAGTAGTATTGAAACCACCTTGATAGAAAGGCTGGAGCAACAAAAGGCCTACTCAGTTGAAATCTAATCTGTGTTAATTAACGCCCCTGAGAATGAAAACACTTCTTTATCAGTGTGTGGTTCCTGGCTAAAGCTCTCCCATAAAACCTGCTTCTGGAGGGGGTTGCGGGCTCCCCTCAGCAGCCCTGGAGGACTGTACCTACTTCACCCCAGGTACCAGGAGGCAGGGCCTGCCTCCCCAGGCCAAGCCCAACTGAAGGAGCCCAGGTGAGGCTGCAGGATTGTCAGAGCTAAAAACCTACTGCCCCCAAGGGATCTACTGACAGACCAGAAGATGTGCAGTGGCAGGTCCTGCCCCCCAACCTCACTCCTGTGCCCTCTTTTCGCTGGTCCAAGCTGTGTGCGTGCACACACGCCTCCGCATCCACACGGGTTCTCACGCCGTGCTCTGCTCCGGCTTCACTCTCCACTTTAGGCCACGTTCCTTTCAGGGGCCCCCTTCACTCCTGGACGCTGACCCTGTTCCCTTTTGTCCAGAATGCACAGCACCCCCACCAGCTCCCCTGCTTCCACAGCCAGGACCCAAGTCCAGGACTCAAGTCCCACCCGCCCTGGAGAAACATGCTACTGTTCCCAAGTGCCTGGCACCCAGAGCAGGAGGCATGGGCCCCAGAAGCCTGAGCTGGGCCAGGAAGTGGGAATGAGATAAGCCATCTAGATTCCAAATTCTCCCTGTATTTACTCAAACGTTGCCTGAGCTCTGAGTTGGGGGGCAGGGGAAGAAGGGGACATACACACCCCACCCACCTCCACTGCCATAGGCAGAAACAAGCTCTGCAGAAGGTCACAGATGAGGCAAGCGTTGCCCTAGGGGTTCTAGGAAGGCCCTTCCCTCATCTGTGACCTTCCCATGTGAAGTATCCAGCACAGAGTCCCCTGCAACAGTAGGTGCTAACTATAAACAGGTGACTGCAGGGCAAAGAGGAGAAAGGGGAGCCACAGCCCAAGGTGATACTCAATCCCTGGGTCCCTGCTCAGCCACAGGAGAGGTGCTTAAATAATAAATAACAAACAACAACGACTGTGTAACAGCTACACACCATGGCTGAGGCCTCCCAATGCCTTAGGGTGGGAACACTGCCATGAGGGACCCTACCTTCACCCCTAACAGACAGATGGGGACACCGAGGCACACAGGGGGCTGGCCTAGGCTGGGAAAGTAGCTCTCACTCCAGTTACCCGCAACTCCTTGAACCCAAGCTCATCCTGAAACTTGTAGCTTCCTTTCACCACGTCAGCCCCTGCCTGTCTTTCCTCCACAACAAGAGACCCAGCCAGTAAGTCCCCCTCCACCCCCCTCAAGGAAGGCCACTGCCCCTGTGCCCAAGAGGGGGTCTCTGGCTAAAAAGCTTGATTCTCTGAAACATTCCTCCTCATTATCAGCTTTTTTCCAAATCCAAAACACAAAACCCTCAAGTTTTAGAAAAATCGGGTCATTCAGCGAAGTTTCCTCAGTGAGGTCCCCAAACCACCCTGTCCCCATCCCCAGTCCCCAGTCCCAGCTGGTTTCTCTGCCACTCACTAGGATGACCAAGGCTCCAGAAGAAAGGACAGAATCTTGGCGACTCAGCCAGGCAGGGCTGCGGAAAGGCCGCCCAAGTGCCTTGAGGTGGTCCTAACGCCAGGCTATGCTCAGCTCATCGGAGAGTAAGACTCAAAGATGGGAAAAGTACCTGCTTCTCACACCAGCCCTGGCCTCTCAAAGGCTATGAGCCTTCCTCAGCTTCCAGCCAGGCAGCCAAGAGCTCCAGAGAGTTTACAATTACGGGCTACAGGCAACCGGAGAAGTGGCCCAGAAAAGAGGCCCTCCAGCCCTGCACCCACCCCTGGCTGTGCCTGGAGGGTGACATCCTGAGCTGTTATTCTCCCCTGGGGAGCATCATCCCCAGAAGGGGACAGAGTTGTTTCAACCTTGGTCCTCAGACATACCCTGGCATCATCAAAGTGAGAGACAGGATTCTGGCAGGGCCCGGTGTGTGGAAGGTCACAGCAGACCCATGGCATCTTCCAGAGAGAGGGTGAGAAGGCCACGGACTTTTGAGTCAGATGGTCCTGAGATGAAATTCAGGTTATGCCATTAATTCATGATTTAACTTAGGCAAGTCTTTCACTTCTCCGTGCTTCAGTTTTCTCACCTGTAAATTGGGATCAGTACCACCTGCCTCATTGGCTGCTGTGAGATAACATGAGTAAAACACCTATGGAAGGGTCTGGCACATAGTAAGTGCATGACGAATATGTCCTGTGGGGCCTGACCACAACACACCAGGTATAAAGCAGGAGCCTACGTTGCAAAATCAAGCTGATCCCACCCCCACTTCAGAAGGGAGGAAATGGGGGGAAACAAGGCAACCTTTAATCGATCTTTTTCCTAAAACAGTGCCCTGTGCTTCAGATGAGGAGGCAGCCCTGTGGCTTTGGCAGAAATGACCGATGTACATGGTGGCAAAGTGCTAGAGACAGACTGCCTGGATTCCAATCCCATCTTTGCCTCTCGCTGGCTGTGTGGCCATGAGGGGGCTAATTAGCCTATGTTTTCTCACTCTGAATGGGCATTATCACAGTGTCCACCTGATGGGGTGGTTGTGAGATCACTTGTGTAAAAAGACTCTTGGCAACCGGTCAATGAGCAGTAAGTGCCCAATATCTTTCCACCGTGGTTATTATCTCCACTGTGCAACACTCACTACCCAAAACAACCTTAAGTCTTCACTCCCTGAGAACTCAAGTTCTGCCTGTAGCCACAAGCACCTTATTTTTGGATACAGTCTCATACCATTGCCCAGGCTGGAGTGTAGCAGTATGATCTCAGCTCACTGCAACCTGTATCTCCTGGGTTCAAGCGATTCTCCTGCCTCAGCCTCCCGAGTGGCTGGGACTACAGGTGCATACCACCATGCCCAGCTAATTTTTATATTTTTAGTAGAGATGTGGTTTCACCATGTTGGCCAGGCTGGTCTTGAACTCCTGACCTCAAGTGATCCACCCACCTCAGCCTCTGAAAGTGCTGGGATTACAGGCATGAGCCACTGCACCTGGCCCACAAGCACCTTGATGTGGTCCTTTGGCAGCCTCCCCTGAACTTGTGTTTCTAAGAATGTCTCATGTACCCACATCTCCCAGAAGCAACAACAACAACAACAAAAAGAAAATCACAGTGCTCAAGATATGGGGCCTGGCTACTGGTGCCTTGGGAACTAGATGGCACTGAGTGGAGCTCTGAGTTAAAGATACAAGAGAAGCAAATGCATACTTGTTCCTCCCACTGCAAGACAATCAGAGTGATGAGGAGCAAGGCAGCCACTGCAACCCTCTGGATTCAGCCTCCTTTTCTGTAGATGAGGTGGCCTTCCACTCCTTGACCCAGGATGTATCACAGAAAGACAAGGCCTTGTATACAGTGCAGTCCTCCTAGAGGAGGGCCATGCCACTTCTGTGCAGCTCCAGGACTGGGACAGGGATGGTGACATTAGAAAAGCAGAGAAGCAAGTGCCTGACCGATAACCATATTTGGTATTTTCTAGACTTCAGCATCTTTTATTTTTAGAGGTATGTGTTCCAATTTGGTTGAGGTAGCTGCAGGCTCCTTGTACCTTGCTTAATTTAGGACTTTTTTTTTTCTTTTTCGAGGGTGGAGTAGGAGTTAAATACAGCTTTACTCAGCCACCCCCTGGATTCTAAGCCCTAAATTTAACTCCAAAGAAACTTGTCTTGCCCTACTTCATGATTCCAAACCATAGACAGAAACTATTACCTGTTTCTGCAAATCAGAGAGCCCTGACAATGGAGCACCATGGAGGTGTGTCCTCCATCCTGGGGTGCTGGGCTGCAACACTGGAGCTGTCATCAGCTGACTGGGGAGAGGGGCAAGAGGGGGAACAAACGGCCCTACTTTGTGGCCTAAATCTTGATGAACCTGTCCCCTGGGGAGCCAGGAGAGCTATTTGTACAGCCAGTCAGAAGGACCAGGGTGTGGCCACAAGTGTCCCATTCTAGCAGCCCTAATCTGGCAGCAGGTATCCAAAAGGACAGGGACACCCTGGCATCTGATCAGTAGGTGCACTGCATTTGGACAAAAGAATTAACTACCTGTTTCTCCAACCCTGCCCCCAGCCACCTCTCATCGCTTTTATGTTTAAGGTCTTATTCTTACTTCATTATATTCGCAATGTTGTGCAACCAACGCCACTATGTTCCTAAAACTTTGCCACTACCTCAAACAGAAGCAATCTTAGTTATCAACAACCCTCCATTTCTCCCTTCCCTCAGGCCCTAGAAACCTCTAATCTACTTTCTGTTTCTATGTATTTGGCTATTCTAGGTATCTCATAAAAGTGGAATCATAGAATTTGTCCTTTGGTAATTGGCTTATTTTACTCAGCATGATGTCTTTGAAGTTCCTCTGTGTTGTGGCATGTGTCAAAATTTCCTTCTTCTTCAGGGCTCAGTAATATTCAATTATATGTATATATCACATTTTGTTGATCCATTCATCTGTTGATGGAAATTTGAGTTCTTTTCACCTGTTGGCTATCATGAATAATGCTGCAACGCACCTAAGTGTACAAATATCTGTTTGAGCTCCTGCTTTCAATTCCTTTGGGTATATACCTAGACATGAAATGGCTGGATCACAGGGTAATGCTGTTTAGATTTTTGAGGAACCACCAAAACAGGGCAGCTGCACTATTTTACATTCCCACCAGCAATGCACAACACACAAGAGTTCCAATTTCTCCACATCCTCACCAATCCTTGAGCTGTACCCAAGCCTAGGAAACAGCCTTTCCCTCATACCCCAGGATGTCTGCACACTCTTGGAACTTCCTGAGGGGCTTTGGGGTAACAGCAAAGGACTGCAACCAGAGAAGCAACTAGGAGTGTTTCACTCTGGGATTCCTTCAGTTTGGTAAAACTCCAGGCAAAAAGCATGAGGGCTGGCTGGGCAGGGCCTTTCCTGCTTCTGAAAATCAGAGCACCTGAAATTGGGGGGTCCAGCCAGCTGCGCGCTCTCTTACAGGGCACTGCGCTGCAGTAATAGAGCATTCCTTAGATACTGGGGGACACCAGGGGTCTCCAAAGTGCACAGCACTCAATCCTGAGGTGCTCAAGATGACCCACGGAGTTCTAGAAGAAAACAGTAGAACATCTATTCAGGTTTATTTTTATGCCATCCTTTTACAATTGTGTGTGTTTTCATTAGCACAGCAGGTATGTATATAATTTATAAATGAGCATACATGTGTTGGGGCAAATGCTCATTTATTAATGGGATATACATGATTTAAAAAAAAAAAAAAGGTTTGGGCCAGATACAGTGGCTCATGCCTGTAATCCCAGCACTTTGGGTGGCCGAGGCAGGCAAATCACTTGAGGTCAGGAGTTTGAGACCAGCCTGGCCAACATGGCGAAACCCCGTCTCTACAAAATATACAAAAAAAAAACCAAAAACATAAGTCAGGTGTGGTAGCGCGTGCCTATAGTCCCAGCTACTTGGGAAGCTGAGACACAAGAATCACTTGAACCTGGGAGGCAGAGGTTACAGTGAGCCAAGATCACGCCACTGAGCTCTAGCCTGGATGACAGCACGAGACTGTCTCAAAAAGAAAAAAAAAAGGTTTGAAGACCCCTATCTTAGACCAATTCTTCCTTTGTTGCAGTTTTTTCCTCCGAATTTTAATGTATTGTGCCAATGGCAATGAGAAAGATATCTGGGGGAAATAACTCACAAAACCCACCACCCTCATCCCCTTAGTGCCTGACACTTCTCTATTGCCAACTCACCTTTGGGTTCTCCTACTCCTGGGGCAAGTGAGAGACAGGCATCTGTAGACAGAGATGCAAGGGGAGGGGAGAATGGGCAGTGTATTTTCTTCTCCCTGAGACACATACCCTACTCCAGCTCAAAGCCCAGAAAAGGGAGGTCTGTATCCAAGAAGTGAAGAGCTCAGCTTTGGAATCAGAGATACCTGTGGGTAAGCAGTGGCAACCCCATTAACTTCTGAGGCAAATTAGTTCATTTCTTTTGGCCTCGATCTTCTCATCTATGAAATGGCAACAAAATACTAAGTATCTCTGTCAGTGAGCGGCTGTAAGGAGTAAATGAGAGAGTCCAGATAAAAGCACTCAGTGCACTGCCTGCCCAGCACGTTCCAGCTCTTTTAATAAAACAGGTAGAAAGGGCCAGGTGTGGTGGCTCACACCTGTAATCCCAGCACTTTGGGAGGCCAAGGCAGGTGGATCACCTGAGGTCAGGAGTTCGAGACCAGCCTGGCCAACATGGTAAAATCCCATCTCTACCAAAAATACAAAAATTACCCAGGAGTGGTGGCGCGTGCCTATAGTCCCAGTTACTCAGGAGGCCGAGGCAGAAGAATCACTTGAACTCGGGAGGTGGGGGTTGCAGTGAGCTGAGATCGCACCATTGCACTCCAGCCTGGGCGACAGAGCAAGACTCCATCTAAAACAAACAAACACATGCACAAGACGCAGGAGAAGGAAAACTCTGGATAGAGGTGGAGAGAGTGAGGACAGATGCAGAAATGGGACTGGAGGCATGGCTGTGCATGTATGTGTGTGTGTGTGTGTGTGTGTGTGTGTGTGTGTGTGTGTGTGTGTGTGTGTCTAGGCTGCTCACAGTTATAAGAAACACCCCAGGTATCTCACAAACATCTACCAGGCAACCACTAGTGTGACACACCTTGAGGGATGAAGATATGAGTCAGGCAGAAAGTCCACCCTGTGGAGCCCATTTCCAAGGGCCACACTGTGAACCAGAAGCCCACAAGGGCACTGGGAAGAGCAAGCAAGGCTCAGGGGCATCTGGAGTCACTAGCCAGGGTGCACAAGTAAAACTGGGAGCTTAAGCAGAAGGGGCATAACTGAGATCCAGGGCCTCTAACAAAAGGTACCAATCTGCAGTAACACACACCACTCAGAATCCAAGTGGAGCCTTGGGTTCCGTTTCCTTAAATTTTCCATTCGGATTTTTTTTTTCTAACCTTTTCTCTTTTCCAAAGCAAACTCTGCAGGACTTTGTCATCTCAGATATCAGAGCAGAAACTCCACTCCCTGCTTTATTCCTTCAGTCAGCCCCACCCCTCCTCTGGCCATGAAGGTTTTATTGCTGTCGTCCGCCTGGAACCTGCCTGAATTCAGGCCACCGTTTCTACTGCCACCACCTTCACTGGGCTATCTCACAGCAAGAAGAGCTGCCCCAGCCTTGTGGCTTCATGAAGTGGCGAAATGGTTCATCTACAAATGGGCTACATATTAAATTACTTTTCAGGAACAAGGAGCCAAGCCTTAGGGCCTCCTGGAAAGGCCACCGAAGATACGGGGTCCTTGAAACTCTCCCAGTCAGCACAAAATCACTGATTCCAACAGAAACGCAGAAAGCATTCTAAGACACACATGCTCTCAATGTCCTTTGTTTTTAAATTCTCTACCTTATTTTTAAACTGGCTGTTAAATTTCAGCTCAACAACTCATCAAGTACATTATTAACTGGCAAACGCTTCTGTGGCTTTGCTAGTTAAAGTTTAGAAAAAGAACATTCCCATTAAAATATAATTTCTCCAGCAACTTCTAGGATAGCGCAGAAACCATTCCATTAGGGCAGACCCTAGCTAATCCACACTCCCTACCACTCAGCCAACACAGGATTTCCCCAAGTTGGCTTCTGTTCTCTTATAGCAAAATAAGCAAAAATCTAGGTGATTCAAATTGACCTTTGGCTGGGGAGCTCTAGGCGATGCTGGTCATGCTGTGTCTCTGCCACACAGGGGAAGGTGAGGGGAGGAAACAGCTCTGCTTAATGCCATGAGGCCCTCCATTCTTGGGGCCCACCCCTCACAAGGCACAGTGTAGGCACAAGTCATCTCCTGTCAGAGAGTCCTGGGCCTCACAGCACCCTAAGTCCAGGAGAGAACAGCCCCTACTCCATCTCTCCTGCTTTGCCTCCCTCCAATCAGCTCCCTTTCCGCAACACTCAGGTGCACTCCAAACCAGCTTTCTCTGACGGACAGACCAGGAGCCCAGAATGAGCACCACACAAGCACCTGTTTTATGCTCTCCAGGCACCAGAGTGATTCAGGCACCCCCATTTGACACACACACACTTGCCAGCTTGCTGCCTCACCCCACCCCTCACCAGCCAACTTCAGACCTTTCTTTAGACTAATTGCCCGGAAAGAGGTACCCATCTAAAGATAAGGAAGTCATTTCCTGTCTGACTACCTCCCATTCTCCTTGGCATGGAAAGAGGGGCTCAGGGCATATAGGAAAGTGAGGAGGAGGCCTGGAGAGACGGAGGGAAAGAAGAAGGGAGAAGAATAGATAGAACCCCACTTAGCCCAAGTCAAAACCCCAACTGAGATCTAGAGCAGGCAGAGGGAATAGACTGCTAATGGGCTCTACCCACAGGAAGTCTTCTAGGTGTCAAAGGACAGTTGCCAAGATCCTGAGGGGTTTGGCAAATGTACCTTGAAGTGAGGAGGCTTCACACACCTGCTGACACTCATCAGTAGAGATCTGCCTCCCTCTCCTCCCAAACAACCACAAGGGAAACTGCTCCAGACTCAGCTCTGGGCACAGAGACTCATGCACAGCACACACGAGGCTCCACAGTGGGCCACATGGAAAAGGCTGCTCTCCAGCTCTACTCCTGCTCAACTCATGGGCAAGCCAGCGCTGAGATCAGGCCTCCTCCTGGCCATGTCCGTGGGCTCAGGTCCTTCCAGGGCAAGGCTCTCTGCACTGCCCTCTGTCCTCCAGGGGTCCTCTGGATGCTGTTGTCCAACTGTTTCTGCCAGGCCATCTGGGGTGGTTCACCCCATGCTGCATCAGATTAATGCAACATACTGCCAGAATTGCATGCCTGCACACCCTCCTTGAAGGGCTGCTTTGTGTTTCTTGCTTACAATGGAAAAAAACAATTTTTGCAGCTGAACAACACAGTTTGGAGTCTTCAATAGAGCAATGGAGGCCAAAGCCATCCAGTACACCCATGACTCCCCCACCACCAACAGCGCTTGCATGCAATGGCTGGCATGATAGGCCTGCAAACTCAACAAGCCTCATAGGGATTTCACATCCCCCACTTAACACTCTATACACTGCAGACTTCTCAGGAACATGCTAGTACCTGACAGCCTCCAGAAACGGATCTACTACTGCTTTCTCTAATATGCCCCCCATACCCACCTATGCCAAGAAGTTCTTAATGTCCAACCTAGGTCCTTCCTACTGAAGTCCATTTAGGGCCTCAGTAAAAAAGCAGAATGTGTGATGTCCTTCCTGGTGACCTTTAATATATCATGAACCCAGAAGGCTGAGCTTATGGGCCATGCAAAGGAAACTGAAGGGGTTTTAGGGTATGTGGGAGGAAGTGAGAGAAGATTCTGGCTCTTTTGATGCAACTGACTGCCTGGAGCTGTCTCACTTTCCCATCTCCCATCTGCACCACTCCCAAATGTCAGTTGCATCATATCACCTGACTGCAGAGTGCTTGAGCTGTGAGGGAGAAGCAGGAAGCCAGATGACAGAATTAGAGCTAAAAGATCTTAACAAGCTGATTCACTGGACCTAATACAGCCATATGGAATCTAACAGAGATAAGCTTAAAGACCTAAATTTGAGACCAGCAGTTTAAGAGGAGAGAGAGAAGCTGAGCAGCAGTGCTTGATGTAATATGATTACATATTAATAGGGAACCTATTTTGATTTTAGGTTGAATTGATTCAAGTATGATATTGAGGAAAAGATAGATGATGATCCCATGCTATTCTGAGCTGGCCAGTCACCAATTCTACATATTGCAATATGATGGACATGCATTGCTCATATGCATCCCTTCACTGGCAGAAGTCACACCTCCCATATCATCATGCTGCAACTGTCAGCCACCACGCTCTACCCCTAGGACAGGCCCATGTTCCAAGCAGGGGATCATAATCTCCCCTAAGAAGAGATGTATAGCTCCTGGGAGAGTGAGCATTTCTCTTCCTTGACAAAAGAGTTAGCAGACTTGAAAGATGGAGAAGGCAGGGCCCCCAAAATGCCCTTTGAGCACCAGAGTCCAACAGCGCCAAGGCCAGGTCAGGATTACACTGGGAGTTCCCAGATACTGGTGCCAATATCCTTCCTTTTCTCTTGAAGCTAGTTTGAGTTGGGTTTCTGTCACTTTCAACCTGAAGAGCTTACTAGTACATACACTATTAAGAGGATTACAGCTAAAGGGGAATATGCCCAGAGTGATGTCAAAGACAACGAGTAAACTAAAAGCCATGTTTCATGAGGGAACAAGGATGATTTAACTTGGAAAGGAAAACACATAGGGCCACATGGGAGCCTCTTCAAACACTTAAAAGGTGAAAACTTGTTCTATGTGGGGACAGAGGACAGACCAGGACATTGGTAGAGGTTACAGAAAGGGGGTTTTCTCAGAACTTTGAATAATACAACAAAACAGATGAATCTGAACCTACCTCCTACTCCACTCCCTCAGACTCACTGGATTAAAGCAATTCCCTTTCTCACTCCAAAGTTGTTTCTTATCTTGAGCAAATGGCAACTTCTAGAAGCCTCAGCTTCCAACCTTTATAATGGGGATAATAATCCTCCCCTACCAGCTTCAAGGTGTTATTTTAAGGATCAAAAGAGAAAATGTAGGCTGGGCACAGTGGCTCACTCCTGTAATCCCAGCACTTTGGAAGGCTGAGGCAGGGAGAATTGCTTCAGTCCAGGAGTTTAAGACCAGCCTGTGCAACAAAGTGAGACCTTGTCTCTGTAAAAAATAAAAAATAAAAAAAATAGCCAGATGTGGTGGTGTGTGCCTGTAGTCCCAGATACTATGGAGGTTGAGGCAGGAAGATCGCTTGAGCCCAGGAGGTCGAGGCTGCAGTGAGCCGTAATCGCACCACTGCACTCTAGCCTGGGCAACAAATCGAGACTCCATCTCAAAAAAAAACAAAAACAAAAACAAAAACTAGATACTGTGCATGGAAATCACATTGTAGAAGAACAATTAACGAGGAATTGTCTATAACAGATTAGTTAAGGAAGCAAGAATCAAAACTATATGTACAACATGATCCCAACTTTATAAAATTTGTATTTGCAATGAGAAAAGACAGGAAGAAAAAAATGTTAACAGTAATTAAACCTACAGGATTATAAATATTTTTTCCTTCTTGGGGCTTTTCTCTGCCTTCCTAATTATACAATAAATAGGTCATCTTTTAAAATCAGAAAAAGTTATATATCCTTTAAAGTGCTTTATCAACTGTAAAGAGCTATGCAAACAAAGTAATGTGGGTGTCAAACAGGTCTCCCGGACTTTTCTGATCTGAGCATAGCAATGAGTCCTTGATTACAGAATATCTTACTGTGTTTTTAACAGACAGAAACAGACGAGTATCACAAAGAAAGCACTTCAGTCTTAATTCAAAAGACCCAGATCTAAAATTCTGCCTGACCTTTACACAAGTCAATTTCTTCACCAATAAAAGGAGGAGAGTGACAATATAGCTTTGTATGTAAGTGGATTTAAACATTCACTGAGAACCTCCAAATGCCAGCCTGTTTTGTAATTTTCTTTTATCTACTAATGTACAGGGAACAGTTTCCATTTCCTTAGTTAATATTTCACAGCACCATTTTTAATAGATGCATAATAATCCACTGTACAGAGGTGTCATGACTAATTTAGCCAACAAGTGGCAAAAGGTTTTTGTTTGGTTTGATTTCTGAAATACAAATATTTAATCTCTTCAGCAACCTTTCCAGGTTAGGTGAGTTCCAAGTGCTGAACTGTATAGGATACGCTGAATAATGTAAGCTGTTATTACTACCATAACCACTATTACTATTACCACACAGGTGCCAGGGACATATCCAAGTTCAGTTGAGTATTTGGGGCTTTGTTAAATGTTTCTCTGGAACCCAAGAAAGGTCAGGGCAGGAGATACATATTTGAATTATTATCTGGATACAAATACAGAGAAAAACATTTTTATTCTTTTTTTATAGTTTTTTTAAATATCTTTTTTTATTTTTAAGTGAAGGGATATTTTCGCAGATGTCATTAAGGACTCATCATTTTCCTGGTTTTTTTTTTTCTTTTTTATTGAGACAGGGCCTCGCTCTGTCCTCTAGGCTGGAGTGCAGTGGCACCATCTCAGCTTCCTGCAACCTCTGCCTCCTGGGTTCAGGCGATTCTCATGCCTCAGCCTCCCAAGTAGCTATGATTACAGGCATGTGCCACCACATCTGGCTAATTTTTTTATTTTTAGTAGAGATGGGGTTTTGTCATGTTGGCAGGCTGGTCTTGAACTCCTGGCCTCAAGTGATCCACCCACTTCGGCCTCCCAAAGTGCCAGGATTATAGGCATGAGCCACCATGCCCAGCAAATTTATTTTAAGTTTTTGAGACAGGGTCTCACTCTGTCTCCCTGGCTGGAGTGCAGTGGCATGATCCTAACTCACTGCAGCTTCAACCTCCCAGGCTCAACTGATCCTCCACCTCAGCCTCCTGAGTAGCTGGGACTACAAGCGCACACCACCACACTCAGCTAATTTTTGTATTTTTTGTACAGACAGGGTTTTGTCATGTTGCCCAGGCTGGTCTTAAACTCCTGGGCTGAAGCAATTCTCCTGCCTCAGCCTCCCAAAGTGCTGGGATTACAGGCGTGAGTCACTCCGCCCAGCTATTTTTGTTTTTGAACCAGTCTCTCTGTTGCCCAGGCTGGAGTGCAGTGGTGTAATCATAGCTCACTGCAGCCTCCATCTCCAGGCTCAAGTGATCTTCCTGCCTCGGCTTCTCAAGTAGCTGGGACTGCTGGTGCGCACCACCATGCCTGGCTATTTTTTTCTTTTTTTTCAGTTTTTAGTAGAGATAAGGTCTTCCTATGTCACCTAGGTTGGTCTCAAACTCCTGAGCTCAAACAATCCTCCTGCCTTGGCCTCCCAAAGTGCTGAGATTACAGGTGTGAGCCACTACACCTGGTCAAAACATATTTTAAAATCTTGCCTCCTTCTTGTTTTCCAAACACCTCCAAACATAAATAGCCATTAACTTACCAATACAATTATACATGTGCTGTGACTCAGCAGTTGGATTTTCATAAATGCCTAAAAACTAGAAACCTTGGCCAGTAACCATACACCTTGCCATAATAAAACAAAGTGTTTCCTAAAGAGGCATAAGCCCCAAGGCCTCCAGAAAATCCATGGGCCTAGATGGTTTTATAGAAAGAAAGTGGATTAATAGCCAAGAGAGGCTTGACTCTTGCTTGCTCCTTCCTTGAATCAAAGACCCTCTGTTTCCCTTTTTCTCCATTTCTGGCCCATCTGCCTTACAGGCTTATTGTGAAGACTGGGTGGGCCCACGTTGGAAAGCACCATATGACCCAAAAAGTGCCTGGATGTGTACTTTTATGTACTTTATGGTCTCCCTCTGATCCCACCAGGCACTTGCCAAGCCCCAGATCAGCTCTCTCACAGGCCCTTCCAGCCCCTTCTTCCCTCCAGATGGGCAAGAACACAGGCCACTAGAAAGCCATCACCTGCAGTGTTCAAATCATGCCCCACACAAGGTAAAGAGGTGATGTGGGGGCCAGAATCCCAAGTAAAGGGCCACCAACACAAAGACATCAGACTTGGCAGGGACCACCACACAGGGCTCCCAGATCGACCCCTTTCACACCACCATGCAACTGCCTCAAACTCTCCCCTGATGGCAGCAGAGGTGAAAAGAGAAGTTTCTCTTGGTGCCCCTTTTAAAAGCCATGCACTGTGCTGAATCATGATGTGAAAGAGTCTAACCACATGGTTCTCAACCCTCGCTGCACATTAAAATCACTTGGGGGCTTAAAGGAAAATACTGCCAGGGACCCAACCTCAGAGATTCTCATTCAATTGCAGGTGAGGCCTGGGGATCAGTGAGGGACAGGAACTTAGACTGAGCAGCTGCTTCCTATCATGGGCCCTGTGCCTTGAGCCCACCCTGTCTGCCTCCAAAGTCCATGCCCTCCCCTGTCACCACTCTGCCCTCCAACCTGAGTCTCCCTCTGGAGTGTTCCTCCCCATCCACTGTGAGTTATCAAACATGAAAGGCCCTGCTCAGTCGGGTGACTATCCACTCCTGCCACATCACCCACTTCCTCCCTGTGGACCAGCCCAGTCCTGGACAGTCTTGGACACCCCCAGGACATTCCTGCCATTGTCTTGAGCCTGCATGACCCCTCTCCCACCTTCCACCAAAGGGTTCTTCTTTATCATCACATACTTTTTGCAGTGTCAATGTTATTCAACAAGCACATTTTTCATTTTTATTTGTTTTAAACTTTTTATTCTGAAAGAAAATTTAAGACTCACTTAAAAATTTTAAAATAGTTCAAACCAGATGTGGTGGTGCACGCCTATCATCCCAGCTACGTGGGTAAGATTCTCAGGTGGGAGGATTACCTGAGCCCAGGGAGGTCGAGGCTGCAGCGAGCCAGGATTGTGCCACCACACTCCAGCCTGGGTGACAAAGGGAGACCCTGTCTCCAAAAAAAAAAAAAAAATTGTTCAGAGAATTTTTTTTTTTTTTTTTTTTTGGTAACGAAAATCACTATTTCGTCATTGGGTGCCACCCGTTTTTGCTTAGACTCACACTAGTTCCTTAGTGCTAATTAGCAGATACTGAAATGATCTTGACAGACTGCGCAAAATATGGAACGCTTCACAAATTTGCGTGTCATCCTTGCACAGAGGCCATGCTAATCTTCTTGTTCAGAGAATTCTTGTGTACCCATCAGCCAGCTTCCCTCAGTGATAACATGTTATATCACAATAGTGCAATTGTCAAAAACAGAAAAACTGACATGGTAATACTATTAACTAAACTACAGACCTCACAGAGATTTCACAGGTTTTTATATATACTATGTATATATGTACAGTTCTATGAGATTTCATCACATGCATACATTCATGTGTGCCCCACCACAATCAGGACACAGGACAGTTCCACCACTTCAAAGAAATGTACCCTCTTCTAAGTCTTCCGCTGATCTGTTCTCCATTACTATAATTTTGTCATTTCAAGAATTTTTTATAAATGAAATAATATACTATACAACCTTTCGAGACTAGCTTTTTTTAAAATTCAACATAAGCATGTATTTATTTTGTGATCAGCTACCATAATAAAGATACTCCCTTTTGGAAGACAACTCCAAAAAATCTTATCGATTACTGGCTAAGTAAATCGTAATTCAACTGTATAATGAAATCGTATGCAGCCATTAAAACTGATGAGATAAACATAAATTAAGGACATGTATATTTTTTCAAATACACAGTCAGCTCTCCAAATCCATGGGTTCCACGTCAGAGAACCCATGGATATGGAGGCCAACTGTAAGAAACTTGAGCATCCACTGATTTTGCTATCTGTGGGGGCTCCTGGAACCAATCCCCAATGGATGCCGAGAGAGAAAACTATATAGTTAAGTGAGAAAATACAAAACTATATATTATCCCATTTTTGTTAAAACACACATATGAATACATAGATACACAGAGATAGACAACAAGATGTTAACAGGGATTATCTCTGGGTGATAGGATTACAAGGGATTTTTATTTTCTTGTTGCTTGTCTGCATTGTCTAAATTTACAACAGTGAATATAAATAACTTTATAACTTTTTTAAATGCTTGAAGTAAAGCTCCAATTTTGCCATCTTTAACACTTCCAGCCACAATCACGTTATTCTCTCAGCTAGCAAAGTATTGTGTGTGGGTCTCCATTCTAGGACTCACATCATTCAGAGGCTCAGCATAGCTGCTTGTGGGCTAGCTGGCCCCCACCTCAGGAAGGGGCTGTACTCATGAATGGTCTGCATCCCTCTGGCCCCTTTTGGCTCAGCCCTTGCCAGGCATAGGTACTCATCAATGGATCTGAGGCTGCAACCATACCAGGAGCTATTTGGCCAGAGCCCCAAGGCTCAAAAAGAAAGCCCCTGGAATTTCTCAGGGTATTTGGCATTCTAGAGTGAGTGACATCTTGGTCCCCACCACCTAGGCCTTAAGAAATAAGGCCTGGGAGTAAGCTATGAACTTTGGGAACTTGGCAAAGATCAGAGGCCATGCAACGTCTCTTTGAAATTCTGATGGGGGCTCGCTAGCCCACAGAAGAAGGGAGAGTGCTCCTCTGTGGTTTGCCCTATTTAAAATGGTTTTCTTATTCAATTTCTAATAGTCTACCCTATTCCCCTCGTTTCCTCCAGCACCCCTCTTCCCTCACTCAAGGGGAGAAAACAGGCTAGAAAGGCTGGCTCAGCTATAGAGCAGAGAGAGTGTGGTACGGGGCCAGAATGCTGACAAGCACAGAGACATAGCAATGTGCTGTACAACTTGAAGGAATTTCCCCAACTTCTGTGAGGCCCTATTTAACTTCCCTCTTATGAAGGTGGTTGGACTAGCTGCTATCTAAAATCCCCAGCCCTCTAGGCAAGATCTGTCCCAGACCTTCCTCTGTAAGACCACACTTCTGCAAAGAGAAGTAATGCTTTCCCTCTATTGGCACAACCAAGCTATGGAACAAACTGTTTTCTTAGAGCGGTTCGGATGTCTTCCTGTCATTTTTTTGGTCTCATATGACATTTACTTTCAAAGCCAGACCCAAGGTGAGGGATCATGCCTGCTTAGCTCACTACCATAAGCCTAGCTCATGTGCCATGCTAGGCACTCAATAAATAATTGCTGAATGGATGCATACACGTATGCTTGCATGCCAGCCATTCAAGCTGAGCACCTGGCAGTGTGCAGTTACACTCCAGGACACAGAACACACAGCTATCTGTTTCTTCCTACCACCACACTGTCCAAGTCAAGACCTGAGATCCCCCAGTGCACCTCAGCCAGAGCATCCCCATCCCTCTCACTACTAATCTTGCAGATGGGTAAACTTTCTAGAAAAATGAGGTAACCTCCTCCTCTCTCCCTCCACCACTCTGCACTTTAAACAAACCATGGCCAGAAGAATCACCCTCAAACTGTTTCCCACCATGTCAACTCCTTGTTCAAAAGCTTACGACAACTCCTAATTACTCAGAGAATCAGAGAGAACTCCTGGATCCAGTGCCCAAGGCCTCCTGACCACCTCCCTCCTTCCCCTTCCAAACAGGCTCCCACTTCTCAACTTCAAGAGCCCCCACTTCAGTCCAGACCTTCCACTGTTACACATTGCTCACACCTCTCCCTCCTCAATGAAACCTTCCCCACCCATGTCAGTCCTGCTAACTGTGCCTTTTCAGACTTCCTCTACCTCTTGTTTTCTATGCCCCTATTTATCCCTCCCGATCCCCTGCTGTATTTCTTTAGGTAAGAATGAATGACTTCAACCAAATGATTAAATAGACAAGGACGGTGTCACCCTCTTCTCCATATCCCCTCAGTGCCCAGCACCATGCTGTTTACACAGCAGATATGAAATAAATATCTAGCTGGTTAACGCCCATCCTGCCCCAACTCAGAGCCTCTCACCCCTCTCCCATCACCCCAGTGCCAAACCTGCTCAGCAACTATGCCTAACTCCCCTGACTGTGGCCCAGTAGCTGCTCTAGGATCTTTGGTAACTAGATCAAGGCACACAGTATGGTCAAATCCTCGCTTTGTCAATTCCTAGCTGGGCAACTTAAGTAAGTTATTCAACCTCTCTGAGCCTTGGTATCCTTGTCTGTAAGATGAGGTAGAGTATTTCCCTCATCTTTGGTCTGCCGTGAGGATGAAACAAGACAACATCAGGGGCCCAGCACCCAGCAGACTTGAGGCAAGGCTTTCCCTCCCCCTTTGCCACTCCAACAAAAACCCATTGACTGAGATCTTGTGCATTAAAACCGGTTGGACAGCAGGCACACCTCCTCTCCCCTCACCTCCAGCTGGCTCCCTAAGATAGAGGAAACAAAGCCTGAATTTACTCCAGCTCCCCTCAAGCAGGGAGGTCTCTGGAAGAGGTCTTTGTTAACACAACTTTAGTTTAAAAGCCTCTTTATGGGCCAGACACAGTTTCTATTTTGTAAGAGAGGGAGAATCAGCCTACAGCTTAATATCACTTAATGCTGATAACAAGGCCTTTTGTTCACGTCCCTCAATTAAATTCTGCAGTAATTAGTGGCCACCTACTCCTATTGCTTGAAGGAAACACGGGAAACAAAAGCAAGGCATGGTCCTTGTTCACAGAGACCTGATGCAAAACAGTTACATGAGTAACAAGAGAGAGAAAGTCAATCACAGGGAAAGAGGTGTAGCAGGCCTGAGCAAACCCAACCATGATGGGCTTTAGAATCACAGAGAATAATGGCAAAGTGGTAGCAGGCTAGATGCTGCACGTGTGGTTTTCCATTCTTTCATTTGATGTACATGTGTATCTTGCTGTATTTAGAAAAACAGATCTGCAGCATCATTTAATAGTTGGATGGTACCGAAATTTCATTAACCAGTTCCTAATGGATGGCCAGTTAAGTTGTTTGCAATTTCTTAGCATTATAAGCAAGTTGCAATGAACATCCCTGTATGTATACCTTTGCAACTTGTCTACTTACTACCCTGGAAGGACGGAGTCACCATAGCGATGGAACTGCTGGGTGTCTGTACTTTTGACTACCTCAATAAGCAATGAAATTATCCAATGTGCATATACAGAGTTTACCCTTTCCCAAAGCATATACATATAAACACACACAAGTACTCATACAAATATGCCTCCCCTTGTCTCCCACGCCCACACCCTGCTGCAGTTCAGGCCTGTATCATCTCTCACTTTACGGTCACAGGGGTCCTCTAACACAGGCCTCCCTTCCCAGCCACCAGAACAAGATTTGTAAAGTTCCAACCTGATTCTTTTGTTGTTGTTGTTGTTGTTTTGTTTTTGAGACGGAGTCTTGTTGTGCTGCCCAGGCTGGAGTGCAGTGGCACGATCTTGGCTCATTGCAACCTCCGCCTCCCGGGTTCAAGCAATTCTCCTGCCTCACGAGTAGCTGGGATTACAGGCGCGCTACCACGCCTGGCTAATTTTTGTATTTTTAGTAGAGACGGGATTTCACCATGTTGGCCAGGCTGGTCTCGAACTCCTAACCTCACGACCCACCTGCCTCGGCCTCCCAGAGTGCTGGGATTACAGGCATGAGCCACCGCATCCAGCCTCCCAACCTGATTCTTTACTCGAGTGCCTCAAGTCATTCCACCTCCACCCCCACCACCTTCAGAGCAAAGCTCCAGCCCCACCTTCAGGGTAAGACAGTTATTCCCGTTTTACAGACATGGGATCTGAGGCCCACCTTGCTCAAGGTCACACAGTCAGTTAGTGACAGAACCAGGATGATGCCCTAGCTCTCCTGAATATTAAACCCAATAATAGGGGAACTGAGGTGGCATAAACCATACATCACCATAGCTCCCGGAAACTAAAATTTTCCATTCTTTTTTCCTCCAACTCTTTCTAAAGCCTTTTACCATTTTCGTTGTTTTCAATGGAGATACACTTGCAAAATACTCAAACTTTGAGAACCTGGCCCTACAAAGTCAGCAAGATTAAAAAAAAAAAGACATATTTCCTCCTTCTTTCACAGAGATTGGTTTCTCTGGCTAATCTTGAGCCGCAGCAATTCTCTTTGGTCTACCAATATTTCTCCTCATTTGGCTATCTAGTGACTGTTTAACTCACAGGCAAGTCCATCATAAGCAAGCAGGTCTGTGTACACAGGCAGGGTCTCCACATCTTGTAAGGCTAACCTGTGTCTACCCCCAGCTATCCCACAAGGAGTGGCCACACTGGCAGGTACACTCAGTGGCTGAGAAGCAAGGGGTCCTGCCACAGGCAGACTAGAGGGAGGCAAAAATGGGTACGACCCACAGCAATGACCAACAGCCACAGGAAGTGCAAGGCAGAACAAAGGAACCCCTACTTAGACCTCCCTGATCCATGGAACCTCTTCAATGCTTGTTTCCTTCAAAGAAACTCAGTCCAGCATTGAGCCTATAAAGACAGACATTCCAAACAGAAAACGGGAAGAATCACAATAGCAAGAACAGCTAGCATCTGTTGAGCCCTCGCAGCATGTCAGACACTGTACTCAAGGCTTTGTGTGGATTATCTCATCAACAAGCCTATGAGACGGGCACTAGTCTGAGGTCATGTCTAGGGCCACACAGTTAGTGGTGGAGCCAGGATTCAAACCAGAGCTGGTCCCACAGAGAGAGTCTGGCAAGTGGGCTCTCCACAGGCTGCCCCATGGGGGAGAATGGTAAGGAAATCCCCAGACACTCCCCAGTCCAGTCTGTTTTCCTGGATCCACAGCCGCCTCCCACAGGGCAATCCTGGCAGAAGGCAGAATGCTCAGTAAGGCATGGCGGATGAAAGCAGATGAGACATCAGAGAAGAACATGCTGTTCTTTGAGGTAGTTATGTTTTTGTTTGGTTTGGTTTGGGGGGGATAGGGGAATAAAAAACCAGCAAGATGGCCAGGTACAGTGGCTCACACCTGTAATCCCTGCACTTTGGGAGGCCAAAGTGGATGGATCACCTGAGGTCAAGAGTTGAGACCAGCCTGGCCAACATGAAGAAACCCTGTCTCTACTAAAAATACAAAAAAATTAGCAGGAGGCTGAGGCAGGAGAATCGCTTGAACCCAGGAGGCGGAGGTTGCAGTGAGCCAAGATGGCACCACTGCACTCCAGCCTGGGCAACAAGAGCAAAATTCCATCTCAAAAACAACAACAACAACAACAACAAACCAGCAAGATATGGCCCAATGATAAAGGGTCTCACATATCAGTGTCTACTTTGGAGCTAATCTAAAAGAACACCAAGTACTCGGCACATAGTAGGCCTTTGATACCTTCAATAAACACAAGTCCCTCCTCTTTATGCAGAGAGGTCAATGGGGACTCACTGAGGCTGTCTAGGACAGGGAGTGACAAAAGCAAATGTGCATTTTAGAAAGAGTGTTGCTCTGTTCCTC